>NC_083622.1:18232102-18536685 GCF_963584025.1 Labrus mixtus | reverse complement strand
TGTAAATATTCTGACCATGAGTGACAATGTAAGAGATGGTTGGAAGGGAAAGAATAAAACAAAAAAGTGAATTTAACCATGACCTGTAGTACGATGTTTTTTCTACACGTATGGCTTCAGTGGTCCAATCTCTGCATCTATCCATAATCAGTCGTGGTGTTATGGAATCCTTTTATCCATACAGTATTTAACAAATCAGTTATTGAGACAGGAGTGAGTGAAATCAATCTGTCGCGTTAAATCTTGTTTGGAAATGAATGGGCTTTAATGCTTTTCTTATTCCCTCTGATTCGTGTTGATCGTGCAACATGTTGCAACATGTTCCACATAAAGAATTAATACTCTGCGGTTTACAACTTTGCCACTTGTCTTTTTAAAAGATCTCACAGTAGTGGTTCCAAAGCTTTCATGCTCTTGAGCCCTTAAATTGAATTTTTTTTGTAAATCTTTGTCAGAGGATAGAGAGCAATTGCTAATTTGATCTGATTAGGCTGTTTTATTGTCAGTTAAAAAAATACAGGATTTCATGCTGAATTAAGGTAATTTTGTGTGGCAGGTTTTAAGCTTTTATATTCCCTACATTGATCATAATGCCAACCTTTTAGAGTCATCTCCACTTGTACCGATCCCTTCATTCCTAAGGGCCTGAAGAAAAAGTCATGATGACATTTACTGCATTTCCCAATTGTGGCAATTTATTTAATAAAAAGAGGGATCATTGTAAGAGTGCTTTTATTGTTTCATTTGCAGAGTGAAATGCTGCACTTTCAAATAAACTACATTTTGTTTTGATTGTCTGCTTTTAGAATAGTCTTTTGTTGTCCATTTTTTCCCAAAAGACACATTTATTCTAATGTCCAGTTGGACCTTTAATCCAGGGGGTGATTGAAATAAAACCATGTAAAAAGGAACACAGTTTCAGACGGCACCACACAGTTTTTAGTGCAAGATCTGCTTTAAAATCGAAACATGTTTGGTAAAACTAAAACTTATTTTCTTCATTAATGAAACATTTTATTTTTCCTTGCACGTCATGGCAAAGGTTAGGCGGGTAAGTAACTGTTGCCATGCATTCATGCCTGGTGATGGGAGAACAGTAAATGTATTAAAGCAGCGTGCCAAACAGTTGATCACTGCAGCGGCAGGCACTCAGGGAGCAGAACACAGAAGAGAACAGAGCGGCATCCAGATGGTCTATGGACTTGGACTACCCAGAGTGCTTTGAGAGATTGGATTGATTTGCCCTCAGTGATATCAGTGATCACAGGCCAGCACACAGGGGGGGCTGCAGCATAGGGCAACACAGAAACAGACCCCAAAACAAGTCACAAAACGTGTGCTCCCTGTCCTGAGGTGTTGGCTAGAAATATAAGTCAACCCCTGCAGAGATTTGGTAATTAGAGCACAATTCGTCTTTCTCCTCCCACTGACCCCTGAGCCTGTGTATATCTGTGTGTGTGTGTGTGTGTGTGTGTGTGTGTGTGTGTGTTTTAAAGTGTGTGATTTTGAGGGAAACAGAGAATCCCTATCTCTCTCCACAGGACGGGAGATCAAACAGACTGTGTGAAATATAGAGCAGCAATAATTAGCAGCTGTTACAGCATCAAACCTCTCTATCTCTACCTCTCTCTCTCTCTCTCTCCAACACACACACACACACACACACACACACACACACACACACACACACACACACACACACACACACACACACACACACACACACACACACACACACACACACACACACACACACACACACACACACACACACACACACACACACACACACACACACACACAGTACTGCTTCGTTCTTATCCCAGAGTTTAATTTAGAGATACTCAAAATGCGCTGCAACTTTTAAGTCCTCCAATACTGATAATCTCGAAGATGACACTAAATCAACCCACTCCACTTTTCCTCCTCCTTCTTCTTCTCTCCAGTTCTTAAGCATTAAAATCACTCACACAGCTTGGAGGGATGGATGCAAGAGAACAGACGCAAACAAAAGATAGAGGCTTAAAAGCAATCACAGGACATTAAGAAATGATTAAGAACTGTTATTTTAAAAGCAAATGTATCCACCAATATTGGTCACTCTATTTTATGGTTCCTCACTACAGTTATTCACAAAGGGGTCATGTGGAAATTAGTAATCACAATATCACTGTACTTTCTGTCAGTGACTGATTAAATCATTACAGAAACCCAGGGTGTGTTCATGTTTTGCTGTTGTGTGTGTGTGCCTGTATGCCCCTGTGTGATTTTGTGTGCACATGCAGCAGTGCGATTTGATTTATGATGGAGAAGAAGCGGTTTCCTCACTCAATCGCTCCTGTGAATTAATGAGGTATAAAAACTAAAGCTGGCACTCAGTCAAATACAGCAGCAGTCACAGAGAGAGAGAGAAAGAGAGAAGGCGCTGAGTGCAGGGGCAGGATCACCTCTATTGGCACCACATTTGATTGTTAGATTGTGGGTATAGATTGCATCGAGCTAAAAGAGACCCTCACGGCTACTCAAGCGATCCATCGACCTAAATTGCAATGCTGTGTAAATGAGACACTTCCCAATCTCTTGCTAGCTCCCATTCTTTTCTCTCTTTTTTTGTGTCCTGCCTCCTACCCTTCTCTTCGATCCAACCAGGTCAGTGGGGCTTATACGTTCAACTCCCCGGGCTGTTCTCCGACTGTGCAGAAGAAAAGGCGCCATTACACTCTGTCCTCTCATTCCCGCCCGTTCGTTCAGAGTCTACATCTTTCACATGTACAGCACTGGCTTTAACCGCACAATGTGCTTTGCAGAATTATTACACAAAGAAAATGCCCTTCCCACCACCTTTCTCTCCCTGTGACATTCATTAAAAGTTTTCTTGAGTTGTGCCAGAGTGTGACACAGAACCAGGCTGTTCTGTCCCCAATTTACATATTTTTTACCCAATGTCTGTGCATATTAGGAAAAGGAGTGACACTAATAGCCAAAGTAATATTTCCATTCTACCACATTCAAAATTTACAAATGAAAATATTGAAAAAGGAGCCAAGAATGCTCTAAAAGCTGAGTGGAGATTCTAGTTTCCTGCAGCTGAATATTCCCTTTAGAGTCTTATCATTTGATCATATCACATTCTATATTTCTGATGGTTTGTACATCACTTTGTTAACTTTGAGAGCTTTTGAACTTCCTTAAAGGTTCAGTTTAAAGAGTTATCTGTCACCAATGATGCGCCAAGAGACACTTCTGTGACTGCCGGTGCCACATATGGAAAGCTAAATGACTCCAGGCTGTTTAGAGCTTTTTTACATCAAACAGATATATTACTGTGTATAACCCTGAACCAGAGGGGAGAAAACCCTTAATGCTATATAAAAGGAGTATATTTAGTTGTGATTTTTTTTTTTTTTTTTTTTGACTGCATACATTTGAGTGTATGTTTGGCTCTCTTGCAGAGGAGAGACTTGTTTGTGTAGGACTCGCATTATGTAGAAATAACTGTGAATTCTGTTCTAGGATGGATTTAAAGCTTAGAAGAGGTAGTGGGCTCAGTGATACTCTTAAACTTGGCACAGTCGCCCAAGGACACGACGCTGTCAGCACATTGCTTACACTCATCTACACACATATGCGCGCACACACACACACACACACACACACACACACACACACGCGCACACAGAGGTGTAACAGGGTATAATTTAGCAGGCTGTAATAGTGAGATGTGATGCTCCGTTGTAAGACAGCATAGCTAATTCCACGGTTATGTTATCTCTGAGGGACAGATGTTCCCAACAAAGATTACTATGCGCAAAACACACAAAACAAAAACCAACACGTACACAAACGGAGTGCATGCAGAGAGAGGCATGGGCACATTCTATCCTCAGACAATGGCAGCAGCAGGCTGGTCTGAAAAAGCCTTATTGACCCAAAATACAGATCAATGATGAAGTCAACTTATCCGAGGTAATTATGTGATATAATGAGTTTCTGCAGCAAACAATGAAAAAACAAAAACATTTCACACATTCACATTTCCTCAACAATTATTCCATATAGGAAACAATCAGATTAATCATGCCACGAAGTTTGACCTCCTGCCACATTGAGTCGAAGAAAAACACATATTTTACAATAAGCCTAACTACATCACCTTTTAATGATCATATTAACCACCGCAAAAGCCGAGTATTAACCCTTTGTGCCACTTCATCCGGTGCAGACCATATCCCAGGTCAGTCGCACAGCATACATTAACACAAGAAATCCATCCTGCACAGGAAATGGCTTCACTGCAGAGGAGAAAGGAAAACTTGATTCATGGCTTCTCGCACAGTGGCTGTCAGGAAAACCCATGGGTCAGATAACCATCACTCCCATTATGTCGTTAAGTCACACTTTGAATGCACAGCAACAGCACAAAGAAGGTAATGTAGATGAGTGACATGCAGTCCTTATCTGTCCGTCTTTGAGTAAGGTCAATTTTGTCCTTGGTTCTTCTTTAAATTTCTGTCTCATTGTATGAAAGAGAAAAAAAAAACTCAAAACATTGACTGTCCATGACTTTAAAATACTTAAGTGTTTGCTCGTGGAAGCTGAAGGTGTTGCTTGTACAACTTAAGGCCAATTTCAGTGCTTGAGCATAATGTCAGGAATAATATGGGGTATGAATGAGTGGGTTAATGTGTGCATGAACAGTTATAATGCCCCCCTAAACACAGCTTGATCTCCCTCCTCCCGTTGCTGTTTAACTGGTTTCAGCTCTAAGTCTCCAGATTCTGATAATTTCCCCCATAATCCTTTCAGAGGAGCCCCCCACTTAACTCTTTAATTAAGACAACATTACTCACATACATACACCAACACAGAAGAAAAAAAATGCACATGCAGAGTGTTGCATTCAGCTATATGACGCATGGACAGTTGGTGGTTGTTTGCTGTGTTCATGTGTCGGTGCAAGCCCTGTAGAGGGTTGTTTGTGTGTATTTCAATGATTAAGTCCCCATCATGATGTTATGACGACACGTGCATTTTTAAGCTGTTAATCCAGGATTATTCTCCCTTTGCTCATCTCATTACCAGCGATTATTAAAAACACATAGAGGCGCAAACACGCACACACAAACACACACACAAATACTAATTATGGGCTGGTTTCCCAGGAGACTAAACCATGCAAGAGACGTCTCCAATATATAGCTCGACATACAGGTTAGAAAACAATTCTACTTAATGCATGCATGCATTATAGGCGTGTGTAATGTAACATTTTTTGTTAGTTCATGGGTATTTTAGGCATGAAAATATGAAAGAGCAAACCTTCTGGGCCGATGGCTAGGAGATATATCCACAAAATTCTGATTATACCTGTGCTTTGGCCTCTCAGAAAGCCATTTTGGCCTTTCAGAGAGCAATTTTGAGCACAGAGCCGGACAGAAAAGCAAGTAAACAGCGGGTGTCCTTTCCCCATGATTGAATGTGTGTCCTTGTGTAGAAACTGCGGTCCCCTCACTCAATGAGTGAGCATATTCTTGCAGTGCTGAGGCACATGCACAGGTGAGAGAATGGTCAAGGTTTTTTTTTTTTCGTTTTTTTTAAGCTCACCTGAGGCTTTGTGTCCACTCTGGCCCCCACTCACACTGGGTCAGCTCAGAATAACCAGAAGGGGCTGACCGCCGATGTTCACTCACCCTCTGAGTCATTAATCACACAACACTGCAGATGAGCCACACGGACACAAGCTGTAAAAACACACACACACAGACACACATGAATGCAGAAAAGTACATGCACACAAGAGCTCATTGTAATTATAAAGCCAAATGCTGGATGACAGTATCGCTCCAGGTAGTCAGTCCTCGTGGCCTCCACTCCAGAATGCATAATCAGACACTGAGCAAGAGAGACATGGATGTCTCTATGCAAAGCAAGGTCAACAAATAACAGCACATCTTATCACATAAGGTATCAATAGCCGCAACACACACACATTCTTTCGCACAGTATCATACTGTACTGTGGCTTTTCTCCTGAGTTTTATTTTATGCTCCTTAAACACAAACACACACAATCAGACCGCAGCATCTGAACTCCCGCTTTCCCCAACAGACCTCTCAGCTTTCAGCTCGGCTACTATCAAGAGAAACATCTAAGATAACGGTCCCATTTACCAGTTATGGAATTCTTCAAAGGGGCCGCGCAGCACTGAATGCCCGTGGTGTGTTGTGTTTGTTAACAGGCACGGACCATGGAGAAATACTCCGTGGTGGACGTGCAATAGCATGCAAGTCACATACTGCAGTCCCACTTCTGAAGGTGTCTAGGGAGAAAATGGCAGTTACTGGAATAATACAAAAAGAAAAAGAAAAAAGAATCAGACATGAACCAATATATCAAGGCTCAGGTTAAGTCACAACCGTTTTGTGCAATGCACTGCAGCTGGATAACAAGCTGAGTACAAGCAGACTTTAAAATGCTATATTTGAGTTAGAAATCCAACACAAAAGAATGAAAGAAGAAAGACTAATAAATATGACGGACAATATGTGTATCTGTAGATTTTTGCAAAACAAGAGGCTTTAATATATTGAAATGTATCCGTTACATTTTACATTTTCAGCAGCAGACTGGCTTGAACCATGTAGTTTCTTGTGATGCGAAAACGTTTAGCTGTTGGTAATGTTCAAAGATTAATAATCATATGAGTACATAAAGTCGCTGAATGTGTTGTTGCAAATCAAATTTTTTCGAACTGCTTTTTCATCCTGATGTTCTCAATTGTTAAATTTATCAAAGTGAAAAGCATCTGTCTATTACTGTAACACAACAGTGCGCTACATAACCCTGTCTGAGTATTTTTAAAAGGATGCCTTGTGAAAAACTATTGTAAAAAGAAGAGGTCAGGGTTGGCTATTTCTCTGTTCTGAGAGGCTTCGTGCCGCCACTTTGAACAGTCTTGCAGACGCAGAAAAACATGCTGCATACGTTAATGTCAAATTCTCTCTATTTTTCTTTCTTATCTTGTTGAATCCAATGAGTTAAAAAGAAAGGCAGGAAAACAAAGGCAGTATAAACCGAATACAATAACATTTCAAGAATGGCACACAAACTTCAAATACTAGAACCGTAACACATAAAGAAATCATTTACTGTTTGTTTGCAGACGGAGTTGGTTTTCAACTCTTACACCCCGACGAGATATTTCACATTTCTACATTCAAAATGGACACAATGCTGCTCCTCGCTGGGTTTGGGAAGAGCTGGAGTCATTAATGTGCTGCCTTGTAGAGCTGCTTGTTGTTGAGACCATGTGTGGGTGTGTATAAGAAGAAGAAAAAAAGCACTCAAAAGGTGTTTTGCCTTTGCTGCTTCTTGCTAAGAAGTAAAGCTCTAAAACTTCTTTCTTTTCATCAACATCTATCAGAGAGATTAAGGGAGGCATTACTTAAGTATGCGCTTATTACACCAAAAGCATTACACAACCAACTGTAAGAGATTGAGTAGACTGCGGCTTTTAATGTCAACGTTTTTGTGCATCGCATTTCAATTGACTGAGTGTGAAAGGATAACCATTTAAAAAGGCTCTTCAGAGAGAGAACGACAACGATTTAAAGTACAAGGGGAGCATGGTGGAGGTGAGTGAAGTCAGAGCACAAACAAAGGGGGCTGTGGTCAGTGTTCCATGGGTGCCTCTGCAACGTCCCCCTCCTCTTCATCGCTACAGGGTTCATAATCGTCATCCAAGACGGGGTCTCCCTCCTCTCCCTCCAGCTCTCCTCCCAGCTCGCCCAGCAGCTGTTCCACATGCTCCAACACCGGCTGGTCATCACACCGCAGCTTACTGTACAGCTGGGGAACAGGTAGAGAGAGAGAGAGAGAGAGAGAGAGAAAAAAGGATGATGCAAATGTGTAAAAAGCTAGTAAGAAGACTGAAAAAATTGAAATTCTGAATAGAAAGTAGGTTACACAGAAGAAATGTTAAAAACCAAACATGAAGTGCAAAATCATACCGCAGAGGCGGTACAATACAAGAAATGAGATACGGAGAACCAAACGCTCTGGCGTTGTGTGGCTGGAGATAACAGTGCATCACTGCGGCATCAGTAAGCAGCAGCATGGAGTTGAGGGAAGTGAGCAGCCTTGAGGTTTTTTTAAAGTCTCTAAGTGCTGGTTTAGGCCGCCTGAAATATCCAACAGCAGCTGTATTCAGTCAGCGCTGCAGTCGTGGCTCGCAAAATGCTGGTAAACAGTTTTTGTCTTTCATTTGGCAAATCAGCACATTTGATACACCGTTCAGCCGCACTGGAGACAAAAAAGACCATTTATCTTCCTCTTGCTAGTGCGACATTCATGCGCGCACAAAAATATATATCCTGAAGCACATCGAGCGTGCACACATACACACACATTATCGAAGTTATCTCGCCGAAATATGCCGTGAAGGAGCGAGATTAAAAAAAAAAAAAAGTCTTGTTCTCAAAGCAGGCAGCAGATTTATCTCTGTAAAAATACTGTGCGTTTGTGTAATTACTGAACTCAAAGTGGAGCTGAGAGATTAAAGTACTCGCGCTACCACTAAGAACAGGAAGCATAACACCAAGTTTGGTGTGTGTGTTTGTGTGTGTGTGTGTGTGTGTGTGTGTGTGTGTGTGTGTGTGTGTGTGTGCGTGTGCGTATTAAACAGAGTGAGGGAAACTCATCTATGATTCTCCTTCTAGCAACAAAACTAGAGAGAAGAAGAGGAGAGAGTGGGGAATGGTTGATATGATCTAGGAATGTTCCCCTTTTCAGTCTGACACACACACACACACACACACACACACACACACACACACACACAGACACACAGACACACAGACACACAGAGAGAGAGAGAGGGGAACAGGCAGTTACTTGAGCTCATGGACAATAAGCAGCTGAGTGCCATCATTCTCACTAAAAGTGTAACGAGGCCAGGAGAGTGAAGAAGAGTGTGTGTGACTGCTTTGCCCCGGGACCAGTCTCTAAGCAACAGCGGGTCTTGACAGGAGACACGCACTCCCATGGGAACTCATTTAGAGTGTAAAAAGTGTGTGTGTGTATATATTTAAGTGGATGTTGTCACTGCATGTTGGAGCTCCAGGGAGGTGGAGCGTGACCCAGGGCCGGTCAAAGGGTCTGATATCCGGGAAAGAGCTGACCCTCTCAGGCTCCTCAGAGCACCCCCCCCCCCCCCCCCACACACACACACACACACAGACAAAGACATATAGCCGGGGAAAAAATTATTTTATTCCGCCAGTGTCACTGTGAAATGCCGGGAGATGTTTATCCAAAACTAGCGAGCTGACTAAAATTTGAGTGTGCTTTACAATCCGTTGGGCCCATAGACAGAGTAATTGCACATTGCAGCTTTGGGCAAGAGGTAGAGGGTATCTTACATACGAGTTGCATAAGAGAGATCATGGGAAAAAAAATAGTGAATGTGCTGAAGAAAAAAAAGCAAGAAAAAAAAAAAAGCATGCAAGGTGCTGTGATACTGAAAGCTATTTTAGAAAATGTGTATGTGGTGATTTCTCCTACGAATCGATGGCAAAGTGTCTGCTTGATAGGATGTGATTATTCATCGAGAGTCTTTCAGCTAGCTACACAAACAGCAGCTATTCTTTACCCAGTCGCCAACCAAACGCTGCTGAGATCAGCACCGCCGCCCCCAAAAAACACAGGCATTTCTCATTTGCAACAGCCTATGTTTTCTCTTCTCACTTTCACGGCCCAGAGAGCTGCCTGAAGAGGGGAGGGAGAGAGAGAGAGAGGGGGAGAGTGTGGGTGTGCGAGTGTGTATAATCATAGAACTTTTTCATGGTCCACTTTGCTCTACTTTCAAGCCCTAAGTCACAGCCCAAAGCACAACTTGACCACTGCAAGAACAACTCCAAACACACATTTTACACTTACACACACCCTTAAGGGCGCACAGACACATCTGTCAGGTCGCTATTGTTTTTAGCCGGGCTAGCACCATGACTCTAGGGAGAGCAATGTCGATCTGTAGGTCAGTCCATCCAACACTTTGGTTCAGACAGAAATATTTCAAAAGCTACATGAGGAATTGCTGTGATTTCTTTTAACAGACAAACATGTTCACCTGAAACATAGAGTAAACCTGTTCTCCCCTGACTTTCTTCCTCAAATAAAGAACTTCAAAGATCGATGCATCTACTTTTTGAATTTTTTTCTTTTCTTTCAAAATCTTTTCTAAAAGTGTTGATACTAAATGTTGCTTAGAATGTACTGGTAAAGTCGCCTCCTCCCTCCTTGTGTCTCTTCCTCGCGTCTCTCTTTTTAGTCCTCATTTGGAGGAGCAAAGACTCAGGAAACGACACAGGTGAGGATCAGGGACTTAAGAAAGACGCATGGTGTGCAGTGCTTGCTATAGCATTGAAATTAAGCTGATCCATATTCAGACACTTATAATATATACATGTTACTGTTACAGTGTTGGGTGTAAATGGTAAATGGACTTAAGCTTGTATAGTGCTTTTCTACTCAAAGCTACACTGCAGGTCACACCTACCCATTCATACCCCTTCAAACTGATGGCAGAGGTTGCTATTTAAAGTGACCATCAGTAATAACTACTCCCATTCAAACACATTCACACACCGCTGACGAAGCAGAGGGAGCAACTTGGGGTTAAGTGTCTTGCCTAAGGACACATCGGACATGTGGCTGCAGTAGCAGAAGCTGGGGATTCAACCCCCAATCTTAAGAGACGACCGACTATACCAACTGAGCCACAGCCGCCCCCTGTCCATACTTAACCTTGGCAAAAACATTTAATCACAAGACACACAGGTTGTGTACCTGATGTCAGGTTCTGCCACAATCGTAGAGTAAAACATGGAGCAAAGCAGATGGACCATCCCAGCAGCTCTTTGAAGGACATGCCCACCTGGAAGTGCACTCAAATTTCCCTGTGACTACAAACAGGGCTGGCCAATCAGTGGTAAATGGGCACGTGGGGAGGGGGGCCTTAAAGAGACAGCAGCTGAAATGACCTGTTCCAGGCAGAGGTTGAAATGAGGGATTTTACTGACGCCAGTATGAGATAAATAAGGAGGTTTTTTGAGCTTCACATCCCGCAACACTACTCAATAGCTGTCCCAGACATAACTGATGCTGAGAGTATAATAGATCTCCTTTAATGGTTCACTGTGACACTTATTGTCATCTGAGCTGCCAGCATGGAGAAAAATGTTTTAATTAAGTTAAGTCGACGCAATGGAGGCTGATGGCATCATGTAATTCAGCTTTTAAAATATCACAATATCAACGCAAAATAAATCACCTGATGAATGTGAATCTTTTGAGGTATTTCTCTTCTGATTGCTAGTCATATTCATTATTTCTGTTTGCTCTATGCCACTGTATGCAGCCCTTGAAACTGGCACACTATTAAAAGTTAAACCAATTTAAAACTTTAGATCTGTCTCTGAACTCCCAAGTTTCTGGACATGCGGAAAAAGAATGCAGCATAAATCAACAATTCAAAGTGGGCGAATTTGACTTCATGGTGATAGCAGTAACGGCTCCAATCTATGGTAACGGAATTGAATAGGCCCACTGAGTTTAATGCAAAAGTGAATTATGTTAGCTTCAGGTGTATAGTGGGGTGTCTGTGCTTCAGAAGCTGAATGAGGTCTCAGCCTGTTCATAGGTTAGGGTTGTACTGCAGCATGCTGGGATATTCTACTTGTTTTAGAGGAGAGTTCACCTCTTTCTCTATATAAAGATCTTTTTTTATACATCAATAGTACGATGCAGCATATATGGGCTGTAAGAGCTTACCATTGTCCAGTATGCAGTGGATTAAAAGGTGTAATATTAAGGCCTAATGTTCCCTGCATATAATAAGTGATTCTTTTCCCCTTGTTTCCTGATAAAAAGCCTTTTTCTACAAGTCACATGGCATAATTAAGACATGCTGATTATGGGGCGAAAGCCTAACCATTCCATCATTCTTCACCTTTTGTTCCACATCTATACTTAACTTCCCCTTTCATTTCGCGTCTTCTTTCATTTCATTCCATTTCATTATGCCTTCATTCTGCTGGCCTCTCTCCTGTACATCATCCCCTCCTGCACTCCGTCTTTCTTTGCTCGCACTCCAAGGCTCTCACCAAATGACCTTCCTGTCAAGGAGATAGATACCCTTTCATACTTTTATATCTTTTATTCCAGGTTGCTTGGACACACACACACGTGTGCCATCTTGGCAGAATGGTGAATAAATCTTACCCATCTGTAAACTTTCCCCAGCATCCTTAATCCCCCCCCCTTTTTTTTTGACCAAACAGAGTGAACCTACTGTGTTTCTCTTCATTAGTGAAAAAGAAATAAATAGAAAAACAATTATCCATCTCCCTCTGTGATACAAACAAACACATACTTCTTCACCGGCAAGGGTGTGACACTGGCTGAGATGAGACTTTGTGTGTGAACACAGCATGTCACTGGAGTCTCAAGAGGGCTGACCGCAAATACTCTCACACACAGACACAGACACACAAACAGACACAGGCACACAACTTAACACTTCAGTCCTCTGGTCACATCCTTGGTGGGGAATTGCATTAAAATTACATGACAAGCACACCCTGGGCCGACCATAACCGCAATCTGAGCTCATGGGATACCCTTTCAGCCACATCAAATAGTAAAGCTTTTGACCTCTGTTTGCCCTAGCTGCCTTTGTGCACACTCGCGCACACCGGCGCACACACCTATATAACATTGTCCTCTGTGCATACACTGCAGATCCTTCCTCAATCGCACCCTATCTGGCTGAGACTCAAATTCCATTTCACGTCCGGTTTACTATTGATTTTACCCTGGCCACTATTCACCAGCTACACCCCCTACAACCACACACACAGACACACACACACACACACACACCCAAACATCCAATCTGTTCCCTTGCTCACCTCCCCTTTCATTCTCCCACTCCTGCTCAACCTCTTGCTCCTCTCCTACACTTCCTTCTTGTCCTCTAGACCTAGCCATTCTTCCCTATCATTCCTTTTTAGAGCATCTCAGTTGAGTGCAGAGTGTGTGTGTGTGTGTGTGTGTGTGTGTGTGTGTGTGTGTGCGCTAAGAGAGCATGTGAGAGAAGGAGAGGAGAGAGCAGGAGCGTGCGCGTGTATTGATCACAAAAGAGATGAATAATGAAGACATTTCTTATTACAAAAAATTAGATATGCAAGTTGGCACGCAACAATCGTAATTAAATATGTGCATCCACATAAGGTGCGCCTACGCATAACCACATGCTTTTTCTCACTGTCTCACACTACACACACATCCACACACACACACACTCTTAGCAAAGTCATGAAGTATGCAGAGAAGTGGACTTGTGCCAAAACAAGCCGTTGGGCTTTGAGGACTCATTTCCATGTTGGAGCCCATTTTAACTAGCAGACTGACTCATCGTTAATAATTAACACTCACAGTGGCGCTCAGAAACAAAGCTCTGATATAAACAAGGGAGAATCACAATGTAGGGATGCACACACATTTTCGCAACAGTGCAGAGTGAAAGAGCAAAGTGCATTATGAGGGGGGCTGCTTCTCTCCACGTTTCACCTCACCTCTTTTTTTCCAAGGTCTTTGTGCATCTACCTGTAACATTATTCTGCACCTGTTGCTACACTCCACAAAGAAACAGCTCTGCTGTTTACTTGTCACGCTCTGACGACTCACCAAATTCTCCTACCAGTCTTTCACCTTTTCATTCCTTCAGTTTCTTTCTCTCTGAGTAGAACAGGCTAAGTACTTCATTCTACCTACTTCTCAATTCCATTTTCTTTCCCCCAATTAGTTTTTTTTTCATTAACTCAGCACAAAGCTGACAACTTAAATCTATATGTGTCCTGTGCTTTTTGTTTGCATTTTCATCTCCTCAGTTTCTTCCATTCTTCCACTTGGCAGCTTTAAGCCCACCTCGCTCCTGTCTCAGTTGGGACACTCATTCACTTGGACATCCTCAGTGGATGCTGGTTAGACAGGCCTGTCACTACACTGCTGGCCAGAGAGACAGACGTCAATATGTCGCCATTCTGCAGCCCCTACTCATCTGTAGAGGGACACCAAGGGACAGGAGGGTAGGCGTGAGGGTGGATGGTTGGGTGGTGAGTTGAAAAGGAGAGGAAAGTAACGAGAAGAAGATGATTGTAGGTGGGGCCTGACATCAGTCAGTCTGTGCTGTCTGATTTACAAGCCTATTGGTTTTTAGACTAACATGAATCAGAGCTCCATAGAGGCACTGCATCCTGACAGAATGACAGAGTGAAGGAGACACATCACTCCAAGTGTGCGTATGTGCGTGTGAGTGAGAGAGTGAGACACAGAAAGAGAGAGAGAATAGGGCAATGGGGGGGAGAGATATGGGGGAAATTAAACCTCTTCGAGATCATATAAACAAAAAAGGGCTTTTCAGTGGCAACAATGCAGCATCTTTAGGATCCTCTCGTGTTCACAGTACTGCATGTTCCCCTCCTCTGACAAGAACGGCTTCTCCTGAGTCTCACTTATTGTGAAAGTGTTCTGGAGGTAACTTTATGTACCCATGGATTCTTAGTTTACACCATGTTGTGGTGAAAAAAAAGTATTCAGAACTGAAAAAAAATACCATAGCCACTTTTAAAAAATACATGAAACTAAAAGTCCTGCATTCTATATTTCTATATTGCATTCAATGTTCTCTCAATTCATAGCTTTCAGTCACATGACCAGCACTGATGGCTGGAGTGCAAAAAGAGCAAATGAAAGAAGCGTCCACCATTGAAAACACTGTAGAATTGCAGCACAGGCTTTTAAATTTTCCATCTCCTCTAAACGATGCATGTTTACATCACCTGACAAGCAAAGTAAAAACAGAGATATTACGATAACCTGAGAGTTTTTGGGCACTTTTAGCTAGGGCTGGGAATCTTTGGGCGTCTCACGATTTGATTCGATTTAGATTCTTGGGGTCACGATTCGATTCAGAATCGATTTTCGATTCAAAACGATTCTGGATTCATTGGTACATTGATTCAAAGCCTATTTATGAGTGAGTACATACTTCAGGATCTACTCCAGTCATCTGTGAGACTGGCTGAATTTCTTGCTGCTCCATTTGGCATTCTACTGAGATAAAGAGCAGGCCTTAGCACTTACAGGGAGCGACTGATTAGCCCCCCCCCAAAAAAAAAACCTCTACCCACCTCTACTTGCAACCCTTACACAGAATACAGGACAATAATACACAAGTCCTCGTCTGTGTTACGGTTTAAAGCGCAACCATGTTAACTGCTAATTTTCATCTGAATGTGTCTGTGGTTGTCAGATGTTATGTGGCCTAAAGTATGCCTCTTTGTTTAGCCTTTCATTAAAGACATACCTAAAAAAGGAATTTTTACATTATGAGAAAACAAAAACTGAACAACAGGGCATTTGTTAGAACACGTTCAGTCATCCTGCCAGGTGGGTGGTTCCATACGAGTGTGACATCACATGAAAGCTCTAAGTATCAAAATATAATCTTTTATAGCCCCTGCCTGGTTCATTCTATTACATTCTATATATTTGTATTGGTGTCATTTATGCATTGTATTTAGGGAGAGTAAAACCTTTTGTTGTTGAAGTATTTTAACCATTCCACTGAGCTGTAGCATTATGGATCCACCAAGGGATGCTCATTATTTGTCCATCAACATATCAACAATAAGGTTCATACAACTATGGGAAATAGTGAGAAGAGTTCTTGAAAATAATTGTTGTTGTATTTTTTGGTTCATCAGAAACTTAAACCCTTAAAATTGTACTAAATATTTTAATTCAAGACAAACCCCCACAATAGAGGAGAAGAAAACATTAAATGTTGCGGTTGAAAAAAGTGAAAGATTTTTTTTTCATGAATGGGAACTATGAAGGAACTGGAAACCTCAGGGACCATGAATTTTGACAGTTGAGTGTAACAGAGTAAAAGTACAAAATCCCAGTCTTAATTAAATCAAAGGAAAGGTATACAGTGAATAATAGAAACATGGAGTTTAGTACAAGCGAGTCAAACTTGTGCTCGGTGAGATTACTCCTGTTGATGCACTTGGTTACACTAGATGTGCACTTTTAGTTAGACATCTGTATAAATATAAGAAAAAAAACAAGAACTTTTCTGTGCTTGTGACATAAGAAAGTCATTTTTTTCTTTCTTTTGGTGTATTTTTTGTTCTCTTGACCTTATTTACCTTTTTAGCGTTGGTCAGGTATGATCTGGCCGCCTCCGTCAGTGCCTTCTGCTCCTCCTTCTCCTCCTCCTCCGTCACTCCTCTTCCCTCACTTTCTTGCTGCTCTTTTGCTTTTGCTTTTTCTAGCTGGAGGTAGCACACCCACCCCGAGAGATACCACACCTGGAAGTCACAGAAAAAAAAAAGAAAAAAGAGGGCGGGTTGAGGAGCAGATATTCAGAGACAGAGAGGGAGTGTTCTTCGCTGCAGTCAGTCAGCTATGACAAGGGAAACAGATTTGTATCCCTCGAGAAGCATGTCTGCATGAAACTCAACATCCTTCTTTGACAAACATGTTTCACAAAATGTGAGACGGACTCACACAAGAAATCCATCACTCACATACAAACAGCAAACATGATCCAATCCTGACAAACAGGAATGTTCATGCACAAACTGTATAGCTTCAGCGTGAAGTCAAACCTGTGACTTGACAATCTTTCCATCCGTCACAACCAATATACATTTCAATCTTTGTAATGCAATTACTGAACAGAGACATACTGTATAATAAAACATTATAAAATAAAATGAAAAATGAATTCCTTAGGGAAGATATATTCTTTGCATTTCAAATAACATCCTACCCACAGGCTGTAGACAATATTGTCCTTGCTATTAAATCAGTGAAAGAGCATTCATTTTTTCCTCATTTTCTCTTCATGTTTTTGTTACTTTCTTTATTCCTCGTGAGCATCTTTCTGCCTGATAATAAATATTGTAAGGAACATGGGTACCATGGTCCTGGGGGGCTGCCTCAGAAAGCAGGATTAAGTGGGCTAACACGCTTACTCGGCCTCCACTCTGGTTTTCTTCCTCCACACTGGTGGTGGTGGCTCATCTTTCAGCCGTGTAACATCAGCATCATGATGATAACTCCAGCGCCACCTCGTCATACCTGCTCCAGGGAAGGTTATGTTCAGGGCAACGTATGCAAGAATGTTAAACAGTTTCCTCCTCAGGAATCAGCTTTGAAGAAAAAAAAAAAAAAAAAAAAAGTCACTATTCTTTTGGCCCTTCTCTTCGTTATACAACAGATCTGTTTACATTTTGAATACTTTTAAAGAAATTCTTCAAATGTGAAGGACAAGTAAAGATAAAAGATGTGAACTACTAAAACAACGGCTAGTAAGAGATGAGATGCGTATTTCTGTTCTAGGTTTATAATGGCTTAATGTATGAATTAAAGGTTCTTGAGATGATTAGTCATTAATGATAAATATACTGTTGCATGCTAAATGATATGTGTGATTTATCCATTACACAATAAATGAAAGGAACACTGAATCATCACAGCACAACACCAAGTCATTGGTCATGTTTTATGGTCTTTTTTGCAATAAGCAAGTTCAATTACCACAGTAAAATCTAATTTTGGATACAAAGCTTTAGATCCATCAATGTAGCAAAGACCAGTTTTTTTCTTGAAATCCTGCATCATGTATGCAACTGGCCAGCAGCTCAACTAGATGATTCTAACAGAGAAAAGTTCATCACCAGATCATCATTTCAAAATTAAACGTCAGGCTTTATAAAGTAGGAGGAAGTCGCTCCTCTTGAGAGCAGATCAATCAAGACTGGAGTGATGTAATATTGCTTCTGGGGGACAGAGCGAGGGGCGTGTCCCATAGTGAGATACCTCACTCATGTTTCAGAGAACCGGGGTTCATTCTTTAACCTAAAGTTGTTTTGCTACAATGCGTTACCGGTCTGTCATCATAAGGATGTAGTTAAAAAAACACCAACTAGCTCAATGCTTTCGCAGATAATGGGTAATAATTAAATGTATTATATTGCGAACCTACAAACCCTTCAGCAAGGTGTAAAGATTCTGACTTCAGCTGTGTGGGGATCAGTCAGTTGAAGAAAACACCGCACCGAGTCAGGTGTTGAGGGGCTGTTAGCTAGCTTACTGACCACCACTTTGCAACTGATGAAAAAGTGAGGACATTATTTTTTAAATGATTCACTTACTTTAAACAGTGCCTTGATTCAACTGTGCATTGGTATTCTGAAACACACTCAAATCAGCTCGTTTTCCTTCTCCATAATCACACTCTTTTTTTTTCTCCTACGTAATCATAACACTGCTCAGTGCTCGCTCTTCCACCTCTCAAAACAATCACGTTCAACTCTCAGGGAACTTGGAGGTGTGTGCGCGCCTCTCATCTAAGGCCAAAGTTCACCCACCCACTGTTCTTTCAAGCACTGAGAAACAAATATTAGCTTTATTTATTATTCATGGAGGGCAGAGGCAGTAGGGACGCACACCTCTGCCAAATCAACCATTTAGCTAACAAACACATCAAGGCATGCCACGCTGAATTCAGAAATGCCGCTCAGCATGCTGAGTGGGAGGCTGCCCCCCGCAGCCATACTTATCAGAACAACAGCAGTACTGGATAAATGAAGTAAGGTTGCAGAACCAGCAGTGTGACATTTTCATCACTGAAACATTTTCTGTGAATGCAAGGCCCAGAAAAAAAAATAAAGTGTGTTTAGTGTATAGATATTTATATATTCAAAGAGAGAAAGAGTGAAATTGGGTCACTCAAATTCAAAAATGTGAGCTTCTCCACAAATGAGTACCACTGCATGCCTTCAAATAAAAAAACAAGAACAAGGCGAGAATATTCTCAACAGAAGGTCCGATGTGAAATATTTTTGTGCGTGATAAAAATGGCTTTGCATCTGTACTCCAAAGTAAAATATAAGGAAGTTCGCTAATTAACAACTTCAGAGAATCCGCTCTATCCGACCACAACCCCAGACAGAGGTGCAAATAATAAAATAAATGCCGCGTCTGTCAATCAAATCACTGGGACTATTGTTATTTCAAAGTGACGGCACATCTTAGTTCCCATATGGTGCTGCTGAAGGAAGAACAAACGCACCATGAATGAGCGGAGTACCTTTGAAACAAGATTTGCAAGGAACTGGCTGAGTTGTTTGTGCAGACTTAACATTTTGTGAGTAAGGCTCCAACTTTGAGATACGCCAGAGCGAGGAGACAGAGGCGAGAGCGAACAACTTCATGAACCGCGCTGAAGAGAGGAAATAAGACAAAGAGGGGAAATGAGGAGAAAGGGACAGAGCCTTATGTTGTTAAAAGTGTCAGTCAAACACTTCATGACTCGAGCAATTTTTTACTGTGATATGAATGATCCTGCAAAAAAAAAAAAAAAAAGAGAAACTTTTGGACCACTACTACTACTTGTGAGTGAATTGCGTGTGCAATTGGCTGTAGGCCTGCTCAAATCAAGAGTCACAGCTGTGTGTCTCCAGAGTGAGTTTTAAAGTTCAGACCCCCGATGACTGCTCTCAATCTGTCAGCTGAAGGGGGTGTGTGGGAGGCTGGGCCTGAGGGGGGAGAGGGTGAGAGAGAAGCTGCTGTGCTTTTTCTCTCTGACATTCAGTGGCACACCTTCACTTCCTCTGCCACTGACACGGGGGATTTGGAGAAGAGTGACAGCACATAGTTCCTGCTAAATACTGCCATTCATACCTCTCTCTAATAGGCATTTAAGCTCTCAGTCATACCTTGCAAGTGAGCAATGCAAGCCGTGACAGAAAGTAATGCAAAAGTCTAGGTGTGCAGACACTTGATTGTGCACACATGTAAACAGTGGCTCAGTGGAAGACGCTTTCTCCTTCCCACCAGAGTGATGAAAGATTTGCCTACACGTTGGTCAGATGCAGCCGTGGCTACTGTATCACTATAATAGGACTGTCTGCAAGGGGACACAGAAATAAAGCTCTTAATCATTTAATCCTCTACAATGATAAGTAAAACAAGCACACACACACATGGCTCAGACAACAGAGCTTGCTGAGAGTGAAGAGTTTCCAATTGGATATCTTGATTGTTCGTATGAGCTAAGCGGGATTTTCTGGCACAACTTCACCAACTAGCACGGTGCATGAAGAGTGAAGGGCTTGGATGACCCTGATGAAGGCCACAAGCCGGAAACGCGTCAGTTTAATCTGTTAATAAAGTTGATCTTCATACTATGACTTATCATTCTAGTGTTTTTATTTCTTATTCAGTCTGGCTGACCTCTAATAAGTCTGTCTAATATTAGTGTCTCCTTTAGGTCTTCCATGTTTTAACTCCTTGTGTAATTTGTTGTTTGTACGTCAACTTGTCTTGTTTGTGTTTTTTTTTGTCATGTGTACGGGCTGCTCCACACTAATTGCCCCAAGAGGGATTAATGAAGTTGTTTGAATTGAATCTTCATACTATCAAGTGTTGCTGGAGCATTGTGTTCATATGTGCTCACAGAAATCAAAGAAAATGTAGAGATGTGGATGTAGATGATTCAGGTGTCTGGTACCTGGAGTGAAACAAATATGCTAAAGCTAAAGTGTAAAACACCAACAACCAAAAGAAAAGTACACGAACTCCTGAGCAGGGAGAAGAATAGCAGGGTAACTCACTATGTGACACGAAATGCAATATACGACCCATGATGAGGGGCAGCTGTGGCTCAGTTGGTAGAGTTGGTTGTCACTAAACCGGAAGGTTTGGGGTTCGAGCCCCAGCTCCTGGAGCCACTTGTCCAATGAGTCCTTGGACAAGACACTTTACTTGAGGTTTCTCCCGCTGCTGCAGCAAAATCTTTGGCAGAGTATTTTTATTTTTTATTTTTTATGTGGATATTTGGCATCAGCGATTTGATAAATGTGTCAAACGAGTCAGGACGATGTTTATCTACGTATCCATATTTTGTCCCACAAAAAAAAAAAAATTCAGAGCATGTTTCCACCTTGAAATAAAAGAAGAAGATAAAAAAAACATCTTCATAAGACAATAAACAGTAATGCCACCACTTAATTGCTTACCTGGACGACCTCGTCATCCTCCTCTAGAAGACCCTCCAACACGTCCACCGCCATCTAATGTAGAAAGAGAGAGAGGGAGAGGAGGTTGAGTGATTGAATCAAGATTTGAAAGGGGACATATTATGAAAAATCACCTTTTACAGTGTTTTTGAACATATAATTTAGGTGACCGGAGTGTCTACCGACCCACAAAATGTGAAATAAATCCATTCAGTCCTTTGTTTGTGGTCTGCATAAGTCTTACAACACAAAGAAAAATGCTCCATTTCAAATTAGCTCAACTTGTGACATCACAGTGAGATTATTATCCCTTGATATCTCCACCCATGGACTCCACCCCCAGCCTAGAACAAAACGTTTGCACAGGTCTGCCATTTTTATTCTTGCTAAAGAGAAGTGATGTCTACTGGGAAAACTCAGACGGGGCCTCTTTGCATTTAAAGAGACACACACACCAAAACGGAGCGTTCTGGAGAGAGCTGGTTTATACAGGGTCACAAACCTCCTCTGGTGCTTGATTCATGTTATATTTTGAACAAAGCACAGCACAGATGTTTCATTTAGACCACAGGGGACTGTTTGAAAAGGTAGAAAAGGGGGATAATATGTCCTCTTTAAACTATCTAAAAAAAACTAAAAGAAATCCTCACATTCAAGTGATAAAAAATAATAATGAATCAGACCATACTTATAATGATCTATTCTTCCATGCTGCCTCAATCCATAGACAACCGCACACATGATGACAAACACTTTATTGCTGTGCAGTGTTGTGCATCTCCCAGGCAGCGCGATCAATCAGAGTGATCAGAGGGTCTGATAAGCGTCTATGAGGCCAGGATCCCGTATACAACACCGTCGATACCAACAAGACAACAGACATGGCCGTCGATAGACACACTCACCAGTGCTTATCGCACAGTCAATAGTCACTTTAGCGTCTCTGTTCAATAGCCCTTTTAATCTATTCACCGACAAATATAATCTTGATACCAGCACAGGTTTGCTTTTGATTTTCAGTCCTACAATGTTTTCTTTTTTTTTTTTTATGTTTTTACTGCAGTACACCACGACTACTCCTACATAACATTTTACTCCAACACGGACAACAAATAGAAAAGGTCTTGTGAATTTCTAGTAGTATCCTTGACACTACTTTAATGATGCATGTACACTGCTGTAAATAGTATTGCCTAAAGGGATTCGTAAAACAAACACACAAAAAGCCATGACACTCCCTCCCCAGCATGATAACCCTGAAGTCGCTTCTCCTTTAAGGGCTCAAAGGAGCTAAATGTAAGCTGACCTTTGTCCCAGTGTGTCTCACTCCGGGTCACTTTCTGTGGGAAGTTTCTATTACAGAAAACAGACCTTGACTAAAGCGGGCTGTGTGTTTGTTTTGCTCCCCTTCTCTCCTTACAGACCCTTGGTTGTGGTGTGTGTGTGTGTGTGTGTGTGTGTGTGTGTGTGTGTGTGTGTGTGTGTGTGTGTGCGTCTTTGTCTGTGTTTGTGTGAACCCCTAGGTGATGATGTATTGATTTTTGTCAACTTCAGGTTGGAGGCGACTGTTAGCCAATCACCCGTGGTGAAGGGCAAGGGGAAAAAAAAGAGTTGCATTCATGTGCACGGGTGCACACACTGCTGCAAAGTCGCACACTAACAACAAAGCTACACACAACAGTGAGCACAACAAGCAGCACTTGTTTCTTGTTAAGGCGGTCTTATTAGCAGACATTCCAATTTTTTCTTCCCTCCCGCTCGTCGGAGTTCTCTTTTCATTAAGCCGACGTGCTTCCGGAGGAGATAAAGAGGTCAGTTGCCGGGTAGATTGAGGGAACGTCGGGTTAATTGAGAGTTTCTCGTTAGGAGAGCGTGCAAATGTGCATGCCTGAGAGAGAGTCGCTTGATTGATTGCTGGACCAATTATCATCTGAAAACCCATTGTCCTTAATTAATTAATGACTGATTAAAAATACACAAACAATAACACCTAATCCCAGCTGATGATGAATGGATTAACGCCCAGCATCAGATTTATCTACTTGACTTTCATTGAATCACAATGTGACAGACACACACATACACACACACACACACACACACAAACACACAAAGCAATCGAGCCAAGCAGCACTAGATATAAGAGATAGCAGAGACGATCTGTCTGGGTATTAAACAACTGATAGAACAGGCAGTTTTGGAGCAGCAAAAATAGAACAAGATATATCTGGGAGCCAGGATAAGTGCGCAATGAAGCATTATCTCGTCTCCAACTGTACTCCTTCCTAACTACACTGGTCAACCCGGGGGCAACTGATTAAAGATTCAGAGATTTTTAAAGCCGCTTCATGCTCCAAACAACAACATGATTAATATTCCCATGAAGATAAGGGGTACTTCGAAAGAAACAGTGGGAAAATTGGAAAGAGGGGTACAAAGAAAATTATCCCAATAAAAAAAAAGCAAAAACTGGTCTTGGAGCAACGTGGCACACCACAAATACACACACACAAACACACACACACACACAAACACACACACACACCATGCGAGGCCAAAGACACCATGTAGATGCTGTCCTCTTTATTTCAAGACCTGCTAAGAAGAAAAAATACAACTCTTGGAGGAACTCATTTATAATGGTCAATATGTGTGTGTGTGTGTGTGTGTGTGTGTGTGTGTGTGTGTGCATGTGTGCATGTGTGTGTGCGTGTGCGTGTGCGTGTGTAATCTTTAGGCAATTTTGTTTAACAGAATCATTTTACCGGAGCACACAGCAGAGACATGAGAAAGACAAATCACTTTACAAGCGAGAGCAAGCCGTATCTCTAACACACAGAAACCCATACAAAGTCACACACACACACACACACACACACACTCACACTAGAGGGACATGTTTGCTTAAGTGAATAAATCCTGGGGACGTCAATGTTAACTGTAGCTGCACATATCATTGGAAAGTACTAGCTGCGTTCCACAAGGAGCTAAATATAAGAGCAGAAATGTTCTGTAAATAACATGAACGCAAACAAGAGTGACAACAACAAGTAAGTAACCATCAGCTGCTGTGACAAACAGACACCTTAATGGCTGTCAGGGGAGGGGGTCTGTCTGTCTGTCTGTCTGTCTGTCTATGTGTCTGCTATGTGACAAGTGAATTAGCGCTGGTGATAGGTGGTGTTGATGGTAATATGCCCATCTCTGTTTGAGCCTGACCAAAACGAAATGTGTTCTCTGAAGGCCGCATTGTTTCACTACTCACATGATCCTTAAATGAAATGAATCAAACCAACAGTTCATGAAAAGATATTTATATTCTACAATGAGTTAAGCAAATAAAAAAAAGCAGAAGATGCTCATATTAGAGAGGATGAAACAAGAGCACATACGTTTGTTTTTCATGATAAATAATTTAAAAATAATTACACAGCATCTTCTTCTGTTAACCAGTAAACAAATTTAAAACAAAGAAAAAGAAGCAAGGCACTAAGTGTTTCTAACTGGAACTAGCAAATGATCAGCATGTTTGGGTTGATAACAGACTAAAAACTATTCACCAAGAAACTGTTTTTAATTTGTCTGCTTAACATCAACTTATCCATCAATAAAGTATTTGTTTCACTACAGAAAATTGTTCAGACAACATCAAACTAATGGGACAGTAACTTATACATCTCTGCCTCTCTTTCACTCACTTTCATAAACAGCGAAGAAAAATCAACTACTCAAACTACTCAATGTTTGTTTTTGTTTAATCCTTGAAAAGCTATTTTGTGCGCTTATTTTTTTCTAATCAGGAGGTTACAGTCGTGCTGAAATTAAGAATGAATGAAAGAGCAAGCACCAGGAAACTGACGGTTTCAATATGCAACAATAAATCATTTCAATTTGATCTATTTATTTTATTTAATAAATGCAACCACAGTTCTCTTTCAATGCCAATTAATCAAATAAGAAGTCACAACAATTAGATGTTACAACTCATTTAGGATCTATGATGTCATGGCTTACATTCTACTGACCCTATTATCTCGTATATATTAAAATACCCACCTTTAAAAATGTTTTAAAATAAATTGTGTTTTTTTTAAGTATATACTCTAAAAACTTTTTGGAAAGTTAAGGCATTTTTTCCTACTAGAACTAATGCAAAGGCTTCATAAGTGACCACCTCTATTAATGTCACGGGGACTTTATTCACTTTGATGACATGAAGACAAACCTTGAAGAAAAAGGGCGCAGAGGTGAGACAGTAAAGGTCAAATGTTCAATGTGTGAAGATTTTTGGTTTCGACTGGCACATCGTGAAGCGACAAGACAAACGATAGGATGCTTCCTCCCCTCTTCCGCTGACAGCCTTTAGGGAACCAAAATGCCATTTTTTCTAATTCAATTTGTCATCCCAATGCACTACAGTGTTTTTTCTCCCCAATAATTAATGAGATAATATCATACACCCAGATAATTTTGCCAATGTAATCACAGTAGGATATTTTCATTTTGGCATAAGCCTGGTTCACTTCAATTCGAGCTTAAAACACGGACTGATTTTAATGGCCAATGCCAAACTGCGTCCATCGGCCAAAGAGCTAAACCTCCTGCAGCGACAAACAAGAGCGTCCTGGCAAAGACCGTCCCCGTTCTTCTGCTACTGTTATTATTTATAAACCAGAAATAGTTGTATACTCTATGCAATAGAAGAAAACACAAACACAAAAAATTGCTTTGTGTTTCTTTGGCAAATATATTAATCAGATTTTCAAAGCCTTGGCTCAGTTTGGACCAAACAAAAGATTCAATGGGGGACAAAATAAATAAAGACAAATCGTCAAAGTCTGGCACCCTGCTACGAAGGTAGCCTTCAAACTGGTAACTCTTCAGACTGGAAGCACACAACTCTACACAGAGTTTAGAGTTGTTCATAGATTTTGAGTCCAGAGAGAGAGAGAGAGAGAGAGAGAGAGAGAGAGAGCCTGCTAAAAAAAATGAGGGTTTGTGCCTGTTTGTGTGTTTGTGTGTGCGTGACAGAGGAGTAGAGGAAGGAGAGAGCAAAGAGAGGATGTTACTATCAAATCCGGCTAAGTCCCAGTCTGGGAGAGACGGACACAAAACAGCTTGTTTCCCCCTCTTTCCCCCTCCCCTTAAGTTCAATTTCCAACAGAAAGTTTCACATAGCTGATGGCTAAAAGCTAAATCAGAAAACTTGTGCATGGATGTGTTCATGCGTATGTGCACACACAGCACAATATTCATCATATGAAGGAGTCTGAGTGTTTGCGGTTTCAGTTTCAGGCTTGATGACACCAACAGGAGGATGAAGACAAACGACATGCCAGAGACTATGGACCGAGACGTTGTCATTTTACTGATACACCTGACAGCCCGTATCCTCCTCAAAACACACGCACACACACACACACATACATACAAATTTCACTGCAGCCGAGCAGTTTGGGAGTGAGAGGGGGAAAAAAAGGACACAGCTCGTATTTCCTGTCAGTGATAACCATAAACCACTCAACAAGAGTGACTAAAATTAATCACTGGATCACAACAGAAGATTGCACAAGTGCGCTTGGTGTGGCAGTCTTCTAAGAAAACAACTCTTAGCGTTCATGACTGTTAGGAGTTTTAGCACAGAACTGAAGGCGGTGAGCCACTAATATCAAGGCCATTAATACTGGGAACTGATGAGTGATTTAGAAGTGTGCTGTATCACAGATATGGCAGCAATTCATCACACTGGAGCATCCTTCATTTTCTTTTTTTATTCCTTCTTCAAATCTCCTCCTCCTCTGTGCACGCCCTTACCCCTGTCCCTCTCTGTAAATATCACTCTTCAATTATTGACACTGAACTCTGGAGGGGATAAAGACCAGGCATGGCCTGCTCACCTTCAATGCTATTCCCTAGAAAGAAGAGTATACAAAGCACTCACACACACACACATATACAAATGCCAGACTACCCTCCCACTATCAAACACACACAGATCAACAACATGGGATGAGTGGACAAGACCACAACACAACAGATTTTACCTCATATTCCTCAGATTCCATGAGCAGTTTGGCTGTGGTGATGCGAGACTCATACGGGGGGATCAAATTCTGGAGGAATAAAAGATAAAAAAATAAAAAAAAGAGTTTTTAAATGAGTGTTAATGCAAGAAGCCTACAAACATAGTTCTTCTTTTGTGTGATAATAACACGATCCAATTTCCAGCTACAAAACATTCTGAGGCTGTGTGGCTGTTAATCACAGCGGAAGTGTCAGCAGGCTGACTTCAGATCAACCTGCTCCACAAGATAAGAGTCATAACGGCAGCCCACGGGCATTTCAGTCTCAAACCATCCCCTCACCCCTCTTTCATCACATTTCCTCCATATTTTAGTGTAAACTCAGCCAACATTTCTGCTGCAGTTTAGAACCCAGCCTAACTTTGACATTACCGCCATTCCTACTCTCTTTTTTTCAAACCCCCTGAAGTCATTTTCTCACGTATCCTTGATACTCTCCCAGTGTTTGCCTTGTGCTTTCATATCTGCTCTTTATTTACACAAACGACTCAGGTTTGTGAAGAATTTGTTCCATCTTTTATTTATTTTATTATCCTTCGTTTCATTACCTTCAACTTTTTTCTTCTCTTTTTTTCATCTCCACTGGTGTCCTTATGTTTGTGCTCACAGCAAAGCACAGCGTGACAATCGGTTTAGATGAAAGTGCTTTATAAATAAACCAGGATAGGATCTTAAGGCTGGTAGCTGTCAGAGAAAAATCTAACTACGGCTCCAACTCACCTGCAATTCTTCCTCCGTGCTGGAAGAAGCTGCACTCTGTGCAGGTAGCCACAATCCAACACTCTTCAACAGGTACTCTTTGCCTTCCTGCAGACAACACAGTTTTTATTACAAGTGAATCCATTTAGAAAATATCAACTTGGAAAAAAGCACACAAATCTGATCTGATCAGGAGTTTGATTAAACTACACCCTGAAACCCCTTTAAACAAAAATGTATGACTTTTGACTGAAACTAGGGTCAGTTTTATGATTTTCCTCCCTTTAAAATATTTAACAGATTGTTTAAAACCAGATTGGCTCATGTAGGGGTGCTACCAAGGCTGACTGCAGCCAGCCTGACCCCTGGAGCTTAAAGCCGGTATTACAGATCCACATTTTAGCTCAACACAATCTCTTTTGTTCCAAATGTGTTGATGTCAGAGTTTGAAGAATCCTGTTTTTAAACTAGTTCTTTGTTCATTTGTCAGGTAATTAAGATATCCACAGCTGCCAATTCAATTAGGTGGGCCTTTAGAAATGTAGAAAATAGAAGGATGAAATCCAAACCTCATTAAACAAGAGTTTCTTTTCCACCAACAATGCACTTTGAACTTGGGATACTTTACAGAGTTA
The DNA here is from genome assembly GCF_963584025.1 of Labrus mixtus. Classification (NCBI taxonomy): domain Eukaryota; kingdom Metazoa; phylum Chordata; class Actinopteri; order Labriformes; family Labridae; genus Labrus; species Labrus mixtus. The sequence goes on along the minus strand of NC_083622.1, from coordinate 18,508,113 downwards.
TCAGGAGTTTTACTGAAGAAGAGGATTATGAAGGTGTTTAAGATCAAATTTAAGGAAATGAAATGAATACCTCTGATGCACTTTTCATCCAACATTAGAAAACTTGAAATAGAAAAAAAATGATGTCATATATTCAACTTAAGGATGTGGATGACTCATGGAGGCACATTTTAAAACTTTTAAATTGCTTTGAAAAACAACTATATTAAGCATTCTCTAGCATGCACCGCATAAGCTTCTCTCAAACAACTTTTCACTTGAACGTCTTTCACATTTGATTACAGTTGGTGAATTGGCAATACTGAAAATATCTCGGAAATATGCAACACTTTTAGATACAAAAAAATAGACGTTTTTAAATTGGTCAGACACTTTCTGCAGCAAAGTTTTTTGGGTGTCTTTTCCAAATTGAGCAGAATGAGCTGCTGTACCAGCACTCTTTATCAGATGACTATACGACCCAGAGTGATCTGCCGCGTAATTAACATTCCTATCAGTATGACCCGTATGTGTGCGTGTGTATTAATGTACGTGTCCGTCTGCTGATTAATGGCATACAATTCAATTTGCTCAGAATAATTAACTCAGCAGATTCCCGCTTTAATGTGGTGATAATTCATCCTTACTGTGTGTGTGTGTGTGTGTGTGTGTGTGTGTGTGTGTGTGTGTGTGTGTGTGTGTGTGTGTGTGTGTGTGTGTGTGTGTGTGTGTACTGACCTGGTTTCTCTCTGTACTGAACAGGTAACTGGCCATGAGCTGTAGAGCCTCGGGGTTGTCATAGTGATACTGTAATGCTCTCTCAATGGACTCTCTGCACTTGTCTGCAGCTCCCTCTTCCATGCTACATGCACACACACGGACACACACAGATTGGACAAATCTCAACTCATTACCAAGGTAGCTGAAATGGGGTTAAGACCGTTAACAGTGTAACTCAGTGTAACTCAGTGTAACTCAGTGTAACTCAGTGTGCTCCAGTACCAGAGGTCTGCCAGGTAAATCTCAGCGATGGAGCAGTAGGCTACACTAATGTCCTTGGCTGTGGGACGCTCAGGGTCCTCCTCTGGGGGGGCAGCAGCTGCGGCCTGGGGCTGCTTAAAAAGCAGAGGGCACATGTCTTAAAGAAGTCACTTCAACTATAAACCAAAAGAGAGGTAGGATTGCATGCAGATTGTACTTCATATTTTAATCTAATATAAATATCTTAACCATGGATGTAAATGTTGGATAAAACTACATGACTTCATATTCACATATTTGACTAGATTTACTTTCATGGGGTACATTTTGACGTGTTACAGTAGGAGAAGCCATAAAAAAAAGAAGCTTTCAAGTCAACAAATGTATCCTGCTTCTTATGAATACTGTAAGAACTGTTATGTAAATTAATCAATTTTTAAAATCCCATGATGTAGGTTAGATGAGTTTAGAATTCAAGTGGAACAAACAATGTTAAACACATGAGCCATTCTAACAATACATGCTATTACATACTTCATTCTTTTACTGTATGATTTTGTTATAAGTTGAAAAATGATGATATGCTCTGATTTTCTATATATTCACTGACTGTTAACTTCAACAGAAGTCTACGGAATTGGAAAAACCCGTGTTCCACTATTGAACAGGGAATATGAAGAAGTGATCAAATCAAAAGGGATGGCAATGACATGGATATATCATATGTCGAGACTTGTATATGGCCCAGACGAGGAAATCAGAGAATCTGAGTCGTCAGTGTGTGAGAGCGATGGATGTCTTCATACACAGTAGTTATGTATTATTTACCTCCACAAATACAGGAGCCATGGAAATAAATAGGTCTGCTTAAAAAGCTACTCAAAATTATTCAAATAAAAACAAAGGCTCTATTATGAAAACTGTTGTGAACTCCAGACTACCAAACATCTGCTGTGAATACAGTGAAGCATACTCAAGGCACAGCGTTGAGTCATACTTATGTTCAGGATAAAGACCGTTGCACAGTCACTCAAATGCTGGCTGACAGCATTGATCAATACTTTGGAGAGGACCAAGGACAAGATTAACTTGAATAAAATCTGGCAATCACAACGCTTTAAAGTGGAAAGGATGGAGACTGAGTCAAGTCGTGCGAACACAACATGAAGAGCTCTCGTAGAAAAAGTGAAGGTAAGGCTTTCGTTTAAATAAAGCTACATTTATTCCAAGGTGCATTTTGTGTAGCAGATCTAGGTATTGTGTAAATGTTGTCTTTTTGTTTTTTGGCACAACATTGTTTAATGTTCTAACTTGATTGAGCTTCAAAATAATTATACAATAATATTATTAATTGGTCTGTTAATGTTAGGCAACTTTTGGATCTTTTTGTCACTATGCAATTTAAATACAATATATAACATTTGAGAGAAACAAGATACGCAGTCAAGAGTGAAAGTAGCATTACAATAGTGTGCAGACAGACAGACAGACCAACAGACAGACCGACAGACAGACCGACAGACAGACAGACAGACAGACCAACAGACAGACAGACAGACAGACAGACCGACAGACAGACGGACAGATAGGCCGACAGACGGACCGACAGACAGACAGACAGACCAACAGACAGACAGACCGACAGACGGACCGACAGACAGACAGACAGACGGACAGACAGGCCGACACAGACAGGCCGACAGACAGACCGACGGACAGACGGATGGACAGACAGATAGATAGATAGATAGATAGATAGATAAGATAGATAGATAAATTGTCCAACAGCACCCTCTTGTGGAAAAAACATTACACTTGCATCAAGCCTTGGATGTTGTGATCATGAAAGGCTTTGGCATTTTCTGCTAGACGATCTGTATACTGTACTGTATGTAACTACTAAGTTAGGTTAGTTTGCTTTGGGTTATTTTGTGGGTGCACTTACTGTGGTTTGCTCTTCTTTTTCCAATGCAGACAGCATGACTTGTATTCCTATAGTGTAGTAGTTCACCGCCTCCTGGCCTGAGTTGATTTGTCCCAGGTACATGTACTTACTGTGGCCTACGTCTGGGCTAAGTTGCACTGCTTGCAGAAACACTTGGAAAGAATTGGTCAAGGAGGCTACAAGCATTGCTGAAACAGAAACAGCATAGACATATAGGACTGAAATACTGATGCATAACAACCCAGAAAAAAGGATATTTCCTTAGCTTTCTGTGTGTCTCCTAGTTCAGAGTGGATGTTTCCCAGCATGTCGAGAGCTTGCAGGTTGTTGGATTCTACATCAAGGGCTCGTTGACAGAAAAGACCAGCAGTCTCAAAGTCAAAGCTATCCATGCATTCTTCTGTCTGTGCAACAAATGGTCACATTATAGAATACAAATTAACATTTCAAAGGCATGACAGATATAGGTGGTATTTGTTGTGAATATCTTGTGTTACCTTTTCTAGTAGTTGTTGGACAGAGTATTTCTCAGCTGTTTTCTTCTTGGCTTTTTCATGCATCCTCACTTTCATTCTTTCCTGGGGAGTCAATCCAACAATTCCTGCATCTGTCGTAATTGGTTTAATGTAGAGAAATGGTTAGTTTTTTGTCTTATTTGTTGTTCTTAAGGCACGGGTTAAATTAAAGCATAACATGTTAGTAACTGCTGTCTGGTGGGTTGACTTGGCGTTATAACAAACTGTAAACAACTCGGAAAGGTTGAAACAGTGAATCTATTTACCCTTGTTTGAGCGGTTCTCTTTCCTTTTCGGCTTGTTTTTCTTTTTGCCCTTTGCCTGTCCTCCCATGATGAAGAAAAATCCTCTCTAGTTCCACAATTTCTGTCTTCAAACCAGACTTCAGGCAAAGTGTAAACCTTACACGCGTGGAAAGTGCAGATGATCTAAGTATGCACTGCGCATGCTCTAAGCAGTGACTTCTACGGAAAGAGGTAGTGGACATAATCTTAACGGTATTCAAATAACGTATTTTCATTGAAGTAGAAAATAAAACACAATTACGTTCCAAAATAGTTAGCAAATGCGTTTTGGCGCATAGTTCAACAGTGAAGAGCATCTTAAATATCCATATTTTTAAATTATTTCAGGAAGGGTGCAGGTGCCCTAAGGCGGGCTTTAAATGAATAAACGAATCTCTTTGTGGGCGGTAGCTCGAAATGATTGACAGGCCTCAAGACCACTGAGGTGAAGCGTTGAAGCTGTACCCCTTGACGCGGCTGGAACTTTCTGGATTTCAACCAATAGGCAGTCACGCACAAAGACGCCTTTTTTTTCTTTTTTTTTGACAATTCCGTTGTAAATAAACGAATGGTAGAGACGTTGATGATAGTGAAATTGCTGCGAAGAAATCTAATGAACACGGGCACCCATTACTCCACTGTGTATTGAGGTATTTAAGCTTTTACTGTTGCCTCAGTAATGTCATTCAGCACGAATACGTCCAACAACAATTGTCAACGCTGCAGCCTGAGAATCAATTGAATGACAAAGCAGTGAAAGATTAGCTGCTAGTGCTGAGGCTAATGCTAACTGCTGATATAAACATTTACCAAGCTAACTCAGCTCTTTATTTAAAGCGTTGGCACCTTTTTCGCGGATTTAATACGCTTATTTGCCATATAAATGGTATTTCTCCTGTCAATACTTTATTGTAAACCATCCTATGTGGCGTTAACGTAGCTGTTAGCTTTCTCGTCTCCTGACAAGCGATCGAGATAAAGTGTTTCACTGATCTATAAATTAGCTGTATATTATATTATATTGTATTTTATTGATTTATTTGTTCCACTGCAATGCCCCGTAATGTGCAGTAAGGTAGCTTGTGTTTCTGCCACACTGTTTTGCAGGCTGTTGTGGCTACGTTGATGTCATTCCTACCCGCCAGTTTGCTGCCAGCCACGAGAGTCAGACTGTGTCGTGTCACACAGGTAGCTTGTGGCCAATGCCACAGGCTCGACCTGCCGAGAGAAGTGGACTGTCAACACCGGAAAGAGTTAGCTTTAACAGAACTCTCTAGTCCTGCCGGGGTTGTTGGACTGCAGGGTGGGAGCTCGTGGATTTACCGTCAGTGAAAGTTGTCATGGCGGAGTTAAATAAAGAGGTTGTGGATTTGGTTTGGGGGAGACCTTCCAGTGGAGGAGTGTCTGCCTCCATCTTCCGTAGATGGACACAAGGTATGATTATAGTATGAATGAAAAGGTGTGCATGTGTCTGTGGCTTTTGGTGTTGCATGTTTATTTTACTTTGTTTGGTCGTTCTCTCTGAGTACCAGATAAGAATCTCCTGCTCTAGAGATGGCCTGCATTTGCTCAGTGGTCATATCACCATGATGCCCATGTGGTTTTCTTATTATGTGCATGATGAAAGTATCCAAAAAGCTTGTATTTGTTACAACTGTGAAAAATGTCACAATTGCTCCATTGACTTCAGGTTTTGTCTTTATCATAGGATTTGTTTTTAGTGAGAATGAGCACACAGCACTGGAGCAGTTTGAAGGAGGGCCTTGTGCTGTCATTGCACCTGTCCAGGTATGGTTTAGTAAAATTCCTTGTACTTCAAGTCTACAAATCCACCATATATTCCATTAGCACTGAAGCTTTGAGCCCTTACAGTGTTTATAATTTAGTTGTGAACAATCGGACAATACCCAGCCTCTCGCCCCAATGAGAGCTACAGCCCCACTGGACCCCAAATTAGATAAGTGTAATAAATAGTGGATTGGTGGACAGCCAATGGGACAATATAGTTGTCGATATTAGACTCTTTAAGTGTATATGCCTTCCAAAATAAAAAGTAATTTTACAGTAAGCTTTTACTCCTGGCAGAATGTGCATTAAAGTCTAGAAGACTAGAAGAAGTTTATTGTGATCATTGGTAATACTGAATTTAAAACCCCAAAAATGTGTTGATAATATATTCAAACAATAAATAAACATGTAAGTCTTAGAGTGTTTTGGGGTGGACCTATTCAAAACAATACAGAATGTAGAATATTGTTCTGAAAACTATTTTATTATGAATCTGATGACTGAGGTTGTGTCTCTTTGCAGGCTTTCTTCTTAAAGAACATTCTCTTCAACAGAGAAAGTCCCAACTGGAGACAGATGTCAGGTAAATCGTCCACAGAAAACATCCAAACTCTTGTTTTTAAAAGTCATAAATTCATTTTAATTGCTTTTTAATGATTCCCTAATTTTTTTTCTCTGTTAGAAGAGGAGCAGAAAACAGCACTGTGTACCACACTGAGTGAAATCCTGGAGTCTGCCTGCTCTAGCCCCACCACAGAGTTCTGCCTTGTGACCTGGGCTAAGGGACAGAGCCCACATACTAGCACCCAAACTAACACACAGACACAGTCGCAAACACAGGATATGCCAGAGAGCAGCCAGCCATCACAGGAGCAGCAGCAGCAACCCAGTGAGTACTATTCTTTTCACATTCCGGTGTTAAATGCACATTTAGATCAATGTAGCACAAACACATCAATCCACCCTGATCACAAAGCCCTTGTCTTTTCCATTGAAAACACAAATAGCAACTTGTATTTATTTAATGTATGACAGTGTGGAATTCTTTATGTATAATTATCTGACACTGCAGTATGTGATTGTGTTTTTTTGCCTAGCTGCTTTGGCTGCTAAGGACCTTGGCTTTGAGCAGTTTCACAGTGTTCTGCAGTAAGTGACACTTAATATTCTCACATTGCATTTTGGTTTGGAATCTGGAGGGATCATCTTTGTTTTATGATTGCCAATGTGCTGCATATTTCTCAGAAGATAGCATTAGTTGAGAGGAGAGGCTTCATTTGATTCATCTAGTCAGGAAGAATTGGCCCTCACATTGAGTTAGCTGTATCACTCTCTCCACAAGATGCTGACTCAGCTCTTTCACTGATTGCCTCATTTAAAAAAAATAAAAAAAACTCTCACTACCTTTCCTACACATACTTTCTGCCTGTCACAGATGCACAGAGGTAATGAACGCAATTCTGCATATGCCAGAGGAATATTGAAAACTCATTACATAACATACCGGCAGCTGAGACTGTAGTCAGCAAAAAAAGCAGTGCAGACTCTCAGTGAAGACGTAAATACTAACTAGGACTGACAGGTATGCTAGCAAGCTTCCAAGTTGGAGTAAGGAAGGGGTTTAGGCTCCTAATAGACCAGATTTTTTATTTGTCCTCTGATGAAAATAGTAGATATTTCCCTTTATAGTGTTGATCATTATTTGACATGGGTATTACAAGTAATTAATCAGTCTAATAATTGATCCTAAAACCCCAAAAATCTGCCATATGAATGTGTCACAAATCAACCTCTCTTTTTTTTTTTTCACTTTCTGCAGTAAGCGGATCGTAGTGTCTGTGTCTGGTCTCAGAGAGGAGGTGCTGTCTCTCTACCACACCTGGAGAGGGTGCTGTGGAGTCTTGCTTTTCCTCTACTCTGTCATCCTCACCAAGGTAAAGAAGAGGAGGCCATTGACAGAAATATAACGTACAGATTAGAAGTGATGAGGTTGATAACTTGTTCACTGTCTTATTCCTGAAATTGTTAAAAGAAAGTCAAATTTAAAGACTTTAAAAAAACAGCTCGGACCCCAAAATCATTTTACCAAATCAAAACCTATATTCAATGGTATTTTAATAACTGTGTTTTATCACTTTAAGTTATTTTTGTTTTACATTAATTGCAAAAAAAAGTATATATTAAAAAAAATGGGTCTCCTTGTTTCCCTGCAGGGCATAGAAAATATAAGAAACGAGATCCAGGACACGATGGAGCCACTCATTGACCCTGTGCATGGCCATGGAAGGTATCGAAACACCTCCTTTCATCAATATTCTTCAGCAGTTAGACTCACATAGAAGGCAGTAAATCAACACAAGACCCTCTTTGTGTGATTAAAGGTACAGCGTGTCTTGTGTTTTCTTTTGATGTGTCTTTTCTTATCTATTTTTGTTTCTTCAGCCAGAGCCTGGTGAACCTCCTTGTGACTGGCCATGCTGTCTCTAATGTCTGGGATGGAGACAGAGAGTGCTCTGGCATGAGTAAGACTTCTCAGAAGCTACTGACACACACAGAAACACCATGTTCATATCACCCAAGTTGTGCACACACTGTACAACAAGCTTACATTACTCTTGTTTTGTTGCCCCAGACTTAACTTGTGTCCACCAGAGGGCAGTCATTCTTAAAGTCCACAGCAATGTACCAAAAACTTAAAATAATTCCAGTTTGCCTTTTTTGTTCAAAAATGTTCACAAGTTCTGATTGTCTTGCTCTTTCCTTCTCTTCTTCTTCTCTCATAGAACTGCATGGTATTCATAAGCAAGCATCCGTTGGCTTCCTTACTCTTATGGAATCACTTCTCTACTGCAAGGTACAGACACATACATGTTCTCCAAAACACTGAGAAAACGTATGAGCAGAACATCTGAAAGTGTTTCATGTAATAAATGTCGAGTTTTAATTTGTTGACTTCTAGTTCTATTGAAAACTCATTCTGAATTTAGATGGACACACACTGTTTTTTTGAGAGTTTACTAGTAAATAGGGCTCAACTCAAAATGTTTTAGTTGGATGGGATTTGGACGTTAAAATATATTTTTTAAGTTGAGCGCAAGGCAACTTTATTTATAGAGCACATTTCAACAACAATGCAATTCAAAGTGCTTCACACAACATAAAAAGCATCATGACAGAGAGGGGGAAAAAATAAATATTAAAATAGAAAATTTAAAAATCACTGAAACAAACAATTCACAATCACAGAGAAGAACCATTCGGACATTCCTTGGCATTTTTATTACCTCCTGATATTCCAGATTTTATTAAGGGAGCCGGTTTGGTTTTCTGTAACCAGGACACCCTATTGTTAATCTTGAATATTCAGTTTATTACCTCTTTCCTAGCAATCTTCAATCACTAGACACTTTTCCCCCTGTATCAGCCAACAGTAGTCTTGCCTTTTACCTGAAAAACTCTTGTTTAATGTTTCTTCATCATACTTGATTTCAAAACATTTGAAATATACACAGACAGAGACGGTGTGCCTGCCACCTGGGAATATTCTGTTTCAAAATGTAAGCACACCACAGAGCGTTCCTCTTACCTGACCACAGTCAGCCAAAGAGTCAATCACAGTGGACGGCAGAAGTGGAGGTTTGATCACTGTCTGGTTAAAATGTGTTTAGTGGACCTGAGCATAGAGGTCAGAGCAGCTTTGGTCAGTTCCACTTCTATCATTTGTGGTCTTTTTGAGACCTATTTGTAACGTTCACAGCCAACTACTGTTGCTGCAACACCGATTTCTGTACAATAATGCAGCTAAATAAGAAAAAAAAAAAGGCATTTATTCTGCTGGAAAAAACGGGAGGTCGACTCAGGGTCTTCTCAACTAATGTCTCTACACATCCGTTTAAATGAGGCACCCCTACTAGGGAAACAAATAAACACACATATGCCCAGTGCTGCTTGTGTTGCTGAGATGGGAGACGTATCCAATATGTGAACATAAACTACAGTGAAAAGTCCCGTGTGAAAATATGTGTTTGGACGAGACAGTCCCAACAGAGAGTAGACTCTCCTGTTCTCTCACTATGCATTTCTGATACTCACAAACTAAAACAGACTTTTATTAGAATAGGTCACAAAAGCAACTTATAAATAGTTGTAACTCGACACATTGTTGTCGAAAAGACAAGAATCTTGGTCATTTATCTGTCACTGCCAGAATAAGCAAGCCCCAAAACGAGTGGAGTTTAAACATGAGCCCTGTCAGTGGACAAGTCAGCAGCTTTAACAAGTACATATCAAGTAGATGGTTGCCAAAATGACTGGATGTTCATCAAGATGGATAAAATATCCAAAAGGAAAGGTCTGCTCACATGTGCACTGTTCAGGTATTCTCTTTACTGTTCTTCTACGGCAATCGAGATGAAGTAAAATATGATGCTGGAGTTCAAAAGTGAAGATAAATAATAAGCGGCAAAGTGAAAATGTGTCTATCATTAATCCTGATTTCATTTCATAGTCGTATTTGTTGTGGATCCAGAGAAGTAACGTACTGCTCACACAATGTGACCTATGACCTTTGTTTAAATATTAATGTACTTTGTGAAAAGACACTTGTGTAAAGCTTTACACAGTTACTGAATCATACTGGAAATGACTGAAAAATAGACACTCATTTGTTACACATTCCTTTTAAGTGTGTATGTATATGTGTGTTTCAGGTCGGGGCATTCCTCAAGTCTCCAAAGTTCCCTATTTGGATCCTTGGCAGTGAAACTCACCTCTCTGTGTTTTTCACAAAGGCAAGTTCAGCACACACATCCATGAGCGACCAGCACATATTTCACTCACTCACTCAGACTCACGGCGTGTAACAAAAGCCAGTCTCCTCAGCAGGTTAGAAAAACCAAAATATGGAATGTGCTTAACAGATTTAATATAATGCAGGTCCGATATCAATGTGGGGGGAAAAGAAGAAGGAGGAGGGGGAAAATGAATATTGGAGATGGTCATATATGGACACAGCTGTTTTTTTGGCGTTTCACCTATCCAGCTATAAGGGAAAGAGAAGCTCAGTTGTTTAAAAAGAGCTCAACAAGTGCACACACACACACACACACACACACACACACACACACACACACACACCAGCCATCTTTATTCTCTATCTTTCTTCCTCTCACGCAATCCAACACACACTATTTTAGGTTTTCAACCATCTGTGATCAACTAAACAAGATGTAATTCATGATGTTTGACCGTGATGTAAAGTGTTGAATTTGGACTCCAATTAGAGCCTCCATTTATAGCCAACTTCTGTCTACCTTGACTGTCGGGATAATTCTAACAATATGGATTACACATTTTCTCTCCTGGCTCTAATTCAAAAGAACATGTTTGTTGTGAAAAGTTGTCCAGGGAACGAAAGAGCACTAGAAACACTTGAGAACAAACAGGTGCTTTGACAAAATCACAAAGTTTAAAACGAATGGCTTTGTCTGAAAATAATATAACATTAAACAAGATATTATATTACTGTTGTTCCACTGTTAATTGACTTACATTTAGACACATTTATCTCACTGACTAAGTTTCCTTGATGTTTTTTTCTGAGACATTTCGCTGCTGCAGTAGATTATCTCACTTTTCCATTGTCTCCTTTTTTGCTGAGGTTGTCGTTTGTTTACATCTCAACAATACTCCAAAAATAGTCCCACTCATGTTTATATTATCGTAATAATTGGGCTGTTAGTGTGGCTCCAACATATTTAATAAAAAAGGCACACACAAACTGCAGAGCTGCAAACATATGGCTGACTTGGCTTCATTAAAAAAAAAAACTCCATTCCAGGTTCTAAGTTTCAACAGTTTACTGAGAGCTTTTTGTGTTGATGCAGATATTCAAAACTTTCTACAAAGTACTAAATGTAAAGCACAGTCAAATACCGTTGTGCTACCACAGCTTCCAATAAAACAACCAAACCAGCACTGGCAGCATGCTATGCCCTTCAACCAGTCAGCATCCAGGGTTAGCTGCAGTCTTCATTGCCTTCAATTAATCATGCTGCGCTGGACTGAGCAGATCAAACATTGAAGAACACAGATCATACTGTAACTACTACTCTCTTATTTATAAATAGTTTTAACTTGGGCCTTAAACCTCTTAACTGTTACTATTTTTGTCACATTATTGAAGGCCGATGTTTGACAAGTCTGTGACATACTTTGCTTCTGAATCTGACCTTATGCCATTGAAACTTTAAATATGTTAAACTGGTATGAGGTTCACTTGGACAAGAAACAGTTACAATTCTTGATCTCCTTTAAATGATTCCCAGGTTCCTGAAAAAGGCCCAAGTGATCCTGCAGTAGCAACCCAGATATAAACATGAATTTTTGTATGCCAAGTATTAGAAAGCAAATCCTAATGGATGGAAGGTCAACCCATCTGTCTTAACTTTGAAAGAAAGTTGGCTCTACGGTAGGAATAAAGACCATCAGTTTCCTGTACTAGCCCAGTGTGCCCTTAAACAGGGCTGTTCATCATCTCTATCTCAATCAGTCAACATGTAACTTAAGACATTGCTGTCGCCTCTGTACTAAAGCTGGCAGGTTCAGTTGTAGCAAATTGATTCTCCCTGCTGTTGTGAAAATGGCACCAGAGAGGAAGAAAGAATCCCAGGCAATCATCTCCATCATATCGCCACACCCTGAATAAAGCATTGATTAAAAGCTCAGTTACAAGCATTAAGCTCAGGCCTGCTAGGCAAGTGGATCATATGTTGGCTCAGTGATGACCCACAGTCGTCATGCATGTACTGATGACTTACCGATTGCCACAAGTCCCCTGGCACTGGTGACATGTTCACATGTATACACACACACGCGTAGTCTGACTCTTCCACACACATTCCAGAGCACAGGGGGAACCTAATCCTGATTAGCATTAGTGGTGTGTGTATGTGTGGCTTCAGGTGGATAGCTTCCTGTAGGGAATGGGATTCCCGAGTTCCCATCTGGATCCATTTGTCCCACTGGAGACTGCGAACACATTTAAAAACTTGAACGGTGCACATGCATGGCTATGTTCTGACGTACATGGCTGACGCTATATACCATGCTGGCTCTACAGCTTTGAGCCAGAGCTTGAAAGGGTAAGCTTTCTCTGAGGCACTCTGTTGGTAGACCTCACCGAGTGTCACCCCAGTCCTGAAAGGAAATCTATGTTTGAGCTGCTCCGAAGCACACTGACATTTCCCAGGCTTGGTGATACAAAAATACACACTACCTGGTTTCGTAGCTTTTAGCTCGGCTATATGGAGCCATCCTCACAAAAGCAGAAAACCTGATCCCCCGCCTCTGATGTATCAGCGTCTCCTTCTGTCTGCCATTGGGGACGGGTGTGTATTCCCCTGAGTCGCTGTCAGTGTGTGACTGCGGCTCTTAGACCATCAGCTTAATAGCATTAGTGTTTTTTATCTAATCTACCTACACAAAGGCCATTTCACCATCTCTGATCCCTACCCACAACACCCCCCACACTCTCTGTCCTCGCTGCTATTAATGTGTGTGTGTGCATGTGAGAAAGACGCTGAGCGTGTATAATGGCATGTAATGGGATCTGTTTTTGGACAAGAGTTTCTGAGAAGCCAAAAGAAGAAGAGGAAGGACAGACTGAAAAAGAAGAGATGTGTGATTGATGAGACATATCATGTCCTATGTTTAAAAAAGGATTCTCTCTTCCTTGCCTTTGCTCCTCTTTTCTTTGAAGTTACCATCCACTCCTGAGTAAAGCAGGGCTGGTTTGCCAAGAAAATGATTCCTCCCCAGCCCATCTCAGCCAACCTCTTCAGAATATTGGTCCCTCATGGGAAGGAAGGAGTAAGAAAGGAAGTAGAAAGGGAAGGATGCACTTTAAAGCATGGTGCAACGGTCACTCAGGAAGGGGGGGGGGGGGGTGTATCCTCTCGTGACATTTCTCATCCCTCTTTCCTCTTCTTTCACTGAGTGATGAGGTTCACAGGCTTTATCTCTTGGGAGTTACATGTGTGTTTTTGTGTGTGTGTGTATGTACAGTAGTCGTGTTCTGGGTCGGTGATTTACTGGGAGCGAGAGCCGTCGTTGTGGCGCTCCGTTTCCCCAAAGACTCCAGCTTCTGTCTGCACACATACACAAGATGTCCTTCAAGGACTGGTGAGAAGTTGGAATTTAAAGCACAAGTGTGCAGCCACAATTCATGTGGGTCAATTTGCATCAGTGATGCTTTATTGGCATAACCACAGTAAATCTAAAGTGTTGCCAACAGTGCTGGAGTATTTCCAGAGCTTTTCACTGGAAACCAAAGCTTTCTCAATGCAATGGAATCAAGTCTGCTGTCAAAGATAGTTAGAATATTATGTTGTTAAATCAAGAAGCCCCCAATATTCTAAACATGACATATCAAAATATGTAATATAATTTTTATGATAATCACATTGATCAGAACAGTCAGTAATGTCACAGTGATGGGTAAAGAACAACAAACAGGAAGTAAACAACCCTTAGCTTCCACAACCATATCGGTAATGTATCACATGATACCAGACCTCTAAATTAACTTGTATAAAGAAAATCTAATTATGGTCATAAACGGTAATTATGTCATAGGAAATTAGAAGAGTAAACTTATTTGAACACGACTAAGAATTACTTTTTTGTATTATTTTTTGCCAATGCTTTGTGTTTTTTACCTATTCTCAGTATTTAAAAACGAGTGAAAAAGAACACACTGGGGAGCAGAAAAGAGTATGTAGCTGCATTAGTACGTGCATATCAATCTCTTCGGTTTAACATCATCAACACTTCCCAATAGCCTGTGGAGAGTTTCGGTATATTACTTGCTACATTTGTTCAAACATCGGCTCACCCTTACTTCCCACAGAAGATGCTGGCAGGAAAAAGTGTGTGTGAAAAATGTGACTGTTTGCTTCCACACATGCAGCTCACCCAGTAAAAATGTGAGGACATTTCAGAATAACAAAATCTTAGATTTTTTTTTACTTCCTTAGGTTTCATTTCTGCCCTTTGTATGATCAGAGGGTGCGGGGTACATAAATACATAACTACAAAGCGGTGTAAATTAACAGTCATTAATAATCCGTGTCAGGTCAGACCAAAGGCGATTGTGTTGCGATGAAAGCTTTCTGTGTTCTTGTGTGCGCGCTGAGATATTCTATCTTTTCCCCAGTGTGTTGTTTTCTGTTATAGAACCCATCATTTGGCTATATAACTATCCACTGGTGTCTCCTCCTCTTCTCTGTGGAGACATAGTCATTGTCATTGGCGACAGCTCCATTAATCACTACTTTGTCCTGTCTGTCACTCCTGAAATTCATACACATACTGTACGCACACAAATGTACAGTTGATAGTGTGTGCCTTCCATTTGTTGCTGGAGAGATAGGTTTCCCATTGTTTTTGTCCTTGTAATCACATGGGACAAAGGCTAGTTAAGGTGAACAGAACCAATACACAAACAGGCACACATATATCATACATTAAAAAAGCCATCACACACACATAGACTCCCTCCTCACTCTCCTTCTCAGCCTGTCATGTAATGAGGCTGTCGCTGCCTGTTAGGAACAAGGTGGGAGACACTGTCCGAGACCTCTGCTTTGTTGCCTCGAAACTGATCCCATCAGACATACTCTAAGGCCACTCAGAGCCTCTCAGCACAAACAATAGCTCTTTTTGGTGGACCGGAGGGAAGGAAAGAGAAACCCTAGCAATGTACTTTGCCTACCTGTCTATCCTGAAGTACCTACCTGTAAGAGAAGATAAAGGATGAAAGCTGCAAGGAAGAATGGGTGAAATGTCAAGGGTTGGAAGGGAGGAAATACTCCAAAACTGGAGTACTTACTTAGCACAGGAAAAGGTGGCTAAAAGGGGTTAAATTGGTCCCAAAAAAACAGAATGGAGGGGAGGGGGAGCCTACAGGAGATGAGTTGTCAATGTGAGAGAGTCACTATGTCTAGTCTGGAGAGAGCAGGGAAATTGCAGATGGTTAAAGGTGAAGGTTGAGGAGAGCCTCACCCAAAATGATTCAGAAAATAAAGAGGTTTTATGGTTATCAGTTGGCTTGGATCTTTTTCTAGGAGGGTGTGATCAAGAGACTTCATTTTGGAAAGTTCACTTGCACTCGGAATGTGTCGGTAGTCGTCCTGGCTTAGCTGAAAAATGCAAGGAATACATGAACATCAGAGGCCTTTTGGTCATTTGTCATTTTTGGCTCTTAAAAAAGAACTTGTTTGACATAAAGAAATGTTTTCTGGCTTTACTCAGAGCAACATGTTATGCATTACTTTGTGTATATACGTCCTTGGGAAGCTGAATGTCTGTGTTGTTCTTGCTTTGTTCCTATGGAGGGTAGCTTGTTGTTGCTCGGCTAAAGTCCGACTGTGGGGATTGGAATGTGCTCCTTGATTTTAGTAAGGCACAACGGACCTGGAATCAGTGTAAAAATGTGCAAGTGTGCATAGCACTATTATATCTCTGCATTTGTATGGATATTCGTGCGGATTGATAGAATAGAAAACCTGCTTGTTTTCCAGAATAAACAAACACATTTCGGCAGGGGACAGACCTAATTATTGCGCCGATTCTCTCGTACACAGACTGCAACTACAGGAAATAAACGCTGAGGCACAGAGACACACACTTACACACACCTTCCCTGTGGAGTCTGTTAGCTCCATGACATGTTTTCCTACTCGGCAGCATCTTCCTCGGGCCTCTAATAAAACAGAGATCAAAGCCAGCAAGGCAGACCTGTCATCACACAAACACACACAAACGGGCGCACACACACATGTAATTTCTGCTGCGATTGTGTGTCTGTCTGTATGAGCATGATTTTATGCTCACATGAGTCATTGTCTTTTCTGTTCTTACGTGTTCATTAGCCTCATATTATTGGTTGAGACTAGAAATAATAACATGTTTTGTCTTGCTCTGCCGGTTGATGACCACTTGGAGTGTTTGTCTTCTGTTAAAGTGTTGACATCCTGTAACTGTGGTTTTACCTGCTGATTTACACACACTGTGTCCGTGCTGCTCTGGTAGATAATAAATTGCGTTAGACGAGCGCTGCTTCATGAGGCACAATGGACCTAAAGGATTTTTTATTGAAGCCTATGGTCCATTTAGCTTCTCATCACTTTGGAAATAGATATGTTTTCTGAGTTTATGTGCACAGTTTTGAGCGTAACACCAGTTTAGTTCAAGACAGATAACTCATGTCATCCTACACAAACACTCCTCTTTTGCATGCAGTTGGCTGCTAAGGAACTTTTTCAGCACTTTATTCCTCCTGGGGCAGCAAAATGACCCTTGTCCACCCCTGTAAGTGCAACACTGACATATCATGCTAATGACAAATCTACTGTCAGAGTTGTGGAGCCTGTAATGTTAACACATCAGGACTTTCTTTTACTCCGTGTGACAAAACAGTGTGTGTGCGCGTGTGTTCACCGGTCTTCAAATGTTTTTTCTTTTGCAGCTGAAGAGTCAGCAGCTGGGAGTCATCTCTTCCTCGATGTGTCCCCCTGAACCCCTCTCTCCCTCTATCTCTCTCTCGCTCGCTCTTGCTCTCTCTCTCTCTCTCTCTCTGTGTAAGCCTTGAATACAGTCATAAGTGGACCATGAAACTCTAGAAGCCTGCTCAAATCTGAGGCTCATGCTTTAATAAAGGAGAGCTAAAGGAGATGAGCAGGGTTCAATTGCTTTTCCAAAAACATTGTGTGTTTGACCAGCGCGTTGTTGTCAGGAAGTAAGGAAGAACAATCAGAACCCTCTGGCTTTCGCCTGCACACTTTGCATCAGTCTGTGAGAGTGTACGAAAGAGAAAGATGACAAACCATCTTTTTTTTTGAAGCCTCACAGTTTGAACGAGCCCCTTTCGTCTCTGAGTTATTTTTGTTAGCTTAAACTACTCTAAATAGTTGTATAAAAAATATAATCCAGTGGAAACCTTCTTCCATTTTCTTTGCTTCCTGTCTTGAAGAAGGTATCCACTGAATTACATCTTAAGATCTTTTCTGAGAGCACGACCTCCTTTTGTGGAATGGCTGAAGCGCAAGCTATTCCTTCTACTTCTGTAAATAGTTATTCATGTAATATATTTGTACAGACTTATGACACCCATGCAACCTATTGCATGGTTGAATTACAGTTTAGTTTATCTCAATCAATCGATCAATCAATCTTTATTTGTATAGCGTCAACTCATAACAAGTGTTATCGTGAGACACTTTACAAAAGAGCAGGTAAAAAGACCATACTCATTTTTATGTTACAACAAGCAGGTACAAGACCTTTCTTATCGCTATATTACAAAGACCCGGCTTAATCCATTATGAGCACATTAGCAAAGCAGAAAAAGTTACATTGATAAGAAAAAAAAAAATCTAAAGGTTTTCCAAATGTTTGGCTGGATGTGAGCGCTGAACAACAAAAATACCAGATAATGTGATACAAAAAAACAGATGAAAGAGAGCAAGGGAAAATGATTCTATCCGAGGGGGTCTGTCACGTGTCAGCGTCTAGAGGCCTTGTTGTGCTAACTAATTATTTCAACCACATTGAAGACAAAATATTTTACCTTTTGCATATGGCCAAACTCAAAGAAGAGCTTTTTTCTGCTTCTCTGGTCTTAATCTAGTTTTTCTTTTCTTTCTGTTTTTTAAAAACAGTAAATATCTCAAGCAGAGGAAACGGCAGTTGCGTATTTGAAAAGAGAAGAGTAGAAAAATGAAACTGGAAAGTATCAAAGTCACAATCTCTTCCTCAGTTATTCCACTGTCAGATTGATGTGAGTTAAGGGGAGTTTATATGCTGTAAAATGATCTCACGGGAACTTTGTTTGAAGCACTCTTGAGGCCATAAGTGTAAGATGTTCTTCATTTAATCAGAGCCCAGTCCAGCGGGTCAGAATCATCTTGGAACATGCATATCTACACCTCGTCATCTCTGATTCCCCTTCAAACACGTCTCTTTCGAGACTTCACCAACAAACAAACACTGTAGGGCTTCTCATAAATCGAGAGCTGTGTATGTAAGGCTCGATTTCCTGATTGTGTGTTTGGAGTGAAAACAAGCCGTCTAACTTTATCAGCAGATCAGTTAATAACACAGTGGGCTCCAGTGATTGCACTGGCCCCTTGGATTACACACAGTCACACACACACATGCACAATGTACTGTAGCTGTGCATTACACATTGTTGCTATGGGTGGTACTGTACTGTGTGTGGACTGTGTTTCTTCACTGTGGTGGTGTGTTGTACATTAGTGCTGCTAAACCTTGTCAGAGACAATCAAAGTGTGTCAGTAGATCAACGTGATTGCTGCTTCACGCTGTACTCCACTGGGGTAATGTTTCAGCACTGATGAAAACACATCCCCTCATAATGTGATCTAATTCTTCCTCTCCTCCCAGATCTATCTGTCTGCTCACTGTCATACCGCAACACTCCCTGTTTCCCCGCTTTCATCAGAAATATGTGTGGTCACATTAAGGTCAAACGTCTGTTTGTTGCTTTTTTGCAGAACCTCTCACCTTTTTACCTTTTTCTTTCTCCTCTTGGTTCCTCTCTACAGGAGATGTCCCTGGTAGGCCCAGAGTCGCCGTCAGAACAGGCAAGGAGGGTCTTTCAGTCATTTGATCCTGAAGGTGAGGACCAATAAGTTCTTGTAACATGCATACGTAGTACACATGCTTATGCTCCAAAGCTTCACCCTCTGCACACTTGTTTTAATAGACTGTTATACTTAAATGCTCATTAGTACAACAGTTACATGGAGATAATGGCACACACATGTACTACTAATTAATCCAAAGTCTCGCTTTGACACGAAAAACACACCCAGGAAATAATATCCTGGCCCTGTTGTCTTTCTCTTCCCTTCTTCCTGGTGGAGCAGATGCATTTCTAACCTCCACTGCCCTCCTCAGCCCTTCTTTCTTCTTCATTATTTTCCTCTGCAGGCAGAACCTAGGTCTGTTTTCTCCCCTCATCTCCTCTGTTGTTGTTTAGGTTGGTGAGATCAGCTCCTCTTACAGCTGAGTCAACTATCCTGCGTCTTCCCTCTCTTCCTCGTTTTCCTAAACCTTCTTTCTAGGCCCTCACAGGTGACTGGGGTAAAAGGCAAAGGGAAGGACACAGAGAGTGAAATAAAGACGATAGAAAGTGGAAGATAAAACAAGATTAAGATTATTGTGTTCATATAAACTTTAGTGCTGACATGTATTCTGTTCATGTTAAGCTGTGAAAACAGGAGAATTGCGAGTGAGACCCCATCCAGGGCAAAAGCAATGCACTATGTTTACATTACACACTGTAAGAGTTATCCATGTTGCAAGAGTTCTCTGTTAGGATTCAGGCTACACACCATTCGTAGCATGTTCCTTAATATTTATGTGCTTCTGTTGTAAAAATGAAAGATGCTGTACTTTGCTGCCGTAAACATCATGATTCACTATCTGGCTCGTTGGAACACTTTTTTTTTGACTTCTGTGCGTGTTGTGAAACAAGATTTTACAGTACGATAAATCCTACCAGCTGAAAGTGGTCTCGCTTGATCTAGCAACTAAGACGACAAATATGTAAACTTCTCTGTCTGTTGTTCTGTTTCTCTTGTATCCCTCTCTCTTTTCCCGTTTCACAAAAATGCAGCTTTGCACATTCTCAAATCCTCAAATCCTGCCAGAACATTCTGTCAGCCTTATGGCCTCTTCTCACACATGCTTGCACAAAGATGCACACAAACACAAACATTGGCCTCAGTAGGTGTATCTAAAGACTTAAACGCTCATGTATACACACATGCAAAGAGGATGTACTGTGCATACACAGACACACACACACACACACACACGGCAAAGCTAGCAGCACAGTTGAGCGCTGTGTAAAATGGCTGTAAATCTGTCTGTGTCAGATGTAGAGTCAGCACAGCTCCCTGTGTTGTGGAATTGGGGCGCCAGACGCGTTCACACGCACTGCACTGACTCACCAGACATACGCACCCAGCAACCCACTGTCTCACATTGTTCTTCAGTAGTCGCCGTTTGTCATTGTCCCTGTGTAGAGTGCGTGTGTTTGTTTGTGTCTTTTGCTGTGAAACTCTAAGTTGTCACTCTGAGAGAGAGAGAGACAGCATCTGGCGCTGGAAAAGGAGAAATTTTGCTGTTTGAGAGCGGACAAGCAAGAGCGCCTGTCGGTTAATCTTCTTCACAACACACCAGGGGCTTAAACATGTATCTAAACAGCAGGCCACACAGACACACATGCTGATGTTTTAGTGAGGCAAAACCGACGGTGGCCCGGACACAAAACTTCTCTTTTAGGGCACAAAACACATGTTAGTGTTTAAGGCTTCTCCATCTCAGGTAAAGCAATCATCTCTGCCAAGGAATGTAGGTCAGAGAGAGAGGACAAGGTGTGTGTGTCTGTGTGCGGTTTTACATGTTTTTTCTTAAGTTGTGTGAGATGAGCTCATTCCCCAGGGCGTGTGATGTAAATATTGCTTGTACCACATGTGTGTAGGTGAAGGCTTCCCCTAGTTTTCCACTGAAGCCAGTATTTTATGTTCTGTATGGGGTCAGCCAGTGCATCAGTCACTCCTTATGTCTCCCACTCTCTCTCTCTCTCTCTCTCTCTCTCTCCTTCTCCAGATAATGGCTTCATCGCAGAGTCTCTGCTGGAGGACGTGATGAAAGCCCTTGACCTTGTCTCAGAGCCCGAGTAGTAAGTGCTAGCATGTTCAAGGCTTTGTGTTTCTGTGTGTGTGTGTTTGCGCGTGTGTGTGTGTGTGGCACCTGTAGAGCTTCTAAAGTTCTAGCTCCTAAGTCACGGCCAGGCCAGGTCAGCCACCCTTAGCTCATGTTTCACTACCAGGCTGCTATATAGTAAGACCAGAGCTAGCCCACTATAAAAGCTCAGGAATAAAAAGAGAAAGAAGGAAAGAAAGAAAGTCTGTAACAGAGGCTTAGAGAGAGATCATTAACAGCAGGAAGAAAGAGTGAGAGAGGGAGGAAACGCTTTAAAGCGCCGCTTCAAACAGAAGCACGTTCTCTTCTGGGGAACAGTAAGCCCGAGCGCTGCAGCCTGACCAAGTAACTGGACCGCTGATCTGCTCTGCAGATCCCCAGATGGCCGATACATCACAACACAACACAGCAAACCTGTGGGAAGACTCCCAGCACAAACAAGCGAGTCATTCCTTACCTCACAACAAGAGAGTTATTGCAGGGATTCCACCATGTAAAAACAATATAAAGTTTTAAGTGTTTGGGAAGTAATGATTTATTTGAAGAATCTACAGTTACTAAATTGAAGACTCATCACTCAAGGAGGATGAGTGCAAACTGTTTTCAAGTTTCATGTGACTTTTGTGTTCCTACAAATCTTGTGACCTTTAGCTATGAGCTGCTCCTCTTTGTGGCAAACCCTCACTGACAGTTCTCAGGAAATGTCCTCTTCAAGGAATAAAAGTCTCTTTATCCTTTTTATCTGTGTTAAGGATAGTCATTTATGATCAAGATTCTGAACATGAATTCATGTTTATTGACAAATTCACTAACAAACAAAAGGCAATCTAAATCAAAACATTTACCAGTAAGGGAACCATTCAGTAATATTTATCTGATATCTACAGAGCCCCTGAAGTCCAGAAAAAGTAAAAAGAAATATCTTGTGCAAGTAATTATCTTGTGCGCAAAAGATATAATCTAACTTGTGCCCAAAAGAGGTTTGTTTTTACTTTTTGGGACTTCAGATAGATATCTGCATGAACTTAGAACTTGTGTCCATCTTTCTCTGGCATTATTGTAGAAATTTGATGTTACTGTCATTCAGTTTCTTTTTAAATGAGGTTATATTGTCATGCGGGTGTCATGAGGATTTTATTCAAACCAGCAAGCAACAACTAATGAACTCAATCATCACCATCCAACCACTTTTTAATCAAATAAAATGTCATATTCATGTCTGAGGAGATGTTCTCTTTTTCTCAGTCCTCTGCAAATTATGCAGAAAGGTTGTCTGTCCATTTCTAGAGCTTGAGTTTGCTGCTCATTTACACTTCAACAGGCTCACTGTAAACTCTGTGTGCTGTCTTGCTGCGACTGCTACAGGCTACTACTTTTACAAATCCATAGATGAAGAAATAATGATTGCCTTCTTTCCCTCTGAGTCCTGGTAAAAAATCCTTGCTTCCCCTCTCTGACTTGGTCAAATTGCCCTTTTAAGGTAATCTAACCAGATTTTTTTTTTATCATGGTGGAATTATGATAACACTGATCTAACACGGAGGAATGTCTGGAAAGAGGTATATTTAGTTGGACTCCGGTATTCATGAAAACATGCACGCACTCACCAAAACACGCAACGCAAATCCAGACTAAGTGATGAGGTGATCGTAAATTTGACTCGTTTTCATGCGTGAAACATCACATAAATCGTGTTTGGAACTGATCTAATAGCTCAAATTTTTTGACCTGAATGTTCCTTCTATCTTTTATTTGTTGTATCCTCTCTGTGGATATTCAGGGTTTTGTGTCATCTGCTCACCTTTTTATTTACTTTCTTTCTGTCTCTCTTTCTACATCTGTGCCTCCTCAGTGTCAGTCTGGTGAAGAGTAAGCTGGATCCAGAGAGTTTGGGCATAATTCTCCTGGGCCCGTTCCTGCTGGAGTTTTTCCCTGATCAGGTATGCGTTTCAGTGTGTGTGAAGAGGTGGACTTCCACTTCAAAAGATGCACACAGATTCTGAAAAATACCTTCCACTAGTCTTGTAATCCATATCACAGTTCCAACAGAGGCACGGAAATTCATGTACACACTCATGGGTGACACTGATGTATTTCTTGTGTGTGTGTGTGTGTGTGTGTGTGTGTGTGTGTGTGTGTGTGTGTGTGTGTGTGTGTGTGTGTGTGTGTGTGTGTGTGTGTGTGTGTGTGTGTGTGTGTGTGTGTGTGTGTGTGTGTGTGTGTGTGTGTGTGTGTGTGTGTGTGTGTGTGTGTGTGTGTGTGTGTGTGTGTGTGTGTGTGTGTGTGTGTGTGTGTGTGTGTGTGTGTGTGTGTGTGTGTGTGTGTGTGTGTGTGTGTGTGTGTGTGTGTGTGTGTGTGTGTGTGTGTGTGTGTGTGTGTGTGTGTGTGTGTGTGTGTGTGTGTGTGTGTGTGTGTGTGTGTGTGTGTGTGTGTGTGTGGTGCTATTTTAACAAATCAAACGTTTCTATACCAAAAACATTCCTGCGGTGTCTCATGTGAATTTGTACGCGTGTGTTCACCAGCATCTGACGGTGTATGCCGAGAAGCTAAGAGAGAGAGCCGTAAAGGCGCCTTTATTAGGCAGAGGGAGCGAGGAAGACAAGAGAAGGGAGAGAGATAGAGAGGAAATGTGTTAAAGTGATCAGGGCTTTAGGGACTCAGTAGAGGAATGGTCTTGAGCCGCAAAGAAATTATACAACCATTAGCCAACTGGACACACACACTCAGACACACGTGGGATCGGGGTGAGGGTTAGGGTTTCATATGTAGGCATATAAACATGAGAAGCTTGACGCACTCGTAGACAACACACCCTATTAGCATTCTGCAGCCTTTGAGCCGAAGTCATGGGAAGTGTTTTGGCTCAATGTCATTGTTGGGACGTGTTTTGTAGTGCTGGCTGTTTGCTGGTAATTGGAGTTTGGTTTCAGCGCTCTATTAGACGCATACACATTAAAATGTATACATGTGGGATTTCAAATAAAGCTTAGGTTGCAAGAAGATATGTAACCGTTTGACTTTTGAGTACAAAAATGTTCTACCTCTACTGGGTTTTTTTGGGGGGGGTTTTTTACCTCCATCTCTCTTTCCTGAGATTCTATGACAGCACTGCATGTTTTCACTCTGCTCCCCGCCTGTGTTTCAGGATTCAGGAATCCCAGAGTCATTTCCTATCTTCCACTACAATGGGCTTAAACAGTCCAATTACAACGAGAGGGTAAGACACTTTTTCATATACAGGTTTTTTCATAACTAATGGTAGTGGTTACTTTTCATAGCTTCTCTCTTTCGCTTATTACTTCTCTTCTTGCCTTGTTTCATTCACTCACACACACACACACACACACACACACACACACACACACACACACACACACACACACACACACACACACACACACACACACACACACACACTCACACAAAGTTATTCAGTCGGCCACTCCAGAATAAACAGAAGCTATTGCGAGCCTAATAGCATGTCCATCCATCCAAAAACCTCTGGCTTAGCCTCCTATTTCTCCAAGTGGTTTCAACACGGAGGCCTCTGTCAGCAGGCCAGTAGTGATAAATGGTCAAACACAGGCCTATTAAGCAGGCTTAGTGTGATGGATGATTGTCACTGGAAGAAGTCGGTGGCAAAAACCTGTTACCCAGGAATATCACTTTCTACATCTGTCAACGTTGTCTGCTCTGGAAAGCAGCAGTTTTCCATACCTCTACCTGAAAGTGCAGGAATGGCACTACATGTGCCCACACAAAAGCGCACGCCCACATACACACACACACACACACACACACACACACACACAGAGCAGCAAGGCGCCTATAAGGTTGTGATGGCATTTCCATTCCCATAGCTCCATATGGGAAAAACAGACCTACTGACTACATGTGTCTGAAGCTGGTATATAGCCTAAATGTTTCTGTGTATGTGTGTGTGTATGTGTGTGTGCTTATGGGGGTGTTTACATTTACAAGAACACAAACATTGCAAATCTGTCTGGACATGTACAGCTCCAGAAAGAAATACAAATATGAAAAACAAGTGACCACCACCTCTGAATTTACTATTTCTGTGATTTGGGTTTGAATAAAATGTTGGTATACAATTTATATTGATTTCTGAACTTTAAACATCAGTATTCTGTTGTTTAAAATGTAATAGGAACTTGTCATTGTTGCACAATTCACATTCTGACAAACACTGTTTCTTCTTGTTTTCTTAACCATGTTGTTATTGTCTGCAAAGAAAATACCCAAATGAGATTATTTTCTTTCGAGGTTGGGAGAATTTGAATTTGATTAAAACACAAACCTATAAACAGTAGAATCAGAGAAAAACATTGTTTTGCTGTGATCTTTAATTTATTTCCAGAGCTGTATAAGGAATTGTCTGAGGAGGGATTAACAGAGTTTTAGCCGTGTGTGTGTGTGTGTGTGTGTGTGTGTGTGTGTGTGTGTGTGTGTGTGTGTGTGTGTGTGTGTGTGTGTGTGTGTGTGTGTGTGTGTGTGTGTGTGTGTGTGTGTGTGTGTGTGTGTGTGTGTGTGTGTGTGTGTGTGTGTGTGTGTGTGTGTGTGTGTGTGTGTGTGTGTGTGTGTGTGTGTGTGTGTGTGTGTGTGTGTGTGTGTGTGTGTGTGTGTGTGTGTGTGTGTGTGTGTGTGTGTGTGTGTGTGTGTGTGTGTGTGTGTGTGTGTGTGTGTGTGTGTGTGTGTGTGTGTTCGTGTGTGTGTTCGTTCTCAGGTAGAGTATGTGGAGGGCACGGCTTTGGTGCTTGGTTTCGAGGACCCCATGGTTAGGACGGACGACACTCCTGTCAAGCGCTGCCTACAGACCAAGTGGCCCTACATTGAGCTGCTGTGGACCACCGACCGCTCCCCGTCACTGAACTAGTACTACCATGGTCTCTGCGTCTGTGGATGGGGAGGGACCACTACTACAACACACACTCACACACTACTCATCTCTTGGCTTCTGCCCCGCACACTGACCCCTTTAAAGGTCAGCAGAATGCGACAACTGACACACATGTACAACAATGATTTAAAAAAAAAAAAACACAAATGCACACACGAGACTGAAACAAAACATGTTCATGGACTGAACTACAATGCCTGAGATCCATTGTGTCATCCTCATTCACACATTCCACAAACATGCAAATTCACATGTTACAGCTCATGCTATTGTATGTTCACCATGGCTTGTAAATGACACACAGGATGTTGATGATGTGATTATTTGAAAAAAGCAAAAAAAAAAAAGCTGAATGACTGTTTATTTTTACAGCTCTGCTCTCAGTAGAAAGCTAGAAGACACCGTCGAGAGAGCAAAATGGTTCGGTTCTAGTGTTAACCACATGTACAGCCAGTCGACTGTGAAACACTTCTCTTACTCCAGCAACAGGACTATTTGAGGGAAAAATCTACCAAAGCCTTCCACATATAAGAACACAAGTAAACACACACACACACACACACACACACACACACACACACACAGCTAAGCGTTTACAGCATAAAGGGACCAACAGAAGGCACAGAGAGCTGAAGACGTGAACAGGAAATTCTGAAGCTGGTTTAGATGCTCTGTTTAAGAGTGTGTGCATATACATAGTGCACCACACTAGGAAGTTGGATGAGTGCCCATGTATTTATTATCACACTCAAAGGTTCTGGAATAAACACTTTTTTTTGGTTCACAGGCTGTGTTGCTTGCTGGATTTAAAATCATTCATGTCCTCCTTTGTGTGTTTTTCCTCATAAATAACATGTCCTGACCCTGACATCACACTACCTCAAGTTTCAGGATGTTCAAGGTCTGCCTGGATTCCCCTCAAAAGTAAATCACAAATCAACTTGTGTTTCCATCCCCAGAGAGTTAGGTCAGTAATTCTCTAAATCTCCAGGACACTGATGTTCACCTAAGCATGTCTCTGTAAACACAAAATATTCCTCATGTTTCAGTTAGCTTATCATCAAAAAGAAGACCAATGATCCTCAACATAGTAGCATGTTTGGCTTGATAGTACCGCTTTGTGTCTTATTTAGTCATCCTTCCTGTCAAGTGTTGGAGGAATAGCTCTTTATACCAGTGGTTCTCAACTAGTCGAGCCTCAGGACCCACCAACAACTCCTTAAAGGCTTTATATGTGATTTTTCACACTTAAATATAATAGAAATCAAGTATATCCTCTGAAAATAACTGAGTCATGACTGTCTACAATGGGTGTAACACCCGAGTCCCACTGTCTGTGATGTTTTCAGAGTCCTATCTTCAGTTTGTTTACATCGCCAGGACGGCCGACCGGCTCATCCCCTCGCATATAAAAGTTGTTTAATTGAGGGACTAGAGAAAAGAAGAATAACATACTGTACTCACTGCTTAACTGTGTTTCTAGATCACGCTCATTTCTGGTAAATTTACATGCAGTGTGAAGATACGAGCATAATAAAGATCGCTAGCATTAGCATGCTAACACAACAATGCAGCGCGAGTTGTTTTGGTTTCATGCATGTGCTCAAGGGCGACATCTGCTGGATCACAAAATCGCATATAAAGCCTTTAAAGGCTTTCAAAGGCTGAAAAATTGTGACCCACATTTCTGATATTTTTCAATCAATCAGGTTGTATTTGATAAAAGCAAATTTTGCAATTTGGACCTCAGATTGTACAAAGCGTGATGATTTCAAAAAAAAAAAAGGCTTAGACCTGTGGACAAAATATTTCTTCCAGCACACCCACTGCCAACTTAAAAACGGCTCTGCGTCCCACTTTTGGGTCCTGACCCACCAGTTGTGAACCACTGCTTTATATCAGTAAAGTACTTAACAAGACAAAGGGTTCTTAATTCAGTGTTTATGCATTTGTGTACAAGTGCTCCTGTGCTTGCATCTGTGCGCAGGAGAGTCATAATACAGGCTGTGTGTGTGTATAACTAATGGATTAGTCTAGAGGATGCAGAGAGGATGTGGCTCTAATCTGACACAACACAGTCTCATAATGAATGTGTGTAGAGAGTGGGAGAACATGGACACAGTGAATAGACTATAAAGCACTTACTGTGCACATGAAATAATCAATTCAGAATAAACCATATTTCTGCAAACAGAAAGCTACTCGCAGACTGATGTGACTTATCCTGAACAGTGTGAGTGAATGTGCATATTCCTGGAAATGTGATATTTGTGAGAATTTTATTGTAAAACAGTAAAGAAAAGTGAGCATGAACACGGAAGACACTGAGCTGTATTTCAATTGTAGAAACCTGACGTCATAACATAAGCCAAGAGGGGCAAAAGAGCAGGAATATGTCCGCCTGCTGCCTCCTCACTCAATCACACTCACCATCTTTCTTTTTTCACCATTTGAGGGAACACATCTGTCTCCGATGTGCTCATGTTTTCAAGAATTTTTTCCGAAAGATTCTTTTTACAGATTTACAGAGAAGCAGCTGAGAAAGAACAGACCCTTTCATTTACTCTCTTTTTTTTGTCTCACAAAGACTTCGATGTTGCACTAAGCAGATCAGGGAGATGTGCAAAGGGGAACCAGGACTGACCTATTCAAATCGACAAGAATGTAAGGAGACACGATTACTGGAATAGGATGATGGAAGAAATGTGTTGAAGTTAGAGGGCAGGGCAGGAAAGAGCTGTGGAGGTGAGAAACTTCTCCATCTGGCAGGTCAAGGTTTTTAGGTCCTTCTCATATAACCTTTACCTCACCTTCTCACCTGCTTCTTATCAACTCCCCTGACAGGAAACACACTCCAGAGCAGTTTAACAACACTGTGAGGCAGTTCTCCAGAGTTTAATTCATTGCAAATTTGCCCATAAAGCTAGGTTTAATTAAAACAAACTTCCCAAGCTGGTAAACAGCTGATTTGAAGTTTTGCTGGAAGTGGGTCCAACATTCAATTGATTCACTTTTAATAAGAAAAGTGTTATGAAGTGAGCAGAGTTTAAGAGACAGAAACTCGCGTGGACTGGCCTGTCACGTCTTTTAAACCTGTTTTTCATTGCAGGATATTATTTTCAGCAAGAGCGGAGTATGTTACCTCTGAGGTTTAAATGGAGAAAATTTGCCTGGTGTTGAGTGAAAAGGCGCGCGAGGCCAAATTTCCGAAACTTTTAGAGCTCGAGAGATTTCTGCTGTTAGCCGACATAATAATTACGCACATAATTACAAGAGATTATTCTCAACGGAAGGAAACGCTGCCCTGTTTTAGCGGCACGGTTTAGCAAAGTGGCCAATAAAAAATATGAAGTGGGTTAATTTATGGACTACTAATCTTTGCTTTTGCGCTTGCCTGAAAATGCACAAATGACTTGATTGATGTGAGAAAATCGGTTGTAAATCTCACCTCAGTATTATTTATATTCGCAGGCTGAAGGTCTCAATTCGCCACAGAGAATATATCTGAGCCTTAAAAGGAGCTGTGACGCCCTGATCGGTCCTGCAGCGCGCTCAGATGTGGTCTTGTAATGTGTGTGTATGAGGCTGTGTCAGTGTGTGTGTGTGTGTGTGTGTGTGTGTGTGTGTGTGTGTGTGTGTGTGTAATCTGTGTGTGGGTAGGGGGTAAAGTTTTGAGCAGAGGGCGGGGGCGCGGCTGTGCAGACTTGAAGCTGAGAGTCTGGACAGACCTGATGGTTTCAGGGTGTCAGGAGGCAGTTTTGGGGGGAGCGCATTGATCCAGTGACAGCTTGCGGACTTAACCCTGGACAAACCTACCTCACCTGCACAGAGGAACTTCTCTCTTTCTCTTTTTTTTCTCCTCCTCTCTCTCCTTCTGTCCCTCTCCTTTTCCTCTCTCTGTCCCGGTTCCCTCTCATTTTTCGGGACTCGTGCGCAGCTGGCTGTTCTATGGGGATGGAGCGCGCAAGGGACTGTGTTTCCTCCGCGGGGATCTTTATTCTCGGGCTGCTGTCTGTGCTGTGTCCGGCTTTGAATGGCGTTTGGAGTTTTAACCTTTATGCAGAGCATCCCACGGTTTACAGGGGACCCGGGGGAAGTTATTTCGGTTATTCGGTGGACTTCTACCAAGCTACAAGCGACAGCAACACGTGAGTGGCAACATCAAGACTGAAGTTCTTCCATCAGTGTCATGCAGAAGTTATGATCCAATAGGCTAGATCTACCTCAACGTATTGTACATGTACATCTACTTTAGCCTAGAAACTCTATGAAGCTTTATCATCTTGATGATATGATGCATATACTGTCAGACTTAAGCTGCATAGAGAAAATAAAAGTTCTTAAATCATAAAAGAATCTGAGATGTGTGTTTAAATTCAATGGAGCATTGGCTGCAAAAGTATGCATAATAAATTGCACACTCTCCTGCACATCTTGCATGTACCTCTCTTTCTCCTTCCCCCCCTACCAGGTTCAGTGTGTTGGTGGGGGCTCCTAAGGCCAACACCTCCCAACCTGGCGTTGTGGAGGCTGGGTCTGTCTACTACTGCCCCTGGCCGGGGCTCCCCGACAGCTGCAGACAGATACCTTTTGATAATTCCAGTGAGTAACCTGAAAGCTTTATGAATCTTGGTCTAAATAAATGTATGCCAGACCTCCTGGGGGCCCCTACTGGGTATAAATGTGTCCAATAGACTCTTGTGACGGGTTTTGGAAAGAAGGAACTTGACTCTTTGAACAGACTGTGGTACATAATGCTCAGTGTGATTGTTTCATGAGGAGAATTTTCAGTGAAATGACATTTTACAAGCATTCAGCATTTCACTATAAGATCCAAGTGCATCTTTTTGAAAGGCAAATGTAGCCCCAGATGTCAGACTGGAGTTTCGTAACCTGTGTATCTGGTATGTGTGTGCATATGAGTTGGCACATGTGCTGTTGCACGAAAAAGACAGATAAGACATATGGGTCTCATCAGCTCTGTCTGACAAAAAAAAAGAAAAGAGAGGTAGCTGGCGGGTTAGATGGTGTAAGTCTGCATCATGTTGATTAGGCTTTTAAATCGATTATCATCATGGTTAACTGTCCAATCAGCCTTTGTTTGTGCATTTCATGTCCTTGATGCACGCTTTTCCATCTTGGTTTATAAGGTGTGTGTGTGTGTGTGTGTGTGTGTGTGTTAGAGTAAGAGAGAGAGAGAGAACAAGTGGGAAAGCGAGAGAGAGAGAGAGGATGGGGGTAAACTGTATGCACATGGGAATTTAGTTCCCCCTCGGAAGAAAGGGGATTGGGTGAGGTCTGCTTTTTATTAGATCCTGAAAATTTATCCCTGTCTTGTTTCCCCTCCCCATGTCCCCCTCTCTCGCTCTCCATCAGTCTTTTTCCTCCATTCATCTCTCTTTCTTTTGGTCTTTCTTATTTTTTGTGTGATGTCTTCTATCATCTCAAAGAGGATGACCTTTTATTGCACCGTTTACTTTGGGGGAGGTGGTTGTGCTCTTTAAGGGAGCTATCAATGAATCACCGCTGCATCAAGAATTCTGTTAGAGAGCTACTTTCTTATACTTAAGAATCAGGTTGTAGCTGAGTATCAATCGCTTAATATGCAAAAAAGGAGACGTAAAACAAACAGACATTCATAGTTATGGCTATAGAGCTGCATCAAGTGAGGACTGGCATGTTGTATACACCGCTGTGTCGGGATGAATGCACATGATTGGATGATGCTACTAGTCTGCTGCTTGGTAACAGCGGATGTATCAATGAACTGCTAATGGGGGAGCATGAACTAACAGCTGATAGCAGATCAGCTGATGCAGTCTGACAGTACAGACTGTAAAAGCCCATTGTGTCAAATTGGGATTTTCAACATTGGATCTGTGTATATTAAAGAAAATTGATTTGACTTCACGGCAAATTATTGGATTAGGGGTTTCACGCACATCTGCCGCAAATATATAACAGAATATTTTCCACAAAGGGTTAGTTTGAGTGTGTTTGTGCTTGTTTTAGCTGAAGTGTTTTGGGCATAATTTCAGGTTTGGGGATAAAAGAAGAATCCGAGAGGAACAAATGTGAATGCAGAAGTTGATTGACGACAGAGACCGTGGTGTATGTTTCTAGAGTTACAGAAGATACTTTATTGCAGGTATAAACCAGACAAAGAGACACTCATGCACACTGTTCAAAATGTCAGCAGGAGTGGTGAACATCTGTGTGTGCTCTTCCTGGTTAATATCCGTGCATCAGCTTCACATGTGGTCGTGTGTGTGTGTGTGTGTGTGTGTGTGTGTGTGTGTGTGTGTGTGTGTGTGTGTGTGTGTGTGTGTGTGTGTGTGTGTGTGTGTATCGGTGACGTTATGCAGAAGTGTCAAGTCATACCAGTGAAGCCAGGAGTGCAACAGTGGTGGATTAGTTGATAGAGACACATTATTAACATAAGAGAAACATTACATTCAAATAAATAAAGGAAATGAGAAATGCATGAATCATACAAATGTTGATTAAACTCTTTTTTTTGTATCTTTTTGAGGAACTTGATATGGTAAGCCAGTCCTCTGCTGTTTGCTCAGAGAAGCTAAACTTCCTTCAAGTCATGATCCCGTTTACTTTAACCTTTAGTTACAAAGTATTGCATGTTAGTAAAATTAATTCTAGAGATGATAGGGCTGGGAATCTTCGGTTGTCTCACGATTCGATTTTGATTCTTGGGGTCACGATTCGATTGAGATTCACTATCTGGATTCATGATTCATGATTCAAAGAGTATTTTTGAGTGAGTACATACTTCAGGATCTACTCCAGTCATCTGTGAGACTGGCTGAATTTCTTGCTGCTCCATTTGGCATTCTACTGAGTTAAAGAGCTAGCTTTAGCTTTTAGAAGGGAGTGACCGATTAACCCAAAAAAAAAAAAAAAAAAAAAAGATTTTTGGAAGTTATGAATCTCAGAATATCGGAATCTCGATTTTCACAAATCAATGTTTTTTCCCACCTCTAGATGCAGACACACTATTAGGATGTAGTTAGGACCAAATATCCCAAACCAACTGTATTGAGAACCAAATGAACCCTGTAACAAACTCCCACAGAGTCAATGAAACATTAAAAACTTTATTAGCTTAAACAAAACTGTTGGCAACACCTGCCATGATGCATTCTTCGTCTGCCTGTATGTGTGTGTGCCTAAGTGTGTGTGCATGTGCTAAACGAAGGTGTTTAATGTGAAGAGGTCTGCGCAGCTCTAAAGAGGCCCAGCTGAAGTTTAATATAACTGGGGGAAAAAATCCACAGCAGAGCAGAGACACATGAACACATGACTTTATTACGAGTGGGGCCGGGAAATGCTCATAATGTGTGCGTATACAAGCGTGTGTGTCTGCGTCTGTGTGTCTGTTGAGACCCGTTCAAAGTAAGTCTCTTATGTGTTGTAGCTGTTTTATAGAGAAGGCTTTAAGTGAAGAAAAAGCCCCCAGCATCCTGACAAATGTCTGTTTCTGGGGGGCAAATGGTGTTTTGATGTTTGTTATAGGCCTGTTTTAAGAAGCCGCTGTTTGTTCCTACTTATCAACGACAAATGCTTTCCATTCATTGAGACAGAATAAGAGGCCTGGAGCCACATTACCCCACAGTCTGTATCAGCTTTTACTGGACGTATATTTCATTCTCATTTAAATGTCTTTTCACTTTCCTCTTTGTCTGCCTCCGTCTCTCTCAAGATAACAGAATGATAAAGGTGAACAAAACCAGGGAGCCTCTGGAGTTTAAGTCACACCAGTGGTTCGGCGCATCAGTAAGGTCACACAAAGGAAAAGTGGTGGTGAGTGGATATTATAATAGTGAATATAAGACATGTATACATGACTCATCATAAAGTTCACACCTGGAAACTAAAAGTTACACTTCTGGTTGTTGTTCTTTTTGAATCACCATTAAATGTCTGTCTTGATTTAAATGGGATTCACAGTGTTCTTTGTTGTGTAGGCCTGTGCTCCTCTCTATCACTGGCGGACGGTGAAGTTAAGTGGGGAGAAGGACCCCGTGGGGACCTGCTATGTGGCCGTCCAGAACTTCAGCGCCTACGCAGAGTACTCACCCTGCAGGACCAGTGAGTCACTCTGCAGCCCCGAATCCAGCTGTCTCCATCTTCATTTTACTACTTCCTATCCTCCCTTCCTTTGGCTTTTTTTTCTCTCTCTTTCCAAACAAGCACAATTTAATTTAATTAATTGTATCCACCTTCAATGTAATACAGTTAAAACAGTCATGTCAACCACATCAGAAAAGATGGCTCCTTATATTTGGAAGTGAACAAATTTAGTATTGATTTGTCAGTGATTTGAAATATTATACAGTAAGAGCCTACAGCCTTTACTTTTAACAGTTTCCTTTGAAACTTCTGAAGTAAAAGTCCCAAAGGAAACTATTGATAACAAGCGATTTCCTTTTCTTTTTTTTTTCACAAACAAAATTAAATATATTTCTGCTCTGGCTGTGAGGGGACCTACGTCTTAGAGGTGGATATCTGAAACGCTTTCCAAATTAAAGTGAACACTTACCTAAAAGCAACAAGCACACACTGTTTTTTGTGTCAGCTTTATCTAAAAAAAAAAAATCGCTTTCCTGGTATTTTGAACGTTTTCGCAGCGACCTGATCATCCATCTCTCTGAAAGTATCTATTTCTCTCTGAGGTCCTCTTATTTCTGTCAGTAGTGCTCTAAATGGGAATCATGGGATTTTCCTTACCCCTCTCCCTTCACCTTCAATTCTCACTTTCTCTCCTGCATTCTACATTCTTCCGTCTCTCCCTGTAAGTACAGTGAGATGAGGGACCAGCAGAGTGTGATAAGGAGAAATGCAGCCTATCAGGTGGCACATCACATAAAAAGGAGATCAAACACAACCATTATCCACTCTATCATCCGGTCTGCATTAGAGACTCTGCTCCGTTCACTCTTGCATGCACGCTGATTCATACTTACACTTCCTAGATTTCTTCTTTTTTTTTCTTATTTATGCCAGTTCTGTCTCATCAAGTCTGAAATAATCATACTGTAAACCTGATTGTTCTCAAGGGGGGAATCATTCTGCAACATTCTTAGGGCAGCAGAAATATTTAGTAATCATGTCCATAAGATTTTGGTTTTTTTCCGGCAGCTTTCTCTGTTTCATCTTAGCATGAATCTACGAGCACTCAGACTACTACTATAACTCAGGCGTTGTTTATACTTGCATGTGTCTACGCACCATTAAGCTTCACCTCAGGGTGCCTCTAAAATGGTGAACAATTGATAATGTGCATATAGGTTTTATGTGTTCATGCACAGTTTGAAACGGTAATTTAAACACACAAAAACAACTCAGTGGTTGTATAATTTTATTTCCAAATGTATTTGTAGTTTTTAAATAACTTTCAGTATAAGAACCACTGGTAATGATTGCTGAGTCATCAGCTGAGTACACTGTTTCAGAAAATGTATTTTTTCTTAACTATTAAATACTTTTTGAGAGTTTTATTTTGAACCAATAGCTTGTGTGTCCTTTCAGATGATCCAGACCCAGAGGGACAAGGGTTCTGCCAGGCTGGCTTCAGTGTGGATTTCACCAAGGTAAAAGTTTACAGCACACGCTACTATTGCCATGACGACCTCCTGCACACATCTTGTGCCCTCTCAAGCAGAGCATCTCCCCCTCAGAGATTTATGGACAGCAGGGAGATGAGAACACGTTTTGTCCCTGGAGGAGCCCCCCACCCCTGAAGTGACCCATCACCTCTGAACACAATAGACCAAACACTCACACACACATGTTTACACATTCTTACGCTGCAAAGTCAATGTGACCTTTGACGTGTGTCTCATGGTCCAACTCTACTCTTCTGTACAGGAAGCTGTCACTCTCCACAGACGTGACAGCAGGAATGACATGTGCTCACACAATGAGATGCACACGTTACACATCCTGCAATTTACACGCTCACATCCACAAGTTCACCAGTAAATGACGTCACATGACTTATTTTGTTTATTCTAGGAAGGAACGCTGGTGGTAGGAGGACCTGGGAGCTATTACTGGCAAGGTAACTACAACAACAGTGTGTAAACCTGTATCTGCTCTCTCGTTTTCTATGATTTCATATACGGGAAGGTGTTCAAAAGAGAGAAAAGAATGAATATGAGTTTAACAGTCAGAATGATCCACCTACACACACACATGCTCAAGAATACAGTTGCCAGGTTTGCTTCTTTATTTTTTTCTGCTGGACTCTTACGTAGGACAAGGTGGAACAAAATGTGTCTTTGCCCCTTAAGTTTTTCTCTTCAAGACTGCCTTACCTCATTCTGCTCTCTTTCTGTAACAGTCTAACAGGAAGTGGGTGTTTGGGCTCTGTAATGAGCTGATCAGCGGGTAATGGAGTGTGGAGGTACTGCCCCTCTGCCCCTCTGTGATAAAGCTTGGACCAAAAACTTTTAGGAGATGGAAGAGGCTCAAGGGCAAGCCACGGGGTTGGAAAGGACAGAGGAAAGGTGGGAAGAATTTAGATACTGAGAGAAATAGAGAGCAGGGAGGACAGCGCAAGTGATGGAGGATTGGTGAGGAGATGATAGAAACATGCTACAGCGAGTGGGGGGGGGGGGAGAAAGATGAGAAGAGAAGGGGAGTAAAGAGAAAGAGCAAGAAAGATGGATCTTGTGTTTGATGAAAGGTCAGCTAGCTCGCTGGGTATGTGGCGCTGTAGTCTAAGCAGAAGGATGAAGTGTCCTAATAGGTGTAGACACAGCCGGAGTGTGTCAGAGTTCAGCTGTTGAAGTGTAGCGCGCACTCCCCCAGATCCAGGTGTGTTAGAGTGTGTGTCATCTATATTTAGAGAGGAGTCCTGCAGCTGGAGACATTCACTGATTCGCTGCACAAGCTAATTTCTCTTCACTTTATTTGTAACCCCTCATCTGTCACTCCACAGTACTTCATTTTCCCTCAAATAGAGAAAGAGCAAGAGTATGTTTGTCTTAGGAGAAAGAAAGAAAGACCAGAAGTGTCTCAGTGATTGATATTTAACAATGTCTTCATCTTCTGTTATGATTTGGGGTTATTGTTTGGCATTGCTGCTTTTACATATGGTTAAATAATGAATGCCCGAGCATACAAGACCACACTAGACAGGCTTTACAGACAGTCTAATGGACTGCTGGCTCCCTGTGCCCTCATCGTGGCAAGGCCGGCTGCCTCCAGTTAAAACACTTCCTCCGAATGTTTATAAAAGCACTCAGCCTGAATTTTACGGTCTCTAATATACAACGATTATCTTCAGCCTTTTCGTCTGAGTCATCAGGAAAAGACGTTTTTCATATACAATCTTGTCATCGCCGGGTGTAAAGGACACTTGTGTGACTTATGCATGTGCTTTAGCAGTTTCTAACACAGTGTCTCATTAATCAGATAAAGGCTTAATAATGAGTTGATGCAGTGATGTGTTTTTCCAGGAGACAAACTCAGAGGGAGGGGGTGAAAAAAAAAAGAGTTGAAGGGAGGGTGAAGAGGGCATATTTTCCTCCCCGTCAGCGCATACGCACACACACATTAAGGAGGATTTATGGAAGGTTGAGGGCAGTCGTAGATAAAATCATTTGTTTGTTTGACCTCTTGTTCAACAGCAGAGGAAGGGTGGTGTTTGCGTGTGTTCACCTATAATTCAGAAAGCCCTAGCAGAAAGGAAAAGCCCTCCTTTTCTTGAGCGTTTTCTTAAAGGAACATAAGGGTGTTTTTCCAGCGATTCCTCC
This sequence comes from Labrus mixtus, assembly GCF_963584025.1. Lineage (NCBI taxonomy): Eukaryota > Metazoa > Chordata > Actinopteri > Labriformes > Labridae > Labrus > Labrus mixtus. The sequence continues at coordinate 18,470,131 of NC_083622.1, read as the reverse complement.
GCCAGTGATGTGTTTAAGCTTTCCTCAGGGAAGTCTTGGACGTGTCGTTAGCTTCGTGCGTTTTTCACGCGGAGCAGGTTGTCCAGCTCCTGCAGGTTTCCCAAAGCAGAGGGCAGCTGTGCTCCCTTTGTGGGGTTTTTGAGCTGATGCCGCTGTCTGTGAACAGATGTGACTCTCTCACCCTGCTTGTTTGTTTTTTCCTCGTCTATTTATCAGGTCAGGTAATGACAGCAGGGATAGCAGAGATACTGAATGGCTACTCTTTGAAGGCGGTGCTGAGACGGGTTCCAGGAGAGAAATACACCAGAGCTGCTGAGGACACACATGACGACAGCTACCTTGGTAACGTGCACTTACAAAAAAAAAAGAAAAAATGCACACTGACAAGAACATTGATTAAATTACATCATATGTTACCTTACATACTTCACATACAGATGACACAGAGCATCCTGTGTTGAGTTAATCTTACCCGAATGTTGTCATGTGCAACCCATTTCTCTTTAGGTTACTCTGTGGCGGTGGGGGAGTTTACAGGAGACTCTGAACAAGGTGAGAAAGCACTCAACTCATTACAACTAACCACATGCAGCACCAGAGAAACCCTGCAACACAGCCCCAAACACTACACGTTGGTTGTCTCCTTGTGCTCTCTAGCTGGATGCTAGTGCCACAGTGGGGGATGTCTGCAGGGTGAGCGATAGGGAGCGGACAGCTGTGTGACAGTGTCTTGGTCTGAACTCAGAGGCAGTAATGAGAACTGTCTCTGCATGTCTGGGTCGCGACCCTTAGGGGACAGGACTTCAGGAACTGCTGATAAAGGGATTTCCTTTCCTTCATTTGGTCTGATTAGAATGATTAGTGACAGACTCCACAGACCTCTTTGGATCTGGAGACGGTATCCAGAAGAATCTCTCCTGGATTGGAAATATTAGGTGGAAAGAGAGGCAGGCACGCCATATAGCATGACTTTAATAAGGGACAAGTTTCATTGAGTTGATTCTGAAGAAGCCCTTTGATGATGGTCGCTATATTGGAAATGCTTCCTCTACCTTTAACTTTCAATCTATCTAGAAATTGGCAAAGAGGCAGAGCTGAGGTAAACCTCAGTTTCCTTACACTCAGCTACCAAATCCCTGACTGTCCATCAACCCATCCACGCCCCTATTTATGAAAATGTATGAATATCTCCTTGGCTTAATAAAATCAAAGGGATGCGTTATAAAAAAAAAATCAACCCATACAGTTTGCACAAATAAAATGAGCTATTCACAACTAATGAGTTTTTTGAACCACAGTGTACACATGTTTATTTTTGTTGTTAAAATGGGCACTTCAACATGGGAACTAAAGGGGAAATGTTGGTTTTGCAGCTAGTCTCAAGTGGACACTCATGGAACTGCAGTTTTTTGCACTTGTTCATTGGCTTCGTTTTTCAACCCCAGACTACTCATAAATATAGTATTTTAGGTATCACTAACAAACACTGGTGATTTTTCAGCAGTGTGATATTTTTTTTCAAAACATTTAGCAGACTTTGTTAGGTTTATTCCCTCACCATCAGCTTTTCAGTACAATTAATGTTGAACACCAAAATCAAACAAAAACACTTTTTCATCAAAGAAAATGTGGAGAAAACAAAATGTGTCCAACCACAGTCATGCTACATCAATTTTTTAAACCATTTTTTATTGCTTCTCTTCAAACTCCGTCACCACACATTTCTGCAGCTCTGTGAGAAGCATGAGACCCCCCTCCCCCAATGCCACTACAGCTTTCCATTCATAATTTCCTGTCTATCCGAGCGTCTTTGCTAATCAGCATTTAGTGGGATCTTTACGGGACAACCTTGCGTTTACATACCCCCATACCAACCCCGCAAAGCCCTGAACCCCCTCAGGCACAACACATGTCAGAGAGTCTTTAAGTGAGCATTAAGAGGTTGCACATGCCTGTTGATGTGTTGTGTTGTGGTACGAAACTTGTTGTGGTCATGTTCCCCCAAACCCTCTTCAGACTAGAGAACTGGTCGTAACTGGGAGTTCTGAGTGAAGAGGGATCTGGGAAGTTCTGGTTTATGGGCTCGTGGTCTAGTCTTTTGCGTAGAGCAGGAGGAATGGGGGGGGGGGGAGTCTGTCTTCTCTTTCTGGGTGGGAACCTCAGATCATCATGATAAGTTCTTAGTGCCACACTCATCAATCAATACACAAGCACACAAGCACTCGGGGTGTTCTCAGAGACACTTGGCACTTGTGGCAGGGTGGGCTGGGTAGGTGGTTTTAGGGTTTAAAAAAAAGCCTCTCTTGAGTCCTTCTCTTCACATGTATTGACGCTAATTCAAGTGTTTTTTGTTTTCATGTTTCTTAGAGCTGATAGCAGGAGTCCCAAGAGGAGCGCAAAACTTTGGATATGTGAGTATGGACTGTATATACAGTAAATATTAACAAGTATATTTGTACACCCAGAAGATATTAAGTAATAGATTTCTAAAAAGTAAAAAAAAAGTTACTTGCATTGAAACAGTTTTGTTCATTTTTGGAAATAATAAACTGAAAGCGAGGGGCATTGCAAAAGCAGATGTCTCCATTAAAGAGCACAGATGTTCACCCAATGGTTTGATGAGTATAAAAATCATGCAAAGTATTTGTTTATACATAAGAGATGTCATCCAGTTGAGCACAAAGACTCTCTTTCTCAAAAACACCAAATTAGGGAACATGTTTTGGTAGAATGATGTTAATGCCTCCAGTAAATTTCCAGAGACTTGTTGAATTTGTGCAAAGACTAATCAAGTTGTTTTGATGGCTTTTGGTGAAACCTTGACTCCCTATGTTAAGACATGACTGTTCTTATCAAGATTTCAATATCGTTCTCTATGTTTTAGTCATTTAGTCATTCATATAGCACCCTAAAAAACCAGAGTTAACAAAGTGCTTTGACAGACAAAAGCAAGAGAAACCAAAGAGCTAAAAAAAATACAAGAACCTAAACATCAAAGCACCTGGACAACATGAGAGCTTAAAAAATATACAAGAACCCAAACAATATGCAAGCTTAAAATACAACAACATAAGAACCCAAACACTTCAAGAATCTGGATGATATCATATCTAAAAAAAATTACTACAAAACTACAAAAGAACTCCCACATAAGAACCCATCAACATGAATTGAGACCAAGAGGACCATGATGTAAGAACTTAACAACGCAGCAGAGAGAAAACATCTTCTTGTTTTTCAAACAAGGAGTATGAGAGGCCTCAGAGAGTATATACATACAGACACTTGCACACAGTAGGCGAAAGTCCTCTATATTTGTCCTCTGTCGTTGATTTACAGCTTGAACTGTATAAATAAACACACGTATCTACATCACAATAATATACTGTATATGAGTCTATTTGTGAACTGTAGTGTGTTCTCACATGGGAACATGTCCCCAGGGCTGACTGTGTCAATCCTCCCTAATGACACACGGCTTCCGCTGCATGTGGAGGGCGGTGACCCCACCTAACCCCACTAACCCTTCTCCACACACAACCGACCCCTAACCTTAAACTGCGGTGCAACTGCAGGACTCACCATGCGGTTCACACACACGCACACACACACACACACACACATTGAAGCAGTGTGTGTGTGTTTTATGTCTGGATGCTGTAGCTGGTACGCGATTGGTCTTTCCTGTACAGACAGAGCACCGTGAGTGTCACAGAGGAGGGGGGTTGTAGATCACAGTAGGCGGGGGGGGGGGGGGGGGGGAATAGGAGAGATGCAGGTAAGCCATATTAGAATATCTGTCGACCTTGTATCAGGTTTATTTTGTAACACATCTGACAACTCAGAGTGCTTTGATGCAACAGTTGTGTGCACATCATCCATATCTTTAGTAGTAGTCTCCATTTAGTACGTCTTTGAGACTTCTGTGATTAGGCCGACGTATATCCTCCTGCTTATGTGTACGTGCATGTGTGTGAGCATGTAGCCCCCGGCTGTCTCCATGTGGTTGTTATTTTAGGTCTTATGAAGGAATTCTCAGCCTCCCCCCTTCAACTCTCCCCACGACCGGGGTTAGGATGGGGGGAAGGAGAGAGAGATGAGGGGGGAAATGGTTAGGGCACCAAGATGATGCTGGTGGGGTGGGGGGGGAGGGGCAGGGGCAGGGGGAGAAATAGGTTTTGGTTAGAATAAAGGCTTTTTTTAATGCGGTTTCTGACTTTTTTTCTGGCATTCTTTGTGTGCCTGTTTGTCAGACTGCTTGATCATGTTTGCTTCTAAAGTGCCGGAGGGACAAAGCCTGGTGCTCCATTTGTTTTGCTGTGTAGCGTCTGACTTTCTCTTTGCTTTTTCTTTTAGGTGGTAATGATCAACTCCACCAATATGACCTTCATCCTGAACTTTACAGGAGAACAGGTAGGAGGAGCATGTCCACTTGGCTGTCACAGTCTGCCACATTGCATTGCTGCAGCTGATATTGATTTCTTCTCATTTTTGTGTGAATTCAATTTGAAAATGGAATGAAAATGAAATTAGAGGAAATCTTGTTAACATGTTTTGTTTATGGTTAAAAATACTCACGCTCCTTCCCTGTCTGTCCCTCAGATGGCCTCCTATTTTGGATACTCAGTGGCTGTCACTGACCTAAACGGAGATGGGTAAGTAGAAAATGCAATTTTCACTCTTATCGACCCATACCCTCACTCTTCATTTCTCTTTCTCTGAGCATTAAAACTGTGATTTAAATACCCAGGACGGACGATGTGCTAGTCGGAGCGCCCTTGTACATGGAGAGAGAGATGGAGAGCAAACCTAGAGAGGTGGGGAGGGTGTACCTGTACCTGCAGACGGCCCCGCTCACCTTTTCTGAACCTGTTGCTCTCACCGGCACATACACCTTCGGACGTTTTGGCACTGCTATAGCACCGCTTGGAGACATCAACCAGGATGGATACAATGGTATGAAAAAGATTAAAAGATTCAAAAGATTTTGAGATACAAAAATGTGTCAGGTAGAAGAGAAAGCAAATAAAAAGAGATAACAATATTTACATGACAAACATCAATCAAAAATCCTTTAAGTTTTTGTTGTGTTCCAGTGTGTGAACTTCTTTCCCTTGCACTTGTCTGACCATACAGGGCTTTTGTTTTTTAGGTTTACTCAATGACAGACAAATCTTTTTCTGTGTTTCCCGTCCCTTATGGGCTGTTTTGTCTTTGAATGAGGAAATCCCATCAGATGCTGCTACTTTAGAAACTTTAAGCTCTTCAGCCAATCAGGAAGTGCAGCGATGAAAGGTTGTCTGGGTGAACTTGTTTCCTCTTGTGATGATAAGGGTTAAGGCCATATGCGTGTAACTGTGTGTGTGTGTGTGTGTGTGTGTGTGTGTGTGTGTGTGTGTGTGTGTGTGTGTGTGTGTGTGTGTGTGTGTGTGTGTGTGTGTTTGGGTTTGGGTTATTTTTAACTCACCAGATGTGCACTGAGATAATATCATCTTGGTGTTTCTGTCCTGCAGGCCCAGAGTTCATTCCTGTTAGATGTGTTTGTTTTATCCTCACATTGATTGGACACACACACACACACACACACACACACACACACACACATACTTCGGCCTGTGGACCAAATGCTCCATGAAGCTAAGGCCTGTTGACTGCTTCCTAAAAAATGAATGAAGTGATGCCCATCTGGCCCTCATATGACATCCATCCCACTGAATTGTGGTTTATTTATTCATGGGTGTGCGTTAATGTGCGTTACACCCCTTTAAACCCTTTAACAATCAGATCAATAACCAGTGGATCAATACAGAGGCTTTCTTTGACCAGAAACGTAAATCAAATCAGGTCCGTCTGTCAGGATGTGACGCCTTCAGAGGAGTAGCTTTTAAGGAGATGGAGCCTCTTTGCCAGCTGCAGCGACATGCAGAAAGATGACTTGTTGAGAGTTAATCTAATGAGTACAAAGCCCATGATGGAGTCACCATGGAAACATTGTGATCAGGGTTTTCAGCAGCTTCTTTTTGCTAATGTCAAACATCTTAGTCCAAGTATACCTGTGCCCCTGTGTGATTATGTGTGCCTAATCACTGACAGATCCCTTTTTTTTATTGACCATGATGACACAGAGACTCCTCCTCCTCCCCTCCTCTCATCACTCTGTTTTCTGCTGAAAGCAGAACCGTTCTCATTTCCTGTCATCGAGGCTTTGAAGAGTGTCAGCCCAAAAGAATACAATTTCGCTAATTCAATTTGCCGTGTGGCTCTTTTTGTTTTTAATTTTTTTCTTATCAACCACAACTGGCACCATCACTCACAGAGTGTCAGCCCGTGTCTGTCTGTGAGTAAATCTATAGTTTTTGGTCTCAGTGATCACAGTGGGTGTTCCCACATTTTGCCCTGAATGTCTGCATTTTGTGGGTTAGTGTTGAGTAATGCCCATGAGAGACTTTTACATTATTTGAAGACTTTTTTTTCTCAGTAAAAAGTTTTTTTTCTTGCATATATACATACAGCTCTTCAGTTATGTAGACATGTCCGCGCATAGACATTAAGACACATACACTTGCATACACACATGGTTGCATTTATTCTCTCTACCCCACAATCTGCTTCATGTGGAACTAGTTGTTTAGGCTGAGAGAGAGGGGATCCGGAGACAAACAGGAAGTCTAGAGGTGTTTGGACAGTTACAGAACTAAGAAGTAGTTTTATGCAGAATGGGTTATGTGTAATGTGTGAACATATAGAGGTTAGAAAGTAACAACAGATTCAGATTCTTTTTATGCCCACAATGGAATTTTTTTTGCAGCAGGAGCACACAGAAGACAACATGTATACAAGGACATCATCAACAAGTTGAACTCACATTTTAAAACCCTGCCAATCAAACCACTAGATTTCAGATGGCCCAGGGAAAAACAGGTCCCCAAAATGTATAGAGCCCAGTTGTAAGCACCTGTGTGGTTCGCTAACTATCCTGGATCTCTTCTGCTTTCGTGGTCTGGAAAATAAATTTAAAACCCAGGGCTGTTTGGGGGGAAATGTGTTTTCCCCTGTAATGCATCACTTTGGTGATGTTTAATGGAAGTGGACTAAATGGACGTTTTAATCAATCAGTTCTTCTTTTGGGACCAAAACTATTTTAATTCTGAGGAATGGTCTTTGCAGAAATAGTCTGTATTAAGGGGAAAATGTGGAAAAGTTGGATATAACAGGTGATACCAAGCTTTAAAACAGAAGTTCATGTGTGTGGACGTGCTCTGCAGTTCCATGACTACATTCCTGTAAGTCTGAAGGAATCCTCAAAGGCCCTTAAAAACTACTTTATAAATTACGTTCTTGCTATGGCCAGCTTGGTTCATACACCAATAACATTTTCATAATTAGAGACATTTTGATTCAGTTGTAATATTTTATCTTAACTTGCGTGCCCCAGTCAGGACATTTTAATCAAATTATGATGAGAGTTATGGGTTTTCTTGCAAGCTCTGCCTGGCCACTGCAAAGTAACAGCCAGCGTTAAAAAAAAAACCTAAATTTTCAAGCATAAAATACCAACTTTTATTATCACCCTTTACATCATTAATATTGAGAGTTGGAGAAAGATAACAAAATGTCTTTTAAGGCGCTTTGTTGCTGCAGTTTGTTTGTTTTTTGTCTTTTCAACCAACAAGTGGATGGACTAGTCAGTCAAATGGACCTTTCTACTTTCAAGCTAGCTTTAGCCAGAATATATTAGATTAGTTTGAAGACTGAAGGCACGGGGTCGGGGATACATCAAACCTAACTTTGCCAAAGTTTCAAAATTACCCCAACACCTCAAACGCCTACTTCTACTTAGCTTACATTTGTATTTTTACTGTTGACACCACCAGAATACTGCTGCCAGCATGTTAGCATGACGATGATACAATTTAGCCTGAGGGTCAACCTCACAGAGCCATTAGCTTAGCTAGGCACAGATTTCTGTTTTAAACTTCAGACTGTCTATAAATCAAGTAGTCAAGAATTCCATGTTAACTTATAAAGTTTTGAGATATTGTTTGAAATTGTTTAATCCTTTGGTTAAAAGCCAAGCTAGCTGTTCACTGCTGTTCTGATTCTTCATACCAAGTAGGGCTTATCAGCTTTTAGCTTAATCTTTATGTTTCTTGTATAAAAAGTAGAGTTGAATCAATCTCCTCAGATAATTCTTGGTTAGAAATCAAACTGATGTATTTCCTGAAACATCAAGTGGTTCGTTTAAGACCTAAATAGACTCTTACAGCCACTAAAGCAAACACACAAACAATTTCAAGACAAAATACAAATAATGAAAGAAAGAGGTCAATGATCATGCTGTCATGGTCCCCACAAAACAGGTAAATGCAGGTCAAGCTGTTTTCCTTCTCTTTTTCCAGCTACCTGTAAGTTTCCTCTGTTTTAGTCTCAGAGGGCCCTTAACCCAGCTGATGTCTAAACCATGCGTGTGTGTCCGTGTGTCATCCCTCAGACGTGGCGGTGGGCTGTCCTTTCGGAGGAGAGGGGCGTGGAGGCAGAGTATTGATCTTTAACGGTAACAGAGACGTATCCATACTGGGCCTGACACTGAGCCAAGAGCTGAGAGCGGCCGGGGTCCCGGGTGATGGTTTGCCTGGATTCGGATTCACTCTGAGAGGAGGCCAAGACCTGGACAACAATCAGTATCCTGGTAAACAATCCCATTGAACAAGTCAATCCTTCTCTACACAACTCCCTGTGTTATAATCAACATTTTTTTCTCTGACTTGCATTCCTTTTACTTCTCCACTCTCCTTCCAGCTCCTCTCATTACAGCCTCCCTCCTCTTTCACTCTTGACCTCCACATTTCATGGTTCTCCCCATTGCACTCCTCCACTACCATCCCCATGTTTTCCTGTATTGCTTTCCTCCGCTTCTCTGGTAAACTCATCAGTCAGAAGAATGGGTTATAATAGGAGTAAGTGCCAAAGAACTGCTGCTGCTTCCATTTTGGGGTGATTTACAATGCTCAAGAAGGAGAGAAAACATAAATTTGAGAGTAAGAAGTTTGAAAATATATAAACCGCATGTTCATGCTGCCAGACAATCATTCCTCGACCTATGTCTCTAAAACTAAGCAGACAAAGCAGCGTTCAATTCAGTGACATGCAGGGAGTATGTTAATTTATGTGCCACCTACATACTTAAGGGACACCTCCACCTCCTATCTTTACAAGACACACTATAATCCTCACCACAAATCAAGAGAAGCCCAAAAACCAAGATTTTAACTGAGTGTGAAGCTGTTTACAAGCAGTTTTACCTTAAAGTAAAATACTTTTGAGGCATAGCAGGTCTGTAAAACAACCGTTTCGCTACCTTATTTTCTCCCTAATTTAGAGCAGTTCAACTTTGTACAGTACTCTGCCATTGTGCTACGACAGATTAGGCTAAATAGGAGAATTTGTTTAGTTTTACCTTTTCTTTGCCTCCCCCCCCCCCCCCCACCACCACCACCACCACCACCATTTTCCTTTCATTCCACTATAATAACATATTTCTCACTCCACAAACAGGATATCAAGGGAAATACACACGAGTACACACATGTTCACATGCATGGCTTGTGATCAGTTTCACTAACATCGAGAGAGAGTGTGTGTTGAGCGTGTGCCAGGCTCAATTTCAAAGCTGTGCAGACCCACTGCAAATCAGAGACCCTGAATTAAAAACATAGTAAGGTAAATACACGCACAGGGTTTACAGGTTGGTGGAGGCCCTTTTGGGAGGAGGAAGTGGAGTAGAAACTCGCGGGTGGCAGAGCTTTCAGCTGACACACATACGCAGTATAAACATGAACACACACCAACGGTGCAGCGCTTGTGTCGTCTGTCATTAGAGCTAGCTTGCTGGTGGAAGTGAGACACACATACGCATGGAGTGTCGTTAGCGCGGTAGTAAAGTCACACTGTTCAAAGGAGCTGGAGATGTTTGATCTGTATTATGAGAGGACTGCACGGGCGTCTGGGAGGCCTGCTCGAGCCGCCATATGCGCCCCTCCATGTGAAATGTCATTAGTCTTAAGCAGGCGCACAGAGAGAGGGAGGGGGATGGCGATTCAGCTCCACTTTTAGCTTTAATGGAGCTTTTTCACTATAATGATGTCATATGTTTGTGTTTTTATTTGGGAGCTCGGGAAATTAAAGGCGGAAATTACGAAAGATGACAAATAAGGTAGTACAGGAAGAAAAATGACAACCTCCTTTTAAGGGATGGTTAAGTGTTTTTTTTTTATATGTGGTAGTGTGAGGTATTTACAGTGTCATTATTATTATTATCTACCATAGAGGATGGTCAGTTTGGCCACTGTTTGGTAAGGCGAGCTGAAGTACTAACTTGTCTAAATATCACTATTGGGTTTGGAGACAAACACACTTGAAGTCACAAAAAAGCGTCCCACATTAAAAATCAGTATCAGTTTGAAGTTTTTGTAATATCCAAGAAGCAGAGTTCGGCTCAGGCTAAACGCTGGAGTGAACGTAGGGGTCGGCAGTGAATCATAAGCGGGTTAGATTGCCTCAGGGTGCGTTTCAGGTTCAGCCGAGGGGTCAGAGGTCAGAAACTGACAGTGTTTTACCTGTCAATCACACCGACACAGAGACATGTCAGGGGCTGTGATTTGCATGTGTGTGGTGCTGAGGGGTCATTAGGGGGGTCATTAAGGTTAGTAAGTAGGTGTAAAATTTATGACAGGCTCCTTGTCTACACTTAAATTTAGTGAACATCCTTTTTTTTAGCCCAAATATTGTCTTTGAGCCTTTTTTAACTTACAAAGTTCTTCTTTCCTCACTACAATTTAATATGGGGCAGAGAGTGGCATGGTAACGAGACGAGATGAGACGAGATGAGACATGCTGTTAATATCAGGATAGAAGATTCAAAACTTGAAATACTGCAAGACTCTTGCAAAATGATGGAACGTGATATCTGATTAACTGAAAAATTCAAAATGCACCTATTTGGTTTAAGTGCCTTTTTAATTTATTTTTCCACTCGTTTTCGTTTAACGCACTTCATCTCTTAACTTCTTTTCACCACTGTCCTACTTAATCTCATTGTCCTCTTCTTCTCCTTTCATTCAGTTTTTAACTTCTTCTTTGGCCAATTAAACTCCATTCACATTATCCCTGTTCATGTCCCTGTTCATGAGGAGTCGTGTAGTAGTGATGCAGTGAGTCAACTAAGTAGGATAATCTGTTTTGAGTGCAGTATGTTTCTTTGATTAAGTTATTGATATTTTCACCAGGAGTTACATTATTGAAACACACAAGTCAGGATGATGGTATATTGCTATATATCGGTAGGTATTTTGCCTGCTTCTTATTAAATAACCCAATTTAACCAAAAAGGCTGTATAGCTCAATTTTAGCACAAGCCTTTCCAGTTCCCCCTGTATGCAGAGTGGAAAAAATATAATCCAGAAAAACATAAAAGTGTAGCTTTGACATGGTAGCTTGCAAGTTACAGAAAGCCTTAAAATCACACACGCAACTGAACTTGAAGAAATCCTCGATTTCTCCCTCAGAACGGCCCTCTTTTTTCCACTGAGCACCATTGACCTTTGGCATTTCATCAGCGAGGCCAGTCCCCTGCAGCCAAACATGCAGTGAGGGCACGCAGCCAGTGACAGCTTGACAGTCTGTCTAAACGTTGGATGGAGGTTGTGTTTTCACAGCCTAGGACAAACACCATCAGCTACAGCAGCTCAGTTACCAAGAATATACCTGCAACTAGAACCCTCCATCAACGAGTAGAGTGGATATGAGTGTGTATGTATTGGTGTGTAGGGCCACATTTTTTGTGCAGGTATGGTCTCTTTACCAATACACACACTCCTAGTGTGTAAGGAAATGAGATTGACATGAAAAGGGAAGAGTGCCGTTATTGGATTTAGCACCTGGTTCAGTCATGCACGCGGCACACTCCCTCTCACACAAACTTAACCCCAAACGTGCGCTGTCTTCAAATCAGTCTGGACCACTGTGTCAAAAACACACACTGATGGCAGGAGGGGAGTTGGATTTCCTGCTTTCACAACTTCAACAGCGGGATGGACAGAGGAATTCAGACTGGGAATCACTCTCCCCCTGCTGAAAACACACCTTGCTTCTGATGACTTTCACAGAATGCGGTTTTAAATGCTAAGTGCATTATCTCCTCCCCTCCCCTTTCTTTCTATCATTTCACCTCTTTTTCCTCCTGCAACCCCACCACCCCCCTTTCTGTACCCTTACAACTGCACTACAAAACCAACATCTTGCTTTCTCGTTGCAGACTTTTTAGATACAGCACACACAGAGCCACACACTCACATAGCAATGTAGCCAGGGGAAGAGGGACAGGGCTTAAATGTTTAATGTTGTGGTTTCAGGGGGACTCAGTGACTGCAGCCATAGGCAGAAACAGATGTGTCTCTCTCAGATTCAATTAGTCCTTTTTTTTTTTTTTTACTTGAATGTTTGGGAGAGGGAAGACACAACAAATGATGAACAAAGACTACAAGTGTTCCAGCTCATACTGAAAATACCTGAAGGAGGTTATCACAGTGTTTCCCTCTGATAGAAATAACTCAGTCAATTCTAGTTTGGGAATATTTATTTCATTTCTTTCTTGTCCGTAGTTAATTAATTAATCAAAAAAAATATATATTAATTGATAGTTAAAATAATCCTGATGCATCTAGTCTTTCTCAGGATCACACAACTCAGTTTAGCGGCATCTGGCACTGATGGCCTGTATCCATTAAGTGCCTCTCTTCAGCTTTCACATTGTTTTAATCAGCACTTGTACATATATATGTGTGTGTGTGTGTGTGTGTGTGTGTGTGTGTGTGTGTGTGTGTGTGTGTGTGTGGCTTTCATCGGTATGTGTCCCCTAACCACAGCCATTAAACTCCAGCTCTATTTTAAAGTCAGAGAGCCAATTAAAAGTGTGTGTTCATCACTAAACCCATGAAAACAAATAAAAATCACATATAGATGAGATCTGGTGCTGCTTACAATTAGGAGCTGTTGAGAAATGTTGTGAAGCGAAAATGTGATTGGAGCGATGTGAAGTTTCTAATGGCGCTGGAATGCAGCGAGGGGTCTCTGTCTCCAAACACACACACACACACACACACACACACACACACACACACACATAGGTATGAAGACACACATACAGGCTCAATGAACTCACAAACTCAAAATATGATGCACATTGTGTTTATTGATTTAGTCTGAACTGGATCATGTGTGTATGGACAAAAAGAGGGAGATATCACAAATGCAACGTCACAGCTTGTGTGTGTGTTTGTGTGTATATGTGTGTGTGTACTAAACGTAAGAGGTCTGTGTTTAATGAAGATTGCTGGAGACCTTGAAATCAGTCCCATCTGTTGCATTCTTTGAAGCTCTCTATTTCCTCCCCCCCCCCCCCCCCCCTCTCTCTCGCTCTCTCCACCTTTCTCTCTCTCTCTCTCTACCTATCTATCCATCCATCTATCTGTCGATCTCTCCCTGCAGATCTCATCGTCGGGGCGTTTGGTGCAAGCGAGGTGTCTGTGTACAGGTAAGAATTGAGAAGACTTTCTGTCTTGTTGCCTTGTTTTGAAATTCTGAAATTCCGCCTTACTTTCACGTCATGTCAGATCGTGTAATGTTTGTGTGCTTGTTTTTTTTTTGTCTTAAGGTCTCGAGCTGTCGTGTCCGTGGAAGCATCAATGACCTTGACTCCCAGAATCCTGAACCCAGATGACAGACAGTGTCACCTCCCTGAAACAGATATCATGGTTACCTGGTAAGAAGAGCATTCTTGGAGCCAGATAATATGTTGTTCCATACTAACATACAAACAATTCACACTGTTTTAAATTTACCCGGGGTGACTGACATATCAAAAACCAATATGGCCCCTGTTCTCACAATGAGCTCCAGATGTCAGATTCAGAGTTATGAAGGCAAAATAAACTTTCCCACCTGTAGGAAAGAAATGAAATACTCAAAGCTGATGACTACTAATTCAGATGGACTCGCTCAATGTATGTAGCTGCAGCAGTCCTGTGAACCCAGTCTTGAAGAGGAGGCCTGGTGGCTTTCCTCCCTCTCTCTCTGCCCGAGCTGGGCACAAACAATGTACACTACAAGTGCTAATCGATGGTGATTCAAAGGAACTGGAAAGTAGCTCTTTATTCTTTTTAGCCTTGTGAGTTTAGGAAACACAAACCAATTGTGATCTTAAAGAAATGGTTCCCTTTTGTCATTGGGGTTGTATGAGGTATTATCCATAGTCAGTATTACCTTCAGTAGATGTCAGTCAGCACAGCCTCTTATGAAGCTACAGTATAAACTGCTGTGAACATTGTCTGCAGCAAAACATAGTTACAAGCTCCTGTGAGGAGTTTTTAGCGGGTTACAGAACAGACTCAAATGAATACTGATGACTTAATTTGACCTACAAAAATAAACGACACCATCGACATAAAAAACTGACTATTTCTATAATGTTATTTGATAATGACTTAAAACACTGCCGTGGGCTAGGTGTCAGAGGAAGTGTTTTACAGCACACTCCTGGAACAGCCTTTTCATTTTTCATGGCAACGATTCCTGCAGAGTGACAAGTTTAAAAAAGCAGAGATTCCAGTGTAAGAAAACACTACTCACATAACGTACAGGATCAAATCAGCAAAGAGAGAAGAGTTATCGCTTCGTCCTCAGGGGGTTTCAAAATCAACTCAGACCAAAAGTTGCAGTCAGGAGCTTTAACCACAAACAAATGTCTCAGGCACATATCCTTACAGAACTGACATTAGAAATGAACCAACTTGCAAGCATTCTGTAATGCATTGTTTCTTTTTTCTTTCTTTTTTATTACTTATTTCCTCTTTTGGTCTCTTGTAAAGAAAGATTTCTTCCTCAAAGAGACTTTTGTATTGTATGAAATACCCTAAAAAAATACCCTCAATGAATAGAGACTTTAATCTATAAAAAACAAATGTACTTTATGATACAGATCATTACACATCTGGCAAATGCTGACTTTGGAACACAACTGGCTGACAATTAAACAAGCAAAATATTTTCCCAAAGAATTTTTACAATATCGACTTCTTTCAAGCGTTCCTCCAGCTCTTCACCACCGTCTTATATTTGTTGTAATTCTTTCCAGCTGTGTGTAGCTCCTCCACTTCCGTTTGGCATGGCATTGTGGTACAAAAGCATTCATCAAACCCTGGACACAAAGTCAAGCTAGAAAAGAAACATTTTAGAATTCTGAGTTTAATCACTTTTCCGGGCTAATACTCCTGATACTCAATATTTGATATATATATTTTAGTGCTTCAGAAATTCGGACACTGACCTTGTGTGTGTGAGTTAAAGCTAAAGGGATCAAACAAACATGAACCGACTGCCAAAAAAACCCAGAGCTGCAGCCACATATCGGCCACATATCTTCCTGCTTATTCTGTATCATAAAACAATATGCCGTATAAAGTATACACACTCACAAATCTCACACACACTGACAGATGTGACAAATATTTCACCCCCGCTCTCTAGACGTCTGCCTTCAGCCAAGGTCTGTTTGTCTGTGTGACTAACGCAATCATTTAGAAGTGCACAAAAGAAGCATATCCAATAACCTGGAAAGTCAGATTTATGGGTCTCTGCAATTAATCCGATACTGCATGATTCTATTTTGATTATATTATTGTTCCTGTGGGTGGCAGGCTGGCTTTGAACAGCATGGGAGTAAGTTTATTTGAGGGGAACGGGTCTTAAAGCTCCTGCTGTTTCACCGCAGCCCATTGTTGGTCCAAACTTATTGGGGCTGGAACCGCTGTGTGACTGTTTGGACGGGAGAAGTCCGCTCGGCTAGATGCCACCGTTGTGTAGGTGTGCATGTGTGTAGTGTTGGTGTGTGCGTTTTGGCAGTGAGAGAAGAGGGAACAGGGTTTAGGTCGGATTGACGGGGAGCACTAAACTGTGGAATTCTGTCAAAACATAACTCAGCTAATTTAAATAAACCGCCATAAAGTTTTGGTCTGAGGTATGGAACAGGATAGGACACACACACACACACACACACACACACACACACACACACACACACACACACACACAAAGAGAGTCAAACAGCAGCTAGTACAATTAAGGGTCTTGGGCTCTCTTGCTGAAACCTTTGGGCACTTCAGTTGTTTCTCTGGGCTGAGAGCTGCAGAGATGCATGATGGGAGGTAGTCCCAATTAGTGCCTCTCATGTATTACCCTTACGTATGAGTTTACAGGGTTAAGTATCAGATTCTTGGTAAAAAAAAAATATACCCAGCAAACTCTCAAAAAAACCAGAGGGTCTGCTGACCGCTGCTCTGAATGCATTTCCAGAATCTCAAAGACTCTTTTATTCAACAGACATGGAAATTACTATCAAAAAAAGTAAAATATTTAATGTTGCGCTGCACTTAAAGAACTCCCTTTGGCAGCTGATAAATAAAGACACGGGTCAGACAGCCCAAATACCCTCAGAGCAGCAGTAAGTGAGGTTATGAGAATCAATACTCGTGTCAAAACAACTAATAACACGGCCAATTTATATGAAATGGGGTGCTTGGAGTGATTGGAGAATAGTCACTCGATTCTGAAGTTCCCCCAAGATCTTTTACGTGACAGTGTCTTTCAGCTTATCATTGATTTCTGCCACAGAGGTCTTCCATTAACTTCAGAATAACTCTCCCTCTGAAACGTAAATCTTAGCTACCTGCTTTTCACCTGCAGTATTATTCTATTATTTTTTATTATTGTATTTTTTTCTCCCTTTATTTAACTGATGTACATATGTTTGATTTTTAACTTCTTGTTATTTTTGATAATTATATTCCTGTTTCTTGAGCTGTTGTGACAAAAAAAATTCCCCCATGGGGGATCAATAAAGTTTATCTTTATCTTTATCTTTAGTCGAAGTTAGCAGCTACAGTAGCTGACGTACATTGGGAAGTATTTAAAAGCTAAACAAGACGGTACTTTTCTTAGAAGTTGTGGACCAAAACCACAGCTATTAGGAGAGTGAATATAAGATTTTCATCTGTCAGGTTGATGCTATATAAAACTTCTCCAAGTAAATGGTTGTTCTTCTTCTTTGGATGCCGGATTAGGCAGCAAGAAGAGGATATAGTGTGATGATGTCAAAGCTTATTTCAGCTGCCGCCATGTGTCTAATAACGTATAATTGTAGCTTCAAGCAGCAGTTCAGGGTTTTTAATGTATTGTACTGATTTCTGAAAGTTAGACGAACTAAAGCTCTGTTCCTTTAATGTATAGGTTTTACATCAAAGGCCAACAAAAGGGACAGGTGAGAGGATGAATAAGATGTAGAAAAGGAGGACAGATTCTTAATGTCAAGGCTTAAATTGAGCGTCTTACTCATTAGGCAGATTTAGGATGGTGGGGGGGAAAGGATTTGTGTATGAGTGTTTGCAGGGAGGGCCAGCAGGCAGTGTGTAGGGTGATGGAGCACAGATGCATTTTGGGGGGAAATTACATACAGTAATGAGTAACCATCGACAGAGCTGTCGTCAACAAAAAGGGGGTCATTTCCGCACTAAATACACTTCAGTTTGACGCACACTGCTTATTACAGTCACACTTGAGCACACCCACCTTAAATACACACACATACTAACATGCTGCAGCACATATTAAACATGCATGGAACCACCTGGAGAGGTCAGATTGACTTAGGGGAGTTATTTCTTTAAATAGAAACCTGCACTTTATTCCTCATAAACTCACATCTGCACCTCTCACATTTAAAGAGCCAAAAAAAACAGCTCATCAATATTGTGTCATCTTATAGAGATGCTCATTAGTAACAAACACACAAGCATCAACAACATCTGTTTTTTTGAATGTTAAGGTTTGTGAACTGAAACCAAACAAACAATAATCACATTAAGTTATTTACCTCATCATGGCCAAAAACGGCTGAGTGTTCAGTGTTGGAATCAGGAGTTTGTAAGCGCTCTCAGATCTGTGCATATTAAGAGTGCAGAGCTCCCTGTGTGGGAGCCACTTTCCTGGTCTTGATTAGAGAGGTGATAACACACACACACACACTCACACATATTTTCATGGCCAAATTAAAGAGGAAATGCAGAAAAGTTTCCCAGTCTCCCATGTCTGTTTGTCTAATTGACAGACTCACAGGACCTCCGGGGGTATTTCCCACTGACCCCCTGGAGAAGATGAAAAAACTGCCTTACTTACAGGCAGTTAAGTTAGTAATGTTCAGTCAAGTTTTCTATGACCAGCACTTACTTATACTTGTATATTCACCACAATGATCACTCGTACTGAATGCATATAAAAAGGATTTAAACTAATGAACTGCTTTCATTAATAATAAATGAAGCTAGTTCCAACATACTCTTCATGTTTTTTGGGTTTTTTTTTTAATTGTACTGTACTTTATTAATCCTGGAGGGGGATATTCTGCTTTACACTCTGTTATAGATAGACATGCTTCTCAAACAGATAAACCCAAATTACTCACATGCACAAACAGGACCTGTGGACATGCATTAATGGCGAGATGTCAGAGTGGGGCTTCTACACACTGCCACTCTGTAAGCGTGCCAGAGCTGTTTAGGGTTTGGTGCCTTGCTCAAGGGCCCCTCTGACCTGGCACCTTTCCAGCTACCAGACCAACTTCCATACTTTGGACCACACCGGGACTTGAGCTGGCGGCCCTCCGGTTCCCAACCCAAGTCCCTACAGACTGAGCTACTGCTTCTAGTTGAACTTAAAACACAGACGTTCGACATGACTGGGTTATTTAGCCAACACTACCGTAATGAACCACCTGTTTGACACTGATTCTAAACCATCAGTGGCAGCCACCCTGGTTGGTTGAAAAGTGTCTTAATAGTGCTGCACTGTTCAGTCAGTCATTGTATCAAATCATCTTGATGTAATTGGTCTTAGCTGAATTAGTTCAGATGGAAACCTGTCTGATCGTAAGAGGAACAAGATGAATGTGCCAAAACAAATCAATTATCAGCATGCATCTAGTTCTCAAGCGATGGTTAACCATTCTAAGAGTTGGTCTTTAGCACCACTCATTAGAACAGCCCCCATTAAACCTGCATGACTTATCATTCTTATAGGAGGAATTATACTTTGTGTTTTATGAGCAGACTTTCTATTTGTGCACCTGTGCATTTGTTGAATGTGGATGAATGGACAGCTATAGGTGTCTTAATAATGTGTCCACTGTCTCTTGCATATCTCCTTGTCTCCCGATTATTCTCTTCCTCCAGTCTGAGGGTGGACGTGTGTGCAGCAGTGAGCGGAGTGGGGATCCCCAGCTCTTTAGGTAAGCAGCTTTTCAAATTGTGGGGGAATGAAAGAGAAGGGGAAGGGCGAAGAAAGAAAGCACAAAAGGGGTAGATCAGTAGTCAGAGTTCTACATCGTCTCATTAGAGTTTCCCTCTGTTAAACCTCAGGAGAGAGGGTGGACGCAAGAATCAGGTAGACAGATACACGCAATGGAAAGAACATTGTTTCCAGTGTCTTTGTACTCTCAGATGACTCCGTCCTTCATAGCTCATGGAAATAATCTATACGTGTGCAGGCACATTAAGGAACTAGACAATATGGGTTAAACAGCTCAGCAGTGTCTGACTGTCTGGATTGCTTGATTTACTCTCATTACGCTTGTGCTTTTATTTCCTTTTTTTAATGCATTCATTTAACAGAGACACATGCAATGAACACTACTTCAAAAAAGATTGTGTTCCTCTTACTGAGAAGGATGACTGACAAAATAAAGATCTGCTTTTTTGGTGCTCCAAAGTTTCCATCTGATGTAGCTCTCGTTCTGATTTTGTTCTGGTTTGTTTATTGTTTCTGCAGCGAGCTTGTTTGCACACTTAAATATCACTTTGGCTTTTTTGTTTTTTTAAAGTTCACAAATCTAAGTATATTGTATTTCACTTCTTCATCACAACTGTCCGTCCAGACCTGAGAGCAGAGCTGCAGCTGGATTGGTTGAAAGGCACCAGAGGTGGAGTGAAGAGAGTTTTGTTCCTGGACACTCAGCAGCCTCAGCGCATCGGGCTCCTAACCCTGAGTCACAACCTCCCACGTGCATGCCTCAGCTACACCATCTTCCTGAGAGTGAGCAAATTTATGACCTTTGCATATTGTAATATATCTAACAGAGAAAGCAGCTATCCAAGTATTGAGTTAAATATTTCAAGCAAACAAAGTTGACTTATCGTCCCATGGTTTCTGTTTCTCTCAGGAGGAGGAGGAGTTTCGGGACAAATTGACTCCCATCTCTCTGGCACTGAACTACAGCTTGGCTCCACCCACTCATGGCCAAAGCCTCCCTCCTGTCCTCAACCAGTACAGCAGCACCTTCCTTCAAGAGCATGTAAGTATGAATAATATAGAAACTGTATAAGCAAATGACTCTTTATATTAAGTGTAATATTTCTAATGATGCATGTTTGCCAGTATAAGTCCAAGTCTGAACCCAACGCACTACATTTTGAGGCCTTAATCCAATCTCATGTTTTATTTATAGTCAATCATTTTTGCATGAGTCTTTCCTTTTTACACAAAAGACTTTATTGCAAATAAATGTAAAACAATCATCTGTTTTAACTTCCCTCAGTCTGTTTCCAAGCTAAATTTAAATAATCAAACAGCAATAATCCAGAACAATCCAGAACTATAGAAAATGATGAGTCCCTTGAACAGCAGGCAAATGTAATGTCAGTAAAATGATGATGAAAACATTAATAGCGACTTTGGTCCTGCTTAAAACTATTTATTTGTCAAAGAAGCAGATCTGATGAAGATTATGTGGAACACATAGCTTGTTCTTCGTCTGTCAGAAAGTTAAGAAATACAATAATGAGAAGGAGAAGTGGATCTGACTGGTCGCTGAGCATCAAGCCATTTGCTCATTGAAGAAGCATTGTCCACATGTTTAGTGTTTTTGATGTTTTTGAGGATTATTTGCCTTTTTCCACTTTTTTAAAATTATCTGAACAGACTCCACATTTTTTAGAAGCAGGACATCGTGTGACTTATTTGTTACAACCTAAGCAGACCATCACCCATGGACCTCAACACGAGAGAGAGAAAAGGAAAAAATCGAACTTTCTAAATTTAGTTTTAAAACCAAAACCAGCCTAAAGCAGGGTGCAAGAAAACATCCCAGACCTGGAGGCTTATTCTGCTGCACAAACCAAGAAAAGCACATTTCACAGTGTGTGTGTGTGTGTGTGTGTGTGTGTGTGTGTGTGTGTGTGTGTGTGTGTGTGTGTGTGTGTGTGTGTGTGTGTGTGTGTGTGTGTGTGTGTGTGTTTATGCATACAGCACATGCATCCTGATTTCTACAAGTCATGTTTCTGCTTTTGGTTTCATAATGAAGTCCAACGAACTTTAATCATTTCCTCATGCCCCTTCTCTTCTCTGTACTCCTCTTCCTCTCAGGCATACATCCTCCTGGACTGTGGTGACGACAACATTTGTATCCCTGACCTTCAGCTCTCCGCCACCATGTAAGAACGACACGGCCACTTCCTCTAATCTAAACCTGCAAACACTAAACACAGAACATGCATGCACCTCCAACTAAATCAAAGGAGAAATGTCTGTTACTCCTCACACAGTTAGCAAAGTTTACACTCACACTATTCACATTATAGTTCCATTTACCATGTGGTGAGTGTGTGAGCATGTATGTGAATGAGCCCATACTCTCTATATAGTGTTTCCAGCTGTATCATATCTTCATTGCAGTGTTATATAAACATCCTGTCACCCTCTACTGACTGAGACTCACACACACACACACACACACACACACACACACACTAACAAACACATTGTTGGGGTCAGGGGCATAGCAGTAGATGAACCAGGGCAGATTAGAGATCCATCCCAGAGAGAATAAAAGAGTTTTAGATTCTCAAAGCTGAAACAAAATGCCTCATTTTGAATTCACTAAGCCGGACTTAAAAATGATTTCTTTCCCCTCTCCACCGTTCTGTTTTGTTTTTGAAATCAAACACACATTCAGGGACCAGTCGGAGCTGGTGATCGGAGATGACAATCTGGTTATGCTGACCATCACTGCACTGAACCAAGGAGAGGGAGCCTACGAGACAGAGCTCCACACACTGATCCCACCAGAGGCTGACTACATCGGAGTGGAGCGCAGGGTGGAGGTAGATAAACACACACAGCAACATGGCACTCTAGGGCAGGACAGCATGGCAGAAATTATAATTAGTTAGTATAAGATAATGCTGCCAAGCCTACAGACAGGGATGACTTTACAAGTTAAGCTAAAACTGGTATCAAAGTTTACGTCCATGTGCTTAAGTCGTCTTTCACACATTTTTGGTGTATCTTCTTACTAAGTAACTAAGATAACTGAAACCTGATAAGTGCTTGCTCATGGTGGATTCATGTTGGTTTTCTTAAAGTAAAGTTTGATGGTCTAGACCTGCTCTTTTGTCTCAAGTGTCTTGAGATAACGATTGTGATGAATCAGGGAGATACAAAGAAAACAAAACGATTGATTGTTAAAAGAGCTAATAAAGCTGTTTCATGTTAAATAACAGTGCCTCTCCTTCAGTCAGCAGTGATAAATGCATGTCTAGAGGGGTTAGCGCTAACATTAGCATGCATCATCTTTGTTATATTAGGATTCCCTCAATTCTTTAACAAGGATTAATACTGGAGGGAAAGTATTTACGGAGTTACTGTTGTTTTTTTTCCCCAAAACAGACCGACCCGTTATTTCAAAGTATTAAAAAAAACTGTTTGACAGACATCTTGAGTGTGTTGAGTGGGCTCAAGATGTCCGGCGATGTAAGGCACCCACTTTTTGTAAACAATTTCCGCATCTGTGGAGGATGACAGAGCTTCTGTTATATTTCTGCTGTGGATGGACTGTCTGATCTTTTCATATTGAGAACACAAGTCCGACGCTTCTCATCTTTATAGATTCATCATGAACCCCTATCTAAAGTTCATCTCCGTCCGACATCTGTTGACCGTGTTTGATGTTTGATGGACCCCAAAAATAGATGTATAGGATTCAGGCAGTTGTCTTATCATGATTGAAGCGAGTGCCAATGAGGAAGTGAGCTATATGAGGCTGCAGCTACAGTCCGACATCACATCCTGTGTTGTCTTTGTGGTGTGTTTGTGCGCAGTGATTAAAGCGAGGCTATCGGCAGGGTACACTTTACTGGCAACAACCCAAAAGCCCCAATTATGATTTACAAGCTGCATTAGTGACCACGGAAATGGATAGGGTCAACTGATGTGAGGGTGTGTGTGTGTGTGTGTAATGTGTTTGTGTGTGTGTGTGTGTGTGTGTGTGTGTGTGTGTGTGTGTGTGTGTCTTTGTGTGCAAGTAATGAGTGTGTAATGGGGCTATTTGATTGATGAGGTTGTTACTGTCAGAGCATTCATCACTCCTCTTCTCCTGCCATCCCTCCCTCCCGCTCTTTTTTCACTCCCTCGCTCCCTCACCCTTTGATGGAGCTTTACTTCCCTCCGTTGTTCTTATTCTTCCCCCTCTTGACTCTCCATGCTCCCTATTTGTCACTTTCAGACCTTTCTGATTCATCATCCCACTCACTTTTCATGTCCTTTTCTCTCTTCTTTACTTTTTTCTTTTTTTTTCTCCCCTCTAGTCCCTGTCTCAGCTTAACTGCGAGTACAAGATGGTCAATGACTCCAGATTGGTGGTGTGCGACCTTGGCAACCCTATGGTGACGGGGACTGAGGTGAGTTTGTTACACGGAAGTACACACAGATACACACTTTTTCATTAAAACATCACTTTCCAACGTCCATGCCAAGGAGCGCCGACTGTTCCTCAGGTTTAATTCATAGTGATTGATGTTTCCCACTGATTACTGATTATCACCTTGACCCTCATTTTTCACACTTTGACTCTCTTAACCATACCCCACACGCTTTGTCTGTGTGTGAGTCTAGTGTGTTGTAATAATAGCATTAAGCTTATGCAGGAAGTCAAGGCTTTGTAAAGAGTGGTCCCCCCCTACATGAAACTCTACCACGTATGTGTGCCACAAAGCATGTCACATTGGTGTGTGTGTGTGCGTGTGTGCGTGTGTGTGTGTGTGTGTGTGTGCGTGCGTGCGTGCGTGCGTGCGTGTGTGTATTTTTGTGAATGTAGGGGTTTTGTTAGGGTGTCAAGGCCGGCACAGAGGTGTGTTCCAGCTCTGGAGGTGACACGCAGCATTCTGATAAATCAATTATGTGGTCATGTTTCAGTGTTGGGGGAGGAGAGCAAAACAAGGCATGTGAAATGGACATGGCATGTGTAAGTGTGTGTGTGTGTGTGTGTGTGTGTGTGTGTGTGTGTGTGTGTGTGTGTGTGTGTGTGTGTGTGTGTGTGTGCTCCCCAGCCTAGTCCAGATGTTTCCCATATTTAACTCTCCCCGTGCCCTGCTGGACGTCCAGGAATCCATGAGCTTATGCAGAACATACCTCCATGTACCCCATACAGACTCTGCTTACATTGTGCAACTAAATAGTTCTCATCACTGGAGTTCTTTCCTCGTGCCACATGACACACAGCTGTGGAGCCTCACTGAGGGAACATCAGTGCAGGAGGTACATGCCAGGAGGAGAGCTGCTTTTCACTCGGATATTTGTGCATCTATGTATGTTCTTCAGCTTGCTTTTACTAATGTTTTGATTTGAGTTAATTAGCCTTTGGGATTGAGCAGAAATCGCTGAGCTGGACAGCAACACACACGTACCCCAAAGTAACACAGAGCAGTACATCACAAACACACACATTCACAGCAGCACAAAGACTTTGACTTCGTTGTTTCAGTTTGTTTTTAAAGCTGCAGTTCTTATCGTCATCCTGTGCCCTGTTCTTAGTTAACAATCCAATTAGCAACAAGAGGAAGAGGAATAGAGTAAGAGTTGAGAGACAATGTCGTCTACCATATTGTTAACTTCACCTATATGTGGATGTCTGTTCAAATAAATGAGTTAAAGCATCAGATATTAGCAGATGGGTTCCGGGATTACATGAGGGCCAATGCGTTCTGACTCTTTTGCTCTCCACATGGATTTATTTTCCTGTGTGCAGCTGAAGCCTGCTGAAAAGCTAGTGGGCATTACTACTAGGACTGCAAATGGAAAGTAGAAAACTGAAGACACAAATATCTTGTCCCATGTCTACAGATTCTACATTAGTCTGCAGCATCTGTTACTTCAAATTAAACAAAGAGCTATTGGAAGCATCAGCATCAAGGAAAGAGTTCTGCTTTACACTGACTCCAAACCACAAAAGTATTTAGGTAGATTTTCCAGTTGAATCAATGTCAAGTCAAAAGAATCGTTATTTATTTAGATTTTGGAAACATGTTTATGGTAATATTCTCTCCTTTCTTACATTCATATCCCTTCACTCTTTATGTAAGAGTATCACAAAGCCCATGTAATGTTTGATGTATGTAGGTGGCTAATTAGTGCATAGTGTGTGCAGAGCTGCAGTGCTCAGTTGACTTCTCATTCGTCACAGTGGTTACTAATGGTGGCAAGAATCGTACTGACTTGTTAAACATCTAAAAACCACTTCTCTCAGCATTGTTCTAAAGAATCATTGTTATCCCAACATGTGGCTGAATACACCGCTTCTGGTAAAGCTTTGTAGCTTTAAGAAGCTACACAACACCACACTGAGGCAGCGCATTTGATCATATTGTGGCAAAATGATAATTGTTTGGAATAAAACAAATGTCCAAATGGAGAGAAATTGCAAGTGTGCTGCGCATTGAGAACGTTTTTGTGGCCATTTGGATAAGCTTTCCCCACCGTGAAAATGTTCAATCAAATGTAACCAAGATAAATTGAATTGCTGACCACAGTTGCTGCTGGTCTCTGAAAGCTACAAACAGTTAGCGTTTAAAGCAGTTTTTGAAAATATATTATAAGAGACACAGTTAGACCAGTTCAGACATTTGTTGTGCTGTTGCCCTCCTCCTCGTCTGGTTGTCTATCCTAGCTGGTAGTGACGACTTCTCTCTGAACGACTCATTTGGTGTCCGTCTCTTAAGATCTTTCCTGCCTGGCTCCTCTCCTACAATCTCTCTAATGTGTCCCATAAAGACGACCTGACTTTGCTTTGTAGTTCTGCACCCCACCCTTACCCTCAACCCTCCCCTCCCCCCCCCCCCCCCCCCCCCCGCAGGCCTGCCTAGTGAAGTGTTAGTGCGAGTCTGCATGCTGTCATTTTCCCTCTCTGGACCATGTGTTTGACCTGTTGGTCAGCAGAGCTCATGCACACACACACACATGCACACATGCGTACACACACACTGTTGTACAGTTACAGGCATGTACACACACACACACACACACACACACACACACACACACACACACACACACACACACACACTGTTGTACAGTTACGAGCATGTACACACACACACACACACACACACACACACACACACACACACACACACACACACACACTGTTGTCATTGATGTTGAACTTAATCCTTCACATGTTTCAAGTTAGCTTCGAGGACAGGGGATTTAAACTGAGGACAGACAAGAACCTTAACTGGAGCTTTGTGTAGTCTGGATCTTCTCTGATAATAGAACACAAATACACACACACATACACACACACACACACACACACACACACACACACACACACACCTTCTCCCTTCAGAATACAACTACACAAGAGGATGTAGTTAACAGAGATTTTACTGTCTATTACTGGACACTTTAAACCTGATGTGGCCTTTGATGTACAGATGTATCTCTCTCTCTCTCTCTCTCTCTCTCTCTCTCTCCTCCTGTCACATGTTTCTTATATGTTCCCTCTCTTTCTTGTCTTTTCTCCACACTCTCGCTCAGCTGTCTGTTGGTTTGAGGTTTTCCGTCCAACGACTGGATGATGCCGGACCCAAGATCAGCTTTGAGCTACAGATCCACAGGTGACACACCCACCGACTCTCACGCATACCCCCCCAAAACTCAATGACACACTAATTGGAACACACAAAAGGCCGTTTGTCTGTCTGGTAAATAAGTTCTGTGTCTGTGCTGATCACATCGCTGTCTGCGGTTCAATGAAACTAACCACAGAGACAGAAGAAAAAGACATGGCCTGAAGGAGCCCCAGAATGGAGACAAACTCCATACAATATATTCATTGTCTGCTTCATTTTATTGATTTGGATACATCACATTAATCCATACAGACAGTTAGATTCAGGCCACGCTTCTGGCATGAGAAAGTCCCTTTGGAGCCATAAAGATACAGCTTTATTTAGAACTACTTTGTGCCTTTTCATGCACTCATACTAAAACAAAATGTATAGAATCAACTCAGGGTGTCTTTTATGCCATGTATTTAATTTTATTTAAACTGCTTGTTTATCTCTCCACAGCTCCAACAAAGATAACTCCCACAGTAACCCGGTAACTCTGAATCTGTCCATCATCGCTGAAGCCCATCTTGATTTACGAGGGTGAGTCAAGCGTCTTTGCATGCAAGATCTCATCTTCTTCTCCAGGAAACAGTGACAAATTGTTTGTTGCAGTTTCTGCGTCACAAAGCTCGCAATTGATCTGGTTTCCGCCTAAACTTTTTCAGCGTAAGCAGGATATTACCACCTTTCGTTGTGTTTAAATTTGTGGAGCCTGTTTATATACAGATGGAAAGCCCACTTCTAGACCTTCATCTGAACTAATCACCAGCACATGGGATGCTTGCAATAGTTCGATATGTTCAGGGATGTCCCCGTGTGCATGCTGATACACACAAAAACATGCACACACTTCAAAAGCTTGGAGCCTCGCGTGGCTTTGTTTGGATGCGGTCACTTGTTCATACAAACAGAGTAGGACCTGAGAGTGATGGGGACATATGAGTTCATGTGTTTGTACTGTGAGACAGTGCTACTTCAGTGAAGTCTATCCAGTGTTTAAAATATCAATATTTGTTATTCCTACTTGGCAAATACTCTAATACCTATTACTCAAAACTAAAAGAGACAGATCTCTCACTACTGATCATAGACTGTATAACACATGGATGTAGTATTAGGGACATTACTTATTGGATTTTGAAGAGGCGTTTTGACATCTGCCATATTGGAAATGCTAACTGTACCTAACTATGGATCATTCTAGAAACAGGCAAAGAGGTGAATCTGAGGCGGGACTTAACCCTCCCGGCAAAAAGCTACAATACACCCACCTGTCAGTCGCAATACATAACTCTTAACCTTTGTATAATAAACGAGTTATCAAAACATTTGACCGATACAAGAATAGAAATGATTCAAAGGAAGTTTTTGTGCCACTGTTGCTGCTCATGTTGGAATTAGTTTGGGGTCTCTAGATCATTATACAGAGATTTAGATGCAGTCCTGCTCTTTTTGTAAGGACCAGATAATATTTGTATTTGTTGTGAGAAAAAAAAAAAGATTTTATCCATCCTCGAATTTGAAAGTTAAAGCACAGAAGTTGTTGCTTTTTGTCACAGGTGGTGCCTCATAGAGTATGTCCCCCAACCTCTCTAAGTTAAAGTGTAGGACATTATTTTAAAAACAGCTTTTTGTATCTAGAGTCTTTGACTCTGACCCCTGTGATAAACATGCAGAGAAATTTCCATTTCCCTTCTAACAATGTCAACAAAATCTTAACATAGACAGTTTAAAAATATAATATATGATGGAGATGTTATGTTGAATTTAGATAGATTCTACAGCGCTACTTAACAAAGAGGCCACAGATTGTATACTTTGCAGACGTTGATTTCCAGATCTTCCAATATGACAACAAAGCTGTTAAAGAACAGGCTCCGATTATTGAAGTTTTTCTAATTTAAGAATTAAAAATGTGCCCTATTGGACAAATATATCCTTGTGGATGGGTGTATTCTTCCTGCACATAGAAAAGACCTACATGAGACAGTAAGCCTCCACCCCAGCTAGAGTTAACAGAGCATCCAAACGGATCAATGTGCACATGCCTCAGTGTCATCAAGCTCTTTCTCCTCTCTTCAGGGTGTCTCATCCCTCTCAGGTGGTGCTGCCATTCCCAAACTGGGAACCTAAGGAGAAGCCTGTCAAAGAGGACGACGTGGGTCCACAAGTAACACACATCTATGAGGTACATTGCACACCATTCATTTTAAACACAGCCAGACAGCTTCATTTCTGAGATGGCGAGATAAAAAGCAGTGGTTGCCGTTGTTGTTGTTGTGTTTTTGATGTTGCTGGTCACATGTCTGTCTCTGCACTGACTGTTAAGATGAAAAGAGCAGGATAAAAAGGCGTGAGTAGTTGTAAATGAGGCTGCAGCTAGCGGGGGTCCTCTGTAAGGTGAGTAAACAGTAACACAGACGGTGAAAACAGTAGCTCTATAAAGAAATGGGTTCTGGCTGATCAAAGGTCCTCAGCTCCGGAGTAATTACTGCTGTGAAGGGCGGGAAAAAGAGAGAAAGGGGGGCTAGAGAAAGGTGTAGGGGTCAAGGCAAGGAGGCTGGAGGAAGGAAGGGAGGGTGGAAGGATTGTTCTTAAGAATGGGCAAAGTGTAATGAGTAATAATCATGGAGAAAGAAAACAAGGTCAAACAGAGGTACAGACAAACAGACAGAAGGAGGGAGAATAGCAGACAGACTGGCGACAGTTTACAAAAGGCGCATATGTGTGTGCGTCTGTGCGCTCTACATGTGAATTCTTTTTTGTTTTAAAGGGATGGCTGCTTCATTGAAGCCGAGCGCAGCAGCGTCTGGCCTGTCCTACAGCTGATAATGATTTTCATTTGCAGTTCTTTTCCCAGTTGGCAGCTGCTTCCAGTTAGAGAGGACAGAGTTTTGTTTCTCCTTCTTGCAGAATTCCTGCCCTGCAGCAACCAGGATCATGTCCTGTTTGGATGACTTGCTTCAGTGTTAATGACCGTGTGTGTGTGTGTGTGTGTGTGTAAGAGAGACAGAGAGAGAGAGAAATTAGGGTTTATCGAATTGATGGTTCATTTAAGCTCATAATTCATTTAATTTGATGTAAAATGATGAGCCAGGTGATGCAGAAGTTTAACTTGTCTCGTATTTCAATCCCCGATGAATGAAGAAAACTTAAAACACAGGTGGCGTGTGTCATCATCGCTCAGTTATGATAACCTGATTAAAGCCTCAGTCACTTGAGACATACTAATACGACACTGACAACCTCCTGTTTTTTTTGTGATTCTTCTCTCTGACTCCAGCTCCATAACTTCGGTCACAGCAGTATTCAGGACGCCGAGCTCCAGGTCGGCTGGCCTTCCCGTTTCCGTGATGAGAACCTGCTGTATGCCATGGAGATTCAAACTGACGGACCAATTAGCTGCCGGACGAACACCAGCCTCAACCCACTCGGCCTGCAGGTAACATTACAAAGTGAACACACACACACACACTGAGTTTACACATGCAGACAACTTTTGAAAAACTAATTTCAAGACACAAACATATAATTATGCTGTGTAAGTATTGCCTGTTGTGAGAATGAATATGAATCAGAGCATTACTAACTACTAATTTAACTTTCATAAAAGAAAACAGCCCTGGACCTACAACAGGCTTTGGGTTTCTCATATTGCCTTGCAGCATAGTTTCCATCATTTATACCTGCTTATTTAAAACATAATTATACCAGTTGTTCTGGCTGCTTCCCATCTCATGTGCCAGTTGGCTCAAAACTAAGGGAAGGCTGAATTATGCTTATTAGTAGAAAGGAGAACTGGAATATTTCCCGTTATCTAACATGCAATCTGTGGGGTAATTGACAAGAAAAAAACGTGCAGTTATTTCATAAAGTACATGACTATGTCAGAAAGTGAAATGCTACAAGCTGTAATCATTAGTTTAAAAAAATGACACTGATACACAACATCTAGTTAAAGTTGAGATTATTTTCTCTTTTTTTTTTCCATTTCCATTTTTCCCGATCTCTACGTGTGTCCCTGTCACCGTCAGTCCGTCCGTGCAGATAGACTGATTGGTACACATGCGCTAAGCAGACATGTCAAGAGTTCACAGGCATCGAGCATCATACTATCTTTCCTGATCACTGTCACTGAAAAGGCCAAACCTATGGGCCCAACTAATAATGTGAATTTTAACTGGATTGTTTAATTGATTTATGTCATATTCAGAGTTGTGACAGAATAGTCACCTTTACAGTCCAAAATGTGTTTGGTGAATATGCCAGTCAAGCCACATGAGAAGAAAAAAATGCAATAGATGATTAGCCCAAAAAGAACCTGACTTGTTCCCCCTTTGATAATACAATTCTCGAAACAAAAATGATACTTGTAATACTTCCCAGTAGTCACTTTTGGAGTGTAAAGGGATCTGATTCGGAGCCAGCTCATACCAAAAAGACGGGAATAATTTAATTCCATGTCAGTTATGTAATATAGCAATGAGTAAGGTCTTACACCTGCTCTTTTGTAAAGTGTCTTGAGATAACATTTCTTATGAATTGGCACTATACAATAAAGATTGATTGATTGATTATGTAGCTAGCAGCTGCTCAGTTAGACAGGAATGTGTGTTTTTGTCAAACTGTTATTAGAGGTGTTCTTGTTATTGATGAATCTGAATCTGGTATCTGAATAAGGAAGAAAATTTTGATTAGAACCTTTCAAGTCATGGCTGGTCTACCATTTAAAAAATGTAAAGTGAAAACCTTTGTGGAGTTGTTTAGTTTTCATTTGGACAGAAATGTAAAGATTTCAGTGCAGCTCTGGTTACCTGTAACAGGCTTTTGTCAGTTCATGGCTTAAACTTCAATCAACAGATCTGAATGAAATATGAAATAAAAGTTTAGTTAAAGCAGTCTTTTAAAATGAGCACAAGTATACGCCTTAAACTGTTACATGAATGTTTCTTTCATCTGTGGCCTCTCTGCTGCTCTGTCACTGCTTAACATTCAGCTGCAGGAAGAAAAGGAGACATTTTTTGGAGCTTTGCAGCACTTCCAAATCGAGTTGGCTGCCTTCACAGGCCTCTGTCCAAAGCCAGACTCCCAGATGAAAAACAAAAAAATAAGATATATAGCCATTTATGTATCTGTTCTATGACATGAGAAACGTTCAGGTTATTCAGTCTCATTGGGGTTTCTTTTCCTCTGTTGCAGTTTTGTTCCTGATCTACAATCTGAAAATAAAATATTAAACACAGCCCTTTTTATTAGATTGGTTTTATCTAAATGTCACACTTGTTTCCTCAGGTGGTGAATTTGTTTTTGTTTTATTACATCTCTGAAAACGTCTTTTAAATCTTTGTTTACAAGCACTCTCTGTCTGCAAGCCCACCATCTCCTTCTCTTTGGGTTTTCAGGCTGCTTCAGAGCCCATGTGCAACACAGACATGAGTTTGTTCTGCCTTGTGTCTGTCCTCGAAAGACCCAAAGACCTGCTGTGAATGCCCATGTTTAGGACTTTGACAAGTGTGGCCATTCTTTGACCGTTAAATCTGATGGACAAAGTATTGTTCAGTACTTTCTTGTAAATATGGAGGCTCAAGCAGCAGAATTGATGAAATATTTCTCATCCTCTTTTCTTTGCAGATGTATCAGTTCTAGTTGAAAAACAAAAAGTAAAGTTGTAAAAATGTCTGTCTCTCTTCTTGTCTGTCTTAGATCTCCTCTCTCCAGGACACACCTGAATTATTGGGTTTCTTGAGGAACACCAGCGCTCCTCCTACCCGCCGTCACAAACGAGCTGTTACTGCCGCTCAGAGTTACAGTGATAAAACCTTGGTGAGCCTCGCAAACATCTACGGCCTCTCAAGAAGTCATATTGTGACAAATAATGATTCATTAGTAATGTCTACCTGCCTGACCTGTCTGTATAGAACTGCACCAACATCTCCTGTCTGAAGATCATGTGTGTGGTGGGTCGGTTGGATCGAGGGCAGAGTGCTGTGGTCAAGATCCGCTCGAGACTCTGGGCGCAAACTTTCCTGCAGGTGCGTTGTTCTGCCATCTAGAGCATTTTCCAATGTGTTTGGTAGTAGGGCTTATAAAACTAAATAACTAAGGTTTAAAGTTAATACCTGACATTTGAAACGCTCTGCTGGTATTTGATGAAATGATGTGACGCTCATCAGCAGACAGAGCTTTCCCCCTTTGTCATAGAATTCACTTTCTCTCTTTAGCTGCCTTTTTCCTCTACTTTAATGCTCATGGTTAGAATCCCAAATGCTAATACTTTCTAGCAAATCCTATAGATTCAGGAAGCCTGACAATTTTTATCATTTCGCCAATTTTTGATTGATACTTTAAAATACAGAGTTAAAGATCTGGTGGGGCATATATGGCTATATTTCTAGGAAACACCAGCTAAGTCACTGGAGCTTACTTTACCATTATTTTTCTATTAGTCTGTGTGATGCCACTGAAAGGAGCTGCTAGAATGTTTACAGCAATGACAATAAAGATCTATTCTATTCAATTCAGAGCTAACATTACCACTAGCCTGGTGCTATATGTGTAATAATACTGTTAGCTGGTTAATAAGTACTGTTTGCTAGCTAATATGAACATTGGCCAAGAAAGTACACTTTTAATATCATAAATTGCAGTGTTTCTGAACTGGTGGGTCGGGACCCAAAAGTGGGTCATTTTCAGTGGGTCGCCAATTCGTGCCTGGAAAATAGAAATGTTGCAAAATGTCAATGTTGCGCAATTAAACCATGATTGTTTTGTTCTGTCACATTTTGTTCCAGCTGAGGTCCAAGCTACGCCATCATTCATTAAATAAATCTGAAAAATGGGTCACGATTTCTCGTTAAGGTTGTGGTGGTGGGTCCTGAAGCTAGAACAGTTGAGACCCACTGATGTATTGTAACACTGTTTAACTGTTATTTTAACTACAAAGATGTGAAGTGCTATTTTTAGAGTCATCAAACATATTCTTTTAATCTTAAATATTTTTCCCTTGAAGACGTTCACTGTCTTTTATCTCTTCAGTCCCTGATCACTTTGGAGATGATGAAATTCATTGAGTTTATGAAACAAACAAACCACAGCAGAACAATAAAACAGTGTTTGAGTTTCCCAGCCTGAGGTCAACATTCGAGGAAATGTTGAATGTATTGTTTTTTTCTGAGCACTTTCGGGACATCTCTTCTGTGTTTACTTAAGATTCAAGTTCAAACTAGTCTTACAAACTAACATGATTTGATGTGTTTTTTAAATATGAATGTTTTTTTGTTTTTTTTTTATAACACAGCGGCGTAATGACCCCTACATCCTCAACTCTACGGTGTCCTTCTTGGTCACAGCTTTACCTTATCGTGTCCAACCCTCCAGCCTCCCACAACACACAACCTCGGTAAGATGCAGACAGTGACAGGAGAGTTGGAGCTTGTGTCAGGGGCAAAAGGTGAAAACAAAAAAATCATATACCAGCGCACCAAACTTTCTCTATGTGTGCCCTGCAGATGGGGACGCTTGTGTTATGGGGGACTCCGGATGTGTCGTTTGCTGTTCCTCTTTGGGTTATCATCCTGGCCATACTACTGGGGCTGCTGGTGCTAGCTATGCTAACGTTAGCCATGTGGAAGGTAAACACACATACTAACACACCATCTTTAGCATGCCTTTAGGTTATTGCATTATACTATAACTAATGAGCTAATGTGATTTCCTCAGTGTGGTTTCTTTGACCGAGCACGACCACCACCTGACGATGACGTCTCAGACCAGGAGCAACTGACGTCTGATCAAACAGGAGACGCTTAGGACGACACATGACAGCTCCTGAATGGAGTACTAAGGTTTAGGAGGGATGTGCACCTTCTGAGGAACTGAAATCAGATCTGAGATCTGTAC
This sequence comes from Labrus mixtus, assembly GCF_963584025.1. Taxonomy (NCBI): domain Eukaryota; kingdom Metazoa; phylum Chordata; class Actinopteri; order Labriformes; family Labridae; genus Labrus; species Labrus mixtus. The sequence goes on along the minus strand of NC_083622.1, from coordinate 18,435,182 downwards.
TTAGATGGACCTCACTGGCCTGCTGCTTCTGTGTTAATAAAAGTGACTGAAGGACAGACTGAAGACCGCAGCGCCACACAGACTAAAGGACCAAAGAATGAGGTTCAAACCCAACAGAGTGGGACCAAAACCATTTGTAACAGACTCAGTCACACACATGTTTGTTGTTTATCCTTTATGTGATGAAGAGCAGAACTGAAAACAGGAAGGACTCGGTTGCGAAGACAATGCTTTTAAAAGTTTCTGTGTAATCGAGACACAAAGAGACTTGAGATCTATGCACAAGTGTCTCAGTATGTGAGAGTTTGTGTGTGTGTGCATATGTGTGTAGGTACTGTATATGTGTGTTTATAAAGTGTCACTTGTGTTATCCCTGTATTCAGACATGAATCCCCCCCCACCCCCTCCGATTTAATTTATCCTAGATTTCTTCAGACTGACCTGTATGTATAAAGATTCATCCCACACACACACACACACACACAATGCAAACACAGACACAGCCACATGCTTAAACACAAAGGCACAGAGTTGATGTGTATATTTATGAATGTATGTGCAATACTTGGGCGTTGCGTGATACTGAAGCTTGTTTACACTGGCATTATTTTTATTAGAGCTTAATGTTTCCATTGTTTATGTAAATAAATGATTCATTGGTATATTAGATATTAGGATTGCTGAACCAAAAAAAAAAAGCAATTGCTTGGAGTGATTTACAATAAAAGCCCACCTCAGAAGTTTGAAATGAAGAAAAAAAGCAAACGACTAATTTATTATTGTCTTGATACATGAATATAATGGTATCAGGAACAGATCATTTCTCCGGAGGAAAAAACCCTGGCCTGCTATCTTTAAGGTTTGTGTGTATGAAATCCCCCCTCTTTTTTTGTTTTTTGAAGTTGTTGATGAGACTTTAAGCCACAAAGAGATACTGTCAGTCTATAAAACACACTGTGCACTGTCAGAAACTGTAATTTACTGGCAGAGTGAATGACAGTTTACAGTGTGTTTAATGTTTCGATTCAATGGTCAGATATTAATTCGTCATGTATACTGTAGGCAAACAGAACAGAGAGAAACTAGACCCTACATTAACAGCTAACTTTGAATGTGTCATGTTAGGGTCGTGTTTGTTGTTTTTTTTAAGTTTGATCACAATAAAATGTTGTTTGATTATTAACTCTTACCCTTTTCTCTTCACTTCAACTTCAAATGTTCTTGTCCAACCTGAATTTAGAGAGTAAAAAAAATCATGTGTTGGAGTAATGATTGCATTTCTTGTCATTTCTTGTCACTGTCCTACAACTAGAAGTTAATGTCAAGAACATCAAGGTAGATTATTACTTGTTATTGTTCCTATTTGTCATTTCGATCACTTTTGCACGGTTGCAGTTTCATGTTCCCTGTTTTAAAAAGTGATATACAGTAATTTGATTTGTTGTATTGTCAGATGCTAAAATATAGGTATAACTGTTAAAGTATCTAAAGTTTAGATACTTTAAATAATACCTAATCACGTTATATGTCATTTTTCAGATTTTATTACATTTTTCCTTTTTTTTCCCTCCTCTGCAGAAGGAAGGACTCTAGCACCCCCAGGTGGTGCAGATGAGAATTAAAAGCTGGAGGATTATTTTCGGAGAAAAGGAGTCAAGAGAACAACCTGAGGAGACGTCTGAGGTAGGACAGGGACCTCTTGTGGTGATTACTAGAACCAAATTCTGTGATGGTCCATTCACATTGAAAGTAGGTACATGTTAACCTTGCAGACAAATCGTCTCTCTTCCTGTATCACTCTCATATAAATGACACAAGGTTGTTGCGCCCCACCTTAAGGCGGACCTATGTGGCAAAAGACTCAACACCCAACACCCAAAATTCAATAAAGAAAACACGTTCTAAAAGTCAAAATCATGGGATGTATTATTAACAAAGTGCTATGAGAAGCAGCAGTGGCAGTAGTCCCCACTCTAAATGTCTCTCTTCTCTGAGAGCAGCTCTGAACTTTAAAGAGCCTCCGACTAGGTGAACCTAACCATAATCATTTGATTCATCTGCAGGCTGACACACAGCAGAAAAGGACAAACTGCACATGGAACAACATAAAGCCGTAACCAAGGCCAGGCACTTTCTCTATTTGTCATTCTCACAAAAAGAGACAAGCAACATTTTTCTTTAGACTCTTTATTTTTTATATATATTTGATCAAATGTAAAATCAAACATTTGAAGTAAAGATTTAACAGTTTCTGACTAGCAAACCTCAACACCATCAAAGTAAGGGAACATCATCGATACTTTTACAGACTGTACGTAGGACAATGTGTATCTTATCAAACAGACCCAAATTACAAAATATCTTTTTAAGTCTTTTACTCCCATAATGTCCTGTTTTTGTTTTTGTTTTTTTTTGTTTTTTAGCTGGTGCAAACGAAATTATCATAGGTGATGCACTGAACTGCAATTATGTCAAATAAATAATATTGTATGTTAGAAATTAAACTTTACTTCAAAGGTCTGTACACAGGGATCAGTGTTTATCCTCTCCATGGCAACAAGGTCAAACCAATTGTATAATGGAAGACTTTAGCTATTTACAAATCACTGAGATGATGTACAGTTAGAGTACAAATATCTCAGACATGCTGTACATTACTTCTGTGTGTTAGATAAGACTAAAACACCCTGCATCCCAACCCCATATACAAAGTGCAATTCCATTAATCACCACAAGGTGGGCTTGTACACTGTATTAAACATGTAGAAATGTTCTGGAAAGTATTTATTTAGAGGGGCCATGTTGAAGCATGTTTGTAAACAAGAAGAGTACAGTATATTATAGTTACTGAACCTTTGAATTTAAAGCCCCTACACACCTGTGGTACACAATCAGAAGTGTTCTGATTTATTTTTGCCTGATTTGTCCTCTTCTCTAAGCTCAGAGGAGTTTTACTACACTGCCGAATGATTGACAACTTCTTGTTTCATCTGTCCGTGTGGGACAACATCAACATTTATTTCTGTGAGAACAATGTGTTGATAACTCTGTCTAGCTTACAGCATTGCTTCTTGAAGCTTCGGTTTGGGCTGAGATAAAAAATAGCAAGAATAACTTTGGATGTAAAGGACCTCTGAAGGAATATTTCACATTATGGGCAATTATCTTATTTGCTTTCTGGCAGAAAGTTCAATGAGAAGACTGATACCGATCTCAGTGCAGTAACTATGAATCTACCACCGGCTGACAGCCTCGCTTAGAACAATGACTGAAAAAAAGAGGAGAAATGCAAAGCTACATATTAGTTCCATAGTACATGGAGGCCATTGTGGTAGAAAAAAAGGCAGGGATTTGTAATATTCCCCCCAAAAAAACTCTATATCTATATTATAGATATTTCTCACAAATTAAATTTAAAAAAGAAATTCAAATCTTCATAGATAATTGAGTCATTCACTTAGGAAAAACATCTTAAATTACCACCAAAATAATGGGGCGCTGATGTTTTTGTTTTCTGAATTAAGGAAACTAGATTTTCTTTCCCCATTCTCAGTTTTTGTGCCAAGCCACGTTTACTGGCTGTAGCCTCATAATTCACCACACTTACAAGAGCGGTATCGAATCTTCTCATCTGCTTATTAAAAAAAAATATAGATGTATGTTTATGAAACCCAAATGTCAAATCATGTCATTAATACAGTTACATTTGATAGATTATAGGTCTGTGTTATGGTGTCACTTAAGAAGAAATATTACAAACACGGGCCAGGCTCAAAGAGAGAAAATGTCCTCTAAGATAAAGTGATGAAACAGTACTGTACTCTTTTTAACAGTGAAGACTATAAGACCACATCATTTTTGAAGAACAGTCACTGGGCAGTGTTTTGTAGCCTGAGCAGTCAAACACAAACATAAGAAAACAGTCTGCTTACTGGATTTACAACAAACACCTTTCATGTTATAAAAGGTAAATGGCTATTGAGATAAACTGCCGTTCATATTCACACAAACTGTATGTGACAGTGTGCAAGTCAAAGAGGCCAAATGATGTCGATGCTCCCAAAGAAGTGTAGCACATTCATGAACAGTAGATCAATACCTGAACAGACAAAAAAAAAACTAAAGCAGGAGACCACTTCATGTTGGTGAGTTCATGGAATGACTGAAGAAGGAGGCGCTGTGGCACATACAGTACATAGGCTACATAAGGGTTAAAATATCTACACACACACACTGTACACTCTCTAGGATACAATTTACTGTACATAATCAACACTACAAGTCTCTCTTTCCTCTCTCTATAGTAGCTCTTTCTGTCTTCAAAAATAAATGTGACATAGTTTGCCCCATGTGTGTTTACATTCCCTGCCCTGGTACATTATGTTTCCCCCTCATTGATAAACCTGCAGGACATGATGTGATGAAAAACAGTCAGTAGATTATTCTATTTTCAGTCTAACAGCTGAGGAGCAGGGACACCAACATACGGCTGCTGGATGCTTCCTCAAAGTGCTGCTGCTCTAAACACACACATTCACGTGACTGTGGACATGCACACGCACGCGCGCGCGCGCACACACACACACACACACACACACACACACACACACACACACACACACACACACACACACACACACACACACACACACACACACACACACACACACACACACACACACACACACACACACACACACACACACACACACACACACACACACACACACACACACACACAGCGTCTCAGCCCTTCACACACAGACACGGATGCACACTGTTCCTGAGTATGAACTTTAGGAGAATTGTTTTGGCTCTACTCTAAGGAAATTGACATTTACACTCGTATAAGTGGGGGGAAATATGTGCTGCTGTAAAATGTGTAGGTATTTGTAAGGCCATAGTTTCTGTAAAGAAAGCCATAGGATAGGTCACAAGAGGGTAAAATAAGTAATTACTTTGTCATGTTTGATTTATTGTATTGATGTGTTTGCATTTTCTGTTGCTTTTTATCCATATTTTTATACAAACAATGTTAGTGATGGTTGTGTAATGTGAAAGGGAAATAAAAGAATCAGCTCTAGCACAGATATTTCATGTCTACTTTTTGGTTTTATGACCCTTCTGCCGCCTTTTATCTAGGTCATTTTACAGGTAGAGTAGGCAGATGTTAATGTCGCTCTGTACTTCTGAATGTATGACTATGCAGTTGCTTGATAAAAAAAAATTATATGAAAGGCAATAAGTCAGAGCTGTGTTTTATAATTGACTTCTAACACATCATTTTCAGCCTACCAGTCAGAGATGTAGCAAAAATCATAATTTGACTTCATAAATCAGTATGGAGGACAACATTTCAGGAATCTACATTCAGGCCTTTTCAGTCTTGATATTTGCATTTTGTACTGACAACTTGAGGTCACAGCTACAGCCACACAAACCCAGCTATATCCTCTGCTCTGTCTGACACCAAAAAAAAAACACACATAGGCACATTCTCATGAAGAAAAGTGGCACAGAGTCACCTGCTGTTAGTACACACACCTCTGACAGTCTGACAATAAAAACATTTTATGCAATAAAATAAAAAGATAGTAAAGGCAGCAGAGATCACCAGATCATCCATGATCACTCTTCTTGTAACACCACAGGTCTCTCTCTCTCTCTCTCTCTCTCTCTCTCTCTCTCTCTCTCATTTAACCACTGATACATTTAACTATGAACCAAACAAATCATGAGTCCCAATATGATTACTCACATTCTACACTATGACAAATGTGCCTTTGCTTGTTTATGTGAAAGCAGGAATGGTCAACTGATCTGCATCCAACGGGTTAAAGCCACATGATAGAGGAAATCCAGCTTATGATATGTGACACACAGGTCAAATGTCTTTCAGGTCGCTGACTGCCATTCATACTCAACATTCACTCTGCATTCATTTTTGCTTTCAGCATTGATTGCACTGATCTCGTGTGTGATACCACTGATGAAGGTGCTCGACTGTACTTCATTGTAGACATCAGACTTATGTAAAGAAAAGAAAAAAAACGTGTAAATACTGGGTAAACTCCTATATTACAGTATTCTGGATAGAGAAAAAGAGAGGGGTTAAACACAAAGCAAACCACAGGTAAAAAAAACTCCTTACAGGTTCTCTCAACAGTCTACTCTTTTGATCAAGAACCTCTCTCTCCCAGTACTGGAGTGTCCCTCTATACTGATTTTAACCTCCTGAGGGATGAAGGAGGGTTTAGGCAGAGTCAGAGGAGGCTCCTCCGCTGCTCTCTCTGCCTGGTCTCGCTCTGGAGCTGACCAGCGTCTCTTACGGGATGCAGGTCTCTCTGGGTCACCACATTGCGTTTTGGTAAGAGCAGCTATGTCTGTTTTCACTGATTCCTGCCTTATTTCTCCAGTGCCCGAGACAGCCAACAGTGTTCCACTCCCATAGATCCCCTCTCCTTGTCCTGGAACTAATCCCAATCCCAGTGGTAGCTCTGATCCTGGTCTTGGTCCAGTGACCCGCTCTCTCTCCAGCCTGTCTGCACTGCAGGCCTTCATAAGGAGGCCACTGTTATGGCTCCCGGCGTTCGGACTCGCACTGTTTCTGACAGCGGCATCCATGTTTTGACAGGAGTCAGAGAGGTGACCGGTCTGTATCTTGGTTCCCAAAGTCTGGCTGTCAGTTACTGAAATGTTCCTCAAGCTGCGCAGGGTCAGCGACACACACACATCCCCCACACACAGCTTGGCGCAGGACAGCTCAAACAGCTGGGTGGTTCTGTCTGGGCAGCAGGATGACCAGCCTTGACCAAAGACAAAGAAAGGGTACTCCACCAGCACTTCCACACACACCTGGAGAAGAGCACATACACAACAGAAAGTTAGCTTCTAGCTGGATACACATACAAATATCAAACAAATGTCAACAAATGTACCTCTAGAAATAGTAAGGCATGACATGATTAGTTCATATTGCAAAGCAGTGTTCAGTTGTTTGATATTGACACAATTGTGGATTCAGCCATCTCTGTTGTTTACTAAATAGCCTCAACAGGACTTCAACCCACCTGATATTTCATTAAAAGTTGTGAATTGCTCAATCAAATGGAAATTGAGGGGGAGCAGACACATCTAACGATGAGCAGAATGTGAGTTCACATATTCAGCAGTGTAAATAATAAAGATATGAAGGCTGGATTCCATTTAGCTGCTTCAATTCACAAACTATCAAATCTTTCTGAGAGTCTCAATGGAAAGGTGCCATTGTTAATGTTGTTAACATCAGTGGTTTTCCTGCTCTGACTAGTCAAAATATCAGCTGGGAAAATGGTCTATTTTTTCTTTTTCTAGACCCTGGCCAAAACAGATTCATCACTATGCCCATCTAAGTCTGTCTGTCGATCAAGACATTACATTACAGAGAGCTTATCAACCTAACTTATTACTAGTGGATCCTTTTATACTGTACACTTTCATGGTCTCATAATTTTCATGGTCTTATGTAAACTTCTGATCAGTAGTTATGTGTGCATTCATTGTCATCAAAATGGCCCTTCGATGCCATTTGATATACCAGGGTAAACTCAAAGAGGGCAACTATGAAAAATACATTTGTAATTAATTGTACTAGAATGATGAATGAGGAGTAACTTGCCTGGGCTTTGAGCGCTCCCACAGAAAACTGTATGACCACAGCATTAGGACTCTGCCCATTGTCAATGCGTTCGACAGTACTGGAGTCAATCTTCAACTCACTGCTTATTTCAGCACTCTGGATGAAGTCCTCTGTCTTCAGGTCCTCAACTCTCTTCAGCTCCCCGTCAGCCAACTGAATGATGGAGCCTCGCATAAAGAAAGGAGGAAGCGCCACAGGGGGGGAGGAAGAGGAGATGGAGGGGGAGGCTTGGATGGAAACTGGGTTGGGAGTAGGGATAGGAGTGGGTGTTGGGGAGGGAGCTGCCACAGCAGCAGGAGCTGGGTGTGAGGGCGGGACTGGCAGCACTGGGGCTTGGGCAACAGCAGGGGAAAGTTGGTTTCCATTTGGCCCGAGTGCTTCACACTTGGACAGGGCCGTGGCCAGATAGGCATGCGGCATGGCGGTGGATATTTGAGGGGTGGTGGTAGCAGTCAGTGTGCTAACAGAGCGGCTAACCTCAATTTCTGAGCTGTTATTTGTTCCACTGACTGGGATGAGCAGAGACTGACCGCTGGGGATGACAAGGTGCTGGGGCAGTGTGGCATGGTAGCTGACTGCATGCTGGTTTGTATTGGTGATATATCCAATGATGGGTGGCTGTGTAGAAGAATAGAGACTAGCTGGTAGCTCCTCAGACGGTAGAGTTGTCTGGATGACTGTGTGAGGAGCAACGGACTTCATCACCTCTGATGAAGTGAGGGAGGTGAAAGAGGAGGATCTGGATACTGGCTTCCCCAAACAAATGCCTCCTTTCTCAGTCTGGACCAAGGAGATTTTGTTTGGGCCAGCATCCCGTTCAGCTCCATGGTTTGGCTGGGCAACTAGCACCAAGGAGGTCTGGAGTCCTGCAGGGTTATGAGCATATTCTGCAGGTAGGATGATATGTCTGGCCTCATAACTCTGGACATGCTGATGGTTCGCCAGCTGATTTGGTTGTTTGGTATGTTTTAGCACCTCAAATTCCCCATTCAGCGTACCCTTAGCATGTCCGTCCATTTTCTTTCCAATTGGGCTGTCTGCATACTGAACCACCAGCTGTGATGGAGCCAGAGTGAGCGTTTGAGGGAGGACGGTTGTGTGAGGATGCAGCTGGAGGTGGGCTGTGGATGGAGTGATTGCATTTCCACTGACAGTGAGAGGAGTTCTGCTGTCCAGATGAATGTACTGGCTGGTGACTTGGGGAGAGCCTGGGAGCGACACAGGAGTCAATTCTGTAGGAGAAACAGCTATTTGAAACTGCTGCTCCCCTTTGGTGTTGGGGGAGATGAGGGCAGTGGTGTAACTGTCTAGGTGGGTGCGCTGTCCAATGGTAGAGCTAGTTGGTGCAGAGCTAGCATTTGTGGAGATGATGTGGGAGGAGATGTAGCCGGCATAGGGCCCAGAGCTTATGAACTGAACGTTGGGTCCCAGCTGAGCAAACTGGATAGTTCCAGCCTGCTGGGGAAGGGCTGTTGGGTAAACGGCAGGCAGAGAGGTCAGGGGAACGGCAGACAGAGGAGCGGCTGGGGAAGAGATAGAAGTTGAGGGAAAAGTGGAGGAAAAAGTGGAGGAAGATGAGGATATGGGACATCTCTGAATCTCTGCGTCCCTTGATTTGCAGCGTTCACTGGCTACACTTGCAAGCCATGCTAGGTTCTCCGTGTGGGGACTGTCAGCAACCAGTCCAGCTGCAGGTGTGGCTGTGGCCACCACCACTGGCCTCTGCTCCAAAGCCAGGATCTCCCGCTTCTTAGGAGGCAGGCATCCATTACTCCGCTCCTGGTTGGATTTCATTATGCCAGCTTTGGTTCAGCAATCACAGGTACTCCGTTTAAGACTTTCTTGTTCTGTCTTTCTCTCTCTCGCTCTCTTTCCTTGAATAGATGTTTACGTGCAGGGGCTGGCCTCTCTGGCTCTCTTCGTGTTCAGTGGTTGACAGCTCAAGATCTCAAAACAAAGAAGATGGAGTCACTCCAGCTCACAGAATGAGCTCCAAAGACTTCATGAGGAATCATCTCTGACTGATCCAGCTCCCTATGATGTCCGCAGGAATCTGACAACAGAGAGAAGCTCAAATCAGATACTCAGGTAAGCAGGAATTAAAGGTCTGAAAAACATGTTGAACAGCTTAAAGGCCCTCTATGCATGAAGATGCCCTTATTTTTCAAATCCAACAGAGGTACTAGCTCAGTATATACAGCCTGTTTTTTGTATCAACATATTCACATAATGCAGCTTGAAATGCAGACACTCAAACATTTACAAAAAAATCCCTGGTGTTTAAAGATGGTGTCCTTGATTTTGCCACAAGGTGGTGTAGGGTACAACTCCTGCATCTGATTTATGTTTTTCTAATGCACTTGACATGTAGGCCATAGTGTGTACTATGAACATTACTCCAAGAATAACCCGTTTAAGATGCAGCTCCAGATGATCTATCTGTCAGGGCTCAGCCTGCCTCTCTATGTGTTATGATGTATGACATACATGAAAGTACAGTGCAATGTTGTGTGTCATCATTTACACAACTTGGAAAAGGCCTTTTCATGTTTCCAACACCACGCAGGAGTTTCCTCAACTGTGTTTTTTCTGTTTATGAGTGTGTGTGCATGTGCATGTGCATGTGCATGTGTACAGGGTTATTGTATGTGTGTTGCTGTTGGCTGTTATCTTGCTCCAGGTTCTAGGGTAAGAAAGCAGGGCAGAGTGAAAGAAAAACAGTACATAGTAACAGCCTCAGAGGAGCTTGTGCTTTTGTCTTTGTTTTAACACTCCATAGTCCTGTGTTGAGTCAGATGGGGCTGCTGTAAATATAACATCCACCTCCAGACAGGAACTCTGGGTCAGTGGGCACTTCAGAAAAATGAAGTGAAAACAATATGGCTGGAAATTTGATTATGGAACAATCTGCAAGAAGCGTAAATGGGCCTTTGTTGCAATCACTGAAGTGCTTCAAAATATTTGAACAATGGCTTTCCGCTGAAGGAAAATTGAGTAGTGTTGCAAAGTTCAAGGGAATGCTAAGTGGACAACAAACAATGAATGAGTAGGCCCTCTTAGAGTTTGGGCAAGCGAAAGGCTGACCGAAGCCAGGTAGAGTTGAATGAAACAAGCTTTTTATTTGCAGCCAGGTCGGTTGAACTCATGATGTGTTCAAGGTGGGCTATTGAGAGGTACCTAACTATGTCAACAGCCCACAGCAGCAGCTAGACATGATCAATGTTTGACTGGAGGCCCAGACATAAGGTGTATTGTAGATTGATATTTATGCACAAATGTTTAAGCTATGAGGAAACACAGTATGAGGTGCATGCAGACATGCAACATTGACATGCAGCTGTTTGCAATGCTTTTTCACAGTTTCTTCCTCGGATTAGCTGTTTTTTTCCCTGCAGGCTTATCTGTGGGTCAATGCACACCACTCTGAGTTGTTCATTAGCCAGAGGCACCACGGAGATGGAGTGTATGACACACACTCTCACACATCCATCCATTCAGTCCTCTCCCCTAAATACCATTTAGAGGAGCTAGTAGACAGTGCTAAATCGTATTTTCATATCATAGAGGAGTTTGGCTACAGCAGGCTACTCAGACGTGTTACATAAAGACAGAGGGGAAAAAAACGCAGGAAGCGACCTTGGTCAGTTCTATTTAGATGCATCTACCTCTAATGCTGGCTTTGACAAGGTCACTGCATCGGAAGGCAGCGAAAACCTTGTGCAATATGCATTTCATCTAACCACAAACCCTGGAAGATTCAGCAGATGTAACAAAGGAGTAGAGCAGCAGAGCTGGAGAGAAACAGAAACAGAAACAGAAAGAGGAGAGCCAGGGGGAGGAAAGAGAGAGGGGCAATATACGATGACAGATAGAACTGTGTAAAAGGAGGAAAGGGAGTAAGGAGGGATTAAGAGTGAGAAAGGGAGAGAGAGAATGGGGAGAAGAAGATAGAGTGCTGCCTCTCCTGACCCACATTGAGCAGCGCCTGCAGCATCAGAGCACCAAACCCCCACCTCCTCAAGAGATCCCCCGATCAGCAACACAGCCACCGCTACAGCCTGAGCTACAGTGTGCAGCATCGCTCAGTGGCAACAACCCCACCTCAGCTACACCGTATCAACACTGGAATGACATCACATCTAAAGCACAAGAATGATCCTTGCAGCACAGGACGACAAAGCAAGGATGCGCTGTTTTTATTAATCCCACAAAAACACACCATCACCATCAAGATACAACAGAATTCTCTACATGAGGTGTCTTTCCTCTCCTCATATGACCTGTGCTGCACTATGAGCACATCACACACACAGCTCAGCAGCCAAAAGCCTCTCTCAATTTTCCAGCCTATTATTAGAACACAGTGACACTAACAAACATACGGCTCATGTGATACTATGGAGAACAAAGGCAAGTCTTCAAGCCGTGACACACTAAACACAGGAGCCCTGTCCCAGGACTGTCACCTTTGAGACATTTATTGAGAGGGGACAACACAGTGAGAGATGGAGAGGGGTGATGCTCATCACTCTAATGATTTTCAGCTCAGACAGAACGATAGAGCCAGCCCTGCATGTGATCCTCTTACTCCCACGTGAAAAAAGCTGCACAAACCATAGAAATACATTTGTGTTAAGATGTGTGTCATCCATCACTGGAGCCCGGATGAGCTGTTTTGTTCATTCAACCTCCTCTCTGTTGTCTCCAGGTGAGAAACCCCCAGCAGAGATATATCTCCTCCCTCTTACGCAGCAGCAGTCTCCAGCTCCTCCAGTCCCCTACATCCTCTCCTTCTGCCTGAGTCTTCTCTCATGTTTCCAGATCAGCGATTTACTTCTCGCATTGATCCACAGCTTCATAGCAATAACATTTATCTGCAGCAGGATGATGCAGTGAGGCAATAGAAAAACAACAGAATTATTTAGTGACTGATGTCCTGATATGTTGCTTCTATGAGGTAATGCAATTTCTCGTAAACCTGTTGTCAATAATGTAAGGCATGTTCATGTGTCACCTGCCAGACCAATCATAGATACACAGTGAATATCCTGTACAGCAAATTGCTATATATAGAGTACAAAAACATCATTATCAATCTGAGAATTGGCATGAAACAGAGGGGGGAGGTACTATGGAGGACAATATGTATGTGCGTATATGTGTATCGCGGCATATAAATAGGACCTCCCCTCAAGCCTCTTTCATACACAGCTGCTTTAACCACAGAACAGATCGATACAGTGTACTGCTTTATCTAATACCCAAAAGAGCCATTTTACTGCCCCGTCTCCGTACAAACGTGGTGCCTGTGCCTTTAAGAGGCGGACCGACCGTGTGGCAGACTAAAGCAGACAGTAAGAACAGGCAGCGGGTTTCGGCTGTTTGTCTTCACAATGACTCCAGAGTTCTGCATCGCTGCCCGACACACAACCGATCACACAGCATACGAGCAGAGATGTGTTTGCAAGCGTCACTCTCGGCAGGCAACTCCACAAGCAAACAGGGTCAATGCTTTTGAACGCTACAACTGTGACTCTGTACACAGACGCTGTGACTGTAGCCTCTGGGGTCTTCACAATGACAGTGAGATGAGTGTAGTAGCAGTAGCATAAAATACTACTGTGGCACAAATCAAGACGAAAAGAGACAAACCATCCCCCCCTCCTCCTCCCCTCCTTTGGTTAGAGTACTAAGAATAGCTCACCAGTCTCTCCACAGCCACTGCTTGCAGAGCATGTCCAAGGATTCTTCCTGCCTCTGTGTGTGTGTGTGTATCTATGTATGTGCGTTGGAGACGTGTTTCCTAGGACTCCTCTTCCTGAATCTCTCCTTTGTGCCGCTCTCTTCTCCTAGAGCCTGTGCTGTTGCTGCTCCAGCTCTTCCTTCCTCTCTCTCTTTCTCTCTCTCTGGGCTCCTTGGTTTGGATAATATACGCTGCCCCTGCAACGGGCTGACGATAAAGGAAGTTCCCCACTGCTGAAGCAAACACCAAGTCCTGCGTTCAAGGCTGCTCCAACGTGTGTTATGCAAGGCCACCAGACCGCCAGCTCCCTCTCTGCCTGGCTGTTTCTCTCTTTCTCTCTCTGTGTGTGTTTCTGCCTCTCTCTCTTTCCCTCTCCACCACCCTCCTCTTTCTTTCTCTCTCTCAGTACTCCACTGACACAGCTCCTCCCCCAGCCAGCCTCATCAGCCGCATCAGGTATTCATTCAAAAAAACACACTCTACTTGGCTTGGCGCCCAGACTACGCTCACACAGCGAGGGAAAGGAGGGGGAGGGAGCAACAGACGGAGTGGAGGGTGAGGGAGGGAGAGTGAAAACGAGAGAGAGCTGGAGAATCAGAGAGGCTTTGCTCAGACAGTCATACTGCATGAATGTGAATAACTGTGGGATATTCACATTGGCTTACACATGGAGAGACACTAACACATATGCACAAGCACAAACCGACAGAGGATTAAATTGTTCAATGTGTTAGCACGTCAAAGCTGATCTAATGCACGGCCTCGTTCTTGTTCATTTTCATGTGCACTTTCCCCAGTGGAGGCAAATCTCTTCCTAATCTGCCCTGTAAATTGCCCTACAATTTTAGTCTTTTCACGCAAAGTGACTCGGACTTGCTTGTCACTACCCCCCTTCACGGTTTCCCCAGGCCTCCCCCATCTCTTACCCAGCGATATTTCCCTCAGAACAGGCAGGCAGCCCTGATAAACACCCTGACGCCCGGCCACTTGGCACTGGAGCCCTCCTCACCCAAGGGGCCTCCTCCTTATCCAGTACAGCATGGAACAGAGAGAGCCTGGCTGCAGACAAGCACTCACCATCACTAGACCAGCCATCTATCTGCTCCTCTGCAGGCAAAACAAGCAGGGTGTCACCTTAACCTAGACTGCAAACTAAAGAAAACACAGAGAATGCATCAAATTAGACAACCATGCTAATACAACAAGACTAGAAAATAGTCTTATAACTACACCGGCTGTTATGGAGGGGCTGAAATTTCCCACAGCTGCATCCTCAAATAAGAGGTGTTATGTGAGTAGCTTAAGCGAATTTCTCTGTAGCAGCAACAAAATTGCATAGAGTTTATTATTCTTTGAAATCTAAATATCAAAACTGTCATTTGGGTGTAATTACATTCATGTATTTATTTATCTTTCAACCGATCGAGCCTTGGACAGGTCCCAACCCGTTGATTATTACAAAAACACAAGCACTCATTTCAAACCACTAAAATCCAAAGATGTGCTTCCCCCGCTGGTGATCCTGAGAACAAAAAAAAAACATGGGCATACTGTACATCTTCCTTGCAAAGGTACGACAGCCACATAATTCTACTGTGACTCAAGTTGCTTCAAAGAAGCTGCCAGCATTGTGTAAATTATACTAACTACACAATCCCCAAAGCTACAAACGTAACAAGATCATCTAGTAGAGATCGTGGTTTTCCTTACATGACATGGCTCCCTGTGCGTTCAAGGTCAGACTTAATGTCAGCCAAGCAAGCTCAAATAAGCTTTCCTGGGATAATTCACAAATCCAGCTGGTGTAATTGCATGGAGTAAAATGCTCACTGTACCGAGTAAATCAAGAGTGAGAACACAAGAAGACACAACTGTTAAATCTCTCTTCCTGGTTTTAGCTTGACTGTGGCTGCATTTCTGGACAGGGTAAAGTGGTAGTGCTTCAGAATGTACAGCTTCATTCTTCCCAGTTTGCAGTGTGATTATAAGGATGTAGCAGTACAGTACATACTGATATATTATTAAGAATTAAGTGTACAAGCTGTGAATATAGTGACTGAAAAGGTCATCCCTTACTCACAAGCCATGTGTGCTGATGCGATGATAGGATTGTTTTCTGCAGAGTTGTGTTTAAGGGGCACTATGTCAATGTTATGTATGGTAATATGTTGGATGTAAATCAGAATTCTCTGAGGTTAGTTCACTGTTTGAATAGAAACGCTGAGTTTATGGTTCTAAAAGTTCCTCATTGCTCTTATCATATGTTCATGTTATTATAGGGCATGACTAATGGAAATTCTAATCAAAAATTGTATTAACCAAGACAGAACATAAAATCTATTATAATCTTCTACACTTAACCCCTAACCCTCGGCTGTTACAATGTCTTTTGTTTCGGTTCTGCTGTATTCACTGAAAAATCTCAACATTGCTGTATTCCATAACAATATATATATATATATATATATATATATATATATATATATATATATATATAGCATCCAATGTTACAACGGCCATCCCACAAACTCAAAGCAGAAATCGACCCTGCTGTTTTAAGGAACTATAAAGTTTGTTTATCCTTATTCTGTTATCTGTACCCCTTCAGTGATGCTAAATATACTTTGACGTTCATCTAACAGATTCTACTGAATACTCAGAGATGCTGATTACTGTGGTCAAACCTGACAGAGGGGTTTTGCTGGCATATTTGAATGTGCTCTGCTCTTTTAGGCCAAGCAACATGTGCTGCATTCCTCTGAGTGGTTTACACATGAGAAGAGGGAGTGCTCTGAACTATCCAACCACTAACAAGAATTATGTCATCTAACAAATATTGACTATACTGAAGCTTATGGTCTTTTGATTAAGAGTAGTAGTAAGTAGTAGCGTATTAATGTAGTAGGTACTATATGTTTTTCATTAGCACTCTCTCCCTCCTATTAAACCAAAAGTGCCGAATGCATTACATTCCTTACTTTTCAAACAGAGTCCTCTCAGCACACAGCTGCTCACTGTTCTTCTTTCTAACACACTCAAACACAGTAGCCTTTAGCAGAAAACAGTGAAACTCAAGATGGTTCCAGCTGCTGCAGGTTTTAACACCGGCATTACCCTTACTATGAAGAAAAACACAAGTTTCCATAAGAGTTCCTTTTCAACCACAGTGTCCATGCAAATCTGTAGAGATTACTCATATTACCTTGAAACTGTTCTGGGTCCAGCAAACAATAATCCAAGCATGGTTACCCACACTCTACTCTACATCCTCATCATACAATCCCTTGGGCTCAAGTGAGCCTCCTCTAATGCAGCAGACATGTCCAGACATGTAACACTGATCACTATACTCACAGGACACTGAAAGCCTGTATGATGCAAACAACAGTCACATACTCACATTTGGGAAATAGAAAGCTGAATGAAGTCATTCATAAGTTTTCAAACATTTCAAGGAACACTTGTTCAAACAATTTGGAAAAAAATTGTTACTTGTGGGTCCAATGTTAGTTGAAAATTGTGTATGCCTTTATGGGTTAAGACAGTGGTAGCCATAATCTGATTTTGTGCCAAATTCTCAAAGAATTTATGAGGGAGTGAGAGTCCTGTCTTGCAAAAACTTAAATGCAAACACCATTTAAAAATGCTTAAAGTAAGCATCTGTGTGTCTATGCCACTGACTAAATAATAAGGCCTATGTACGTCATGGAGTCACAAAATGTTATATCAAAGTGTAGTGTCACTAAACATCAACATTAAATTACTGTAATACAGTAGCAAGTCCAATAATTATCATATTTCTATGGTGGCATATAAGTATTAAAGTGCCTATACTGTTTATAAAATGAGAGGAAATTATGCAACACAGCTGATGCCTCACCTGATGAAGCTAACTTAGCTTATTACCTGCAAGCAAGCTAACTTAACTTTTCACATTTTTAGCTTTCTAGCAACATTATATATCGATATTAAACTATTGTAAAACACATATTATCTCCATTTTATCTCCTTTTTAAACTTTTATGAAAATACATGACAAAGTCAAGGTTTACCTGCAGTTCCAATTGCTAACATTACCGACATGAATGTACATGAACTATTTCTGACCTGAGTGGACTAAACCATGTGCAACTTTCAGAGGGTGGCAAGGTGCCTCACATGCTCTGATCACTCTGATACGATTTTAGAAACTTTAGATAGTCGTCAAATTAGTCATTCAGTAAGCAATGCATGACCCCAAAAGCCAATAATATGTAGTTTATAAATAGCTCTTTAAAAAAATGTAAATATTTTAGGTAGGCTATTCTAAGGCTTCCTCCCTATGGTGTTGTGGCCCTGGGTGGTTTCACTTTTCCTGCCAATTAGTGACCATATATTTACAGTAGGTTACAAGCTAGTAGCTTTGCCCCCTTACTACTAGTTTAGTATTGTTGTGTTGTTTTTGTACCTAATGTTTTGTTATTGTATCTATGATATTGTTGTATTGTCGAACAATGTTTGATAAATAAATTTAAAAAAAGGTTTGCCCTGTGAAGGCTGCTAACAAAAACAAAGCCATAAGAAATATTAAAAAGTAAGTTAAGAAGCAGATTTGAGAAATAGGAGAACCTAATGGGGTTAAACTATGAATAAGTAATAAAGAGTACGGAAAGGGGGGGATTAAGAGGGCATTTGGTAAAAGAGCGAGAGGTAAATAACCAATAACTCTGGGTCCTGGTCCTGTCTGAGCAGACCTGTCTGTGCACACTCCAGTTTGGAAGGAGTAACATGCTCACTGCACGCTATGTGGGGAGAATGTGAAAGCGCCTGCTGCCATGGCAACAAGGCAGCTCCACAGTCTCCAGTCCCCATTAAGAAAGATGGGTGGTAACGTGGCTGTAGCTCAATGGTGGTGTAGCATGACACGCTGAAAGAGCCTATTGAGAGCGAGTGAATTCAGCAGTTAATGAAAAGAGCAAAGGGACAGCAATATCTACCAGGCAGGTGATATCGACCTCACCTCTCCAACAAGGTTCATTCATTTGTTAAAGGGTGCATACATATCACATCAACTCAGTTTCACTATTTTGATCAGAAGATACATTGTTGCACACTTCATTTAAAATCTGTCACAAATTATTACATTTCAGCAAGGCTTATTTAGTTCTGACAGGTGTTCAACTTGACCTTGAAAAGGTCCTTGGATGAAATATCTTAAGAGGGAAAAAATGACAAACAAACATATTGTTGGTATAGCTCTGAAACTAAAGTTACCTATTTTAAGGTTATGGGTTCAATATAATTCATTAGAAGAGTAGGCTACAGTAATTGTTTACTTAGGCCTGAAGACTTTGACATTCAGGTGTGATGTAGCCTAATATATTTCTTATATATATATATATATATGAATATGTTTTATTTCACAATAAAAATGACATGTCTTTACATTTTTAATAAGGGTCTTATATGTTTTTCTTGTAAAAAAAATTGCAATGTGATCATATAGCTATGGGATTGGCTGCTTATATTGGGGAATACGTCAACCTAATACATCAAAAATGATTGCTCTAATCACTTTCTACAGACACCTTCCATACAAGTGTAGGCCTACTGTAGCAGCCAAAAGACCTCAGAATGATATCATCATACATAGGCTTAATAAGGATAACATATTGCCCTTTGAAAGTTGCTCTTCTAAGTGAAATGGTTGTGGTTTTACTGTAGTACATAATTAAACTGACCTCTTTAATCCAGTTACATTTGGATAGTAAGCATGTGCTGAGAGCCAAATTCAGCAGAACAAAACAGATTTCATCCTGAGTCCAAATGCCAAGACTCTTCTCATTCAGCTGAAAATAGAAAGCCAATGCTTACGCACATCTCCAGAACACAGTTTTGGGCAACTATAAGACTGGGTGGGGGGGATTTGTGGAGTAGTATGGCCACTGAGGGAATGTAGAAGAGTTTGTTTAAACACTTGAACATAATGAATCATAAAGACACATAAAACACAAATGAGCTCAATGCACAGCTAGAAAAATCAAGTTCCTCTTAATATATAGATGAAGAGATTTGTTTGATGGTTTAATAGGAAAGATGGGGAAGGAAAATTAGACAATATAATACTACCGGTAACTTCCTTATAATATGTTATTTTATATTAAATAAAATATCTGTCAATACAACTTCTTTACTCAACATGGACCCATGCTGATTCTTTCATAGTCAGCTGATTTAGATAGTCAAGCAAGGAACCAGACCATTATTGAAATGACCTCAGTGACCTTAGTGAAAGCCTGCCCAGTCCTCCTGCTGTGGTGGAGGTTAAATACCAGATACATACAACAGAGGGCAGTATATTTGCCTCTTAAGCTGCACCTCAGACACATTGATGTGTGTAAAATAGATATATCACTATATCAACATAATGTGAAATTATGCAAGCAAACAGTGCACCCATTTGAAACCTATTCTTTTTTTTAAGCATTTAATATTTTATAACACATTCTTGTGTATTATCTTTGCAGTTCTGCAAATGGAAACATAATAGGAGATTTTGATTATTACATTTGTTTTTCCATCTTTGATTTTGTTTTATATTTTGATCTTTTTTTTTAACTTCACATAAATATAGCACTTTTTCCCATATCCCTACTGTTTCTGGGAATCAGTAACAAGAGCCATGTAAGGTGGCAGGAACTAAGTCTCATGTGTACTGTTTTCTTTTAATTATTTTTGTAAAAATGCAGCTTTGTTTCCAGTCACTTGCATCCAGCACCTCCTTATGCAGTGGTGAAGACTTTCTCTTCATGAGGAATACTGAGGTGACAAAGTGAAAAGGACACGCAGCTGTCAAGGAGAATCCAAAAAAATCTTACATTTCTACAGGCAGAAAAGGGGCCAAATAAATTATAGACCAATTTCTACCCTTCAGTTTAGAGTCCTACATATTTATGTGCAGCAAAGCAACATTATCTAAGAAGGAGAGAAAAGCTGAATGTCTCTGCAGTTACAAATTCAGCCTCCATGGTTGTCTTGACAACTCGGCAGCCTCAAGCAGAAGTCTGCTGGATTCAAAAACACAAACAGCCAGAAACCTAATGTTATGTCATAGAAAAATATATGAATGCTGCGCTGCTTCCCCTCAACACATATACACTCTCACCGTCTCTCTTCATGCGACTGTATCACTCATACTGGGTTTGTTTTCGCCTCATATTCAGAACTATTTTTAGACCAGGAGACAGCACTCCAGCACAGACAGCATGCTATCCTGGAAAATGAGTTTATTCATATCATACTCACTCTTTTTTATTCTCTTTACTAGATAAAGGCTCATTCATAATTTATATTTTTTGATGCAGTGCATGCAAATGATACAGTGGTAATCTGATCACATTTGGACACACACATCCAGTTTAACTTCCCCTTTACCTAAATACAACTACAACACCCTCAGTCTTTAGATCTCAAATACTCTATAACATTATGAAAGGGTAACTAAACACCAAAACCATTTTTTCAGTTATAAACCTCTGTATTTGAGTATTAGGTAGTGATAATTAACTTGTAAAACTATATAGTGTACTTATAAAAACTTTCAACCAGCGGTACTGGTGGCACAGTGGTTAGTGCGCGCGCCCCATGTATGGAGGCTATAGTCCTCCAAGCGGGTGGCCCATCAGGCTCAAATCCGACCTGTGGCTCCTTTCCTGCATGTCATTCTCCATTCTCTCTCTCTCTCTCTCTCTCTCTCTCTCTCTCTCTCTCTCTCTCCCTGATTTCCAACTCTATCCACTGTCCTATCTCTATAAAGGCACAAAAAGCCCAAAAGTAAATCTAAAAAAAGTGAGTAAGAGCTAGTAATGGAAGAAGTTATGATTTACCTTTTAAGTGAGTTAGTGAACCTGGATCAGTTCTGTGCAACTCAAGTTAAGACTGAAATGAAATGTGAATTGAAATCTTCCCCTGCTCTTCTTTAAATGTCTGACTGTTCTTCCTTCAGAGAAAATAACTTAATACATAAACATTCTACTTTTTACCCTTATCTCCTGTCATAACATTATAATATTTTTTTCTAAGTAGGCTACTTGCTAGATAAAAGTCAATATTCAAACCTGTGCTCGATCTCTTCATATCCATGTGTTTAAACAGCAGTTTTAGTCCCAAAAGTCCTCAAAGATTAACTCATATTATAAATATATATGTATTGATATGCTAATTTGTGTTACTCTCATACTCAATGACATGTTTGTATTAAAGCAGGAGTTCATGTTCCTCACCCAGTTAACAGGTCTCTTCTTCATCAGCAGCCCTCTCCATTCTGGCAGAATCCAGCCAGCCTGTGATTACTGGTTCCACTTGAGAGGAATACCAACGGACATGCTGACACACACTGGGAGAAAAACAACAAGACTGAGCAGTCCACCGCACTTTTCCATGACTTCAAAACACCTGGAGCCAGCTGGTATTTTGAAACCTCTAATGAACAAATAATGACTTTAAGGACAGAAATTGTTTCACTCTCCAAGAGAATATTTTGGTTCAGTTGAGCTCAGGTTGTGTATTGTATTCCTCTGGCCTGTCCGTGGCTCTTTCCAGAAACAGACACAAGGCTGTCAGAGAAAGCTGTGAGTCCTCCATGTGGCCTGGAGATGACTTATAACAAGAGCTATGTAGGGTGGCTGGACCTTATGAAAGGCCATGTGGCAGCAAGGAATAAAACATGGAAAATTGTGTGTGTGTGTGTGTGTGGGGGGGGGGGGGGGAGAAAGACTAGGGTTGCAGTAAAGACAGTCATATTTATGTGAATTGGGATGTGTTCATCAACACTTCTAGTATTGCCAAATGGTATTTTGATGTGTCTTCGATATGCAATAAGGATAATATGAAAATGAACAAATGAGAAACTCTGCCATTTCATGGATGACTAATTTAACTGAGTTTTGAGAGCTTTGGGGTTGATTGTATTATTAAGTGTTTCCACACAAACCTCTGTCATTAATTTCAGTAATCATTTTCCCCTTGAGCTTTTAAAAAAATCTTCCACCTGCACATTCTCTGTGGATGTGAGCCAGAGCCTGTCGATATTAAAATAGATTACAAAAATGCCTGTGCTCCAAATATAGCTACACTCACTCATCAGTATACAGTGAAGTTATAATGGTGGTGGGTAGTGTCTGCCCACACTTCTCGGGTCCTCAGCGTAGCCCTTCACCAATAAAAGTTATATTACTCTGCTGCCTACAGTAATGGCTTGGCGCATGGCAGCAGCATGTGGATGGGGTCTCTCTGTTATCTGGGCGTACCATCTGGGGCTGTCAGCTGAAGCTGCCACTTAGCTGGCCTAACACAATCACCCCATCAACACTTGCGGACAATTGGAGCGTCAGCAGCTCCCACCAAGTTTATTTGACCTGGCAGAAAATTCAAAGGAATTGGGGTGCAAGTGGCCTAGTGGTTAGTTCATGTGCCCCATGTACTGACACTACCAGCTTCAAAGCGGGCAGTCCAGGTTTGAATCTAAACTGTGGCTCCTTTACTCCAAGTCATTGCCCACTCTATTCCCTTCTCTAATTTCTGACTCTATCTACTGTTCTGTCTCTCTAATTAAGGCACAAAAAGCCCCAAAAATAAATCTTAGAAAAGACATTTCAAAGAATGACAGAAAAGTCCTGAAACAAGTCCATACAAGCAGTTCCTTATATCATAAGAAACTTGTCACCCATAAGGACAGAATTATCGACTTCTTTGTGTTACTGTAAAAGAATCACATTGATTCTGCATCAAATATAGCTGGTTAACGATGATGAGGGATTATTTTCCTTGGTGCATTATCACAAGTAGAGTTACATCTGTATAACCAACAAACAAACACTAGGTGGAGCCAACCACTGCTCAAAACAGAGTATAATAAAGTCAAAGTACTTATGGATTACAATTCTAACTTGCAAGGTTTATTTGTTTTTGTAATACTGGAAATACATACTATTCACCTTTTCTGTGAGTAAAGTGAAAAATGAAGTTTGGGAAGTACATTGCCAAGTTGGAAATATATTTCACAAAAGATACCAGGGCCTTACATTTCAAGTGACAATTACTTCCCAGAGAGAGATCCCAATTCATCTATACTCTTTGTAAATAAGATTTCAAAGGAAAAAATGTTTCAATTCATACAAGATATTTTGATAATTTTGTGTGACATCAAGTTTGACACTGGGGGAGATACTAAAAACAAAACAAATGGGTGATAAAGTACAGTATAAAGGGACATCCATCATAGACTTTTCAATACGACAGTCCCCATTATCTTCCAGGACAGTCTCAACGAACCTTTGTGCAAACTCTTTACAAAAACACTGATGGAGACTTCTCACAAATGTGTGTGCTTTCGTGTGTTTTTACAACAGTGGAGGCCTTTGTTTAAAAAGCCAATCCAAGTGTTACTACAGGCTTTTGGTAAAAAAAAAACATTGTTGGAGATATATTAAATCAGCCAAATTGCTGAAAGACATGACATCAAGACATCATTAACATGCAGGAAATGAGTGGATTCATTTAATCTTCTGAAATGCAAAAATTGATATCACAGAAAGTGTGCATGAACATACATTAGTTGAAGTCACACACATGCTGAGTTCAGAGTAAAGGAATAGCTGTTGTGGTCAGATTAACTTTTCCGATCAGTACATTAAAAAGTGCCTTAGAATAAAGGTATTTCAGCAGCATGATTATCACCCCTTCCATGATGAAGGTCAACAACTCAAAGATGAAGTCTGAGTAAAGATTCTTAAGACATGTTTTAATACGAAGTCATAATCTCATGAATGCATAATTAGTGACTGAAATCTAAGTGAGTCATTACATTCACCCTTAATCTCAAAGAGAATTTAGAAAAAGGCAAAAAGAGTCCTATGTCAATTAAACAGTTATGCATACTGTCATTTTTACTATCTCCTAAAGAACAACTCAATTCAGCAAAGGAATAGAAAAGCAGCATGTAGACATACATGCAGAAATACAGTACGTGTCCGAGGCAAACCAAACCAACGTTTTAGGGGACTACAAAAGTTCATACTGTTGTGTGTCAACCTCTCCTGTGTGTTCTGAGGTTGTCTTGTCTGAGCTCTGCAGGCATTGGAAAAAAAAACACACATCACGCAGTGCCAGTTCTGAATACGTTTAGGACTCTCTTCTTGACTTTTTTTTTTGCATCATCTCGCTCCAGAGCGCTTCACAACAATTGTACCAGCTACCATGTCATACACAGTCCTGTTGTGCTGGAAGAACAGAAGAGTGATGAAGGCCGGGAAAAAGAAGGCAATTGAAAAGTTCTTGTTTAAGGCTCGGACAGTTGATCTGTACGAAGAGAAAGAGACAGGGAGTTTAGAGTTGTTAAACATAGACAAAAAAGGATTGCATTTGATATGAAATTGCTAATAGATATCCTTTAACTGCTAAACTACTTACGCAGACAGAGAGACATTAGTCGCTGGCACTACAAGCACCCTGTTAGGCTGAACCAAAACTGATGAGTCACACGTTACAACTCTGAGTCCAACCAGAAACTTCCCTGGAGTGGCTCCTCCTGCTCCCCAAATGCACACAATCTGAAGGGAGAACAGTGTAGGGACTATCACTCAGCTGCACGGGAGCTTTTCCAAATGCCATTTACAGACAAACAGCTGACAGTTCATTTAACAAGTAGGTCACTTTCTGAGTCAAAGAATTTATCACAGTCTTTATTTAGGAGTGCTTACCTCATAAAAACACACTAATATCCGATACACTAGTGCCACTAGCATCATTTTTTGTAGCTCCTCCATCGAGGTGTCTTCATCTATTTCCTCCACTATGAAATGCATGGCGAACTTCGAAACATCCCTAAAAGATAAAGAAAATAGTACCATATTCAGTTAGAGTTTGGTTTTGTGTTTTTCAAAGAGGATGAAAAATTGCAGGCCTAATAATATCACATGCAAAGCAGCACTACTAACAGAAGTAACATGAACTCACTTGATTCCACTGAGGTGCATAATACTGATGATTATGGTTGCTTTGATAAAAAACAAAATGAAGAAATCCACCATCTCAGCAAGGAGTCTTTGGAGAGGTGAAGGAATACTATACTCTCGGCCTGGATTGAGGAACAAATAGGTATGGTTGAAGTCGAACAGAGAAACGACACAAACAGGGATACTACCACACTTCACATACACACACATTTGTTTTTTAATTCCAGACCAGGACCTTCACTGATGTTAAATGATAAGGCCTGGGTTAGGTTCAGCCCAATAGTGTTCAATGACCATTTCCTTGGCTATGAATCTCTTTATTATTTCATGGTTAACCGAATATTATTTTTGATCTAAAAAACACATTTAAAATTCAAGTGAATCAAAAACTACATTCTGCAGATATTTGATATGGCACCAATGACACATGAGATGTTAAAGCCTTGGTGTCAGTAACGTAGGTAGACCCTGACACTAACCTGCCACTTGTGATTTTAAGCACATCTAAGCTGATAAGGCAGTGCTGCCCTTGACACCTTTTTTATAAAGTTTGTTAATGTGTTTCACACGTTTTGGAAGAAACCAGAATTGAATAGTGTTTGACTTTTGTTTGTGCAGATAATAGCACATAATGTCTACATTTAACCTAGGTGTTAATATACTATGATTCAATATGTATCTACTTGCATGCTTAATGAATGCAGGATGTCAACCTGGTCATGTGTAGTGAGTAAACCACTCTACAAACTTCAGTAGGGCCTACCTATCGAGCGCTTCATATAGGCCTACTATAAATTCAAATACAAAGACAGGTCGTATGTATCCTCACTTTTTTTTTTTTTTAAACATGCAGGATACTTGATTAAGCATCTTTTACCTGGTCGCTGAGCATTTCCGTTCTCTTGCGGTAGCTGCCGCTGCGGCTGTGCGGACACTGCAGCCCCGCCTGCAGCCTCGCCTGCCCGGCTGCTCGGAGGGTTGACGGCGGGTGGATAGGGAGATAACGGGAGAACAAACGGGCTGTTATACCAGTTCTGAGCGTTAATATCCAAGGCTGTCGTCGACGTCCCGCTTGCTGACTGTAAATAATAAGGGCAGGACATGGCTGACGCTGCCATCCAGCTCTGCCAGTTCACATAACCTGTATAATATTGCCACATCCACGCCTGCAGTTTCTCGCAGTATTCCGCTGTGGCGCGGCTTTGGACGGCGTTTTTCTTGCCTTCGACATTGCTGTTGTTGCCAACTCTTTGGATTGCATCGTCTTGGAGCGAGTCAATTTTGTTAGCAAAGGATTTTTTCTTTTCCTTATCGACTTCCATGTTTGTGTTTTCCTTGTCCGCCATGTTTGATGATGGCGTCACGTCACGTACGACGTATTCCGGATCATTTCATTTGGAAGTGGAAAGTTTGACCATTCAAAATATTATAGACGACAAAAACGTCGACAGGTTTAACGATTTCATATTCGTTTAACTGCTTTTTTTCATAGAAAAAATGTGTCACTAAACTGTTGCCCATTTACGAGAAAATGTGTACCTCATGCATCCCCCCCCTAGATGAAAATGAATGGTACTGTCCAAGGTACTGTCCTGCTTTTACTATAATCGACCGCAGGGAGGTAGCAGTGATGCTAGAAAGAAACTGCAGAGGAAATATGACAGCTGAGTTATTCAAGTTCATATTATGTAATATTTTAAATAAACAAATAGCTCAGCAAAACTCAAGTTTCTTTGAATTTGGAAAATTAAAAACATTGTAGGCAATTTGGATGCAAAAAATTTAAATTTTGGTTGGCTTCTCATTAATTCAATATATTTGACACAACTTGGTTACATCTGAGCCAAATGGCTTGATTATTATTAGTATTATTTTAATTAAGGTTATTGTGTTTCAAAAACTATTGATATACAATAGCCCTTGGCCACTGGGTACTTTCAAGAAATAAGCTCATTGGATCATGTTTCCAAGAAATCACCTGCTTAAGGCATGATTTGAGTTTAAAAGGGCAAAACCATTTCAAAGGAGGTCTGCCTCTTAAAGCCTGAACCCATGCACAACCCCCAAATAAGCTGAAGTCTTAACAAAAGGGTATTCAGATATCTTAAACAAGATTGGGTGAACTTAAGGTCCTCCACAATCCCTCTCCCATGTGTATGCACAACATAACTTTTGGGAAAACTCATTTAATTTTCAAACACACACATTTTAAACCAATCACAATATCGTAGTCATTTGAAACAATTTGCAGATATATATAAAAAAAAAAAAATCTTGGTTGTATTTTCACGGCATGTGGATAATGCCTGAAACAGTGTTCATGTGGCATGGTCTTATCAAATGTGGCACTCAAGACAAGGATAAGCTTTTCATTAGTCGGTACGCTTTGTTGCCTGAGCACCACCCGGGGTCACAATATTTCACGTAATCCTGGAAATCTTTTGGAGAATTTGGGCTTCAACCTACTGCCCCAAAGAACCCTAATTAAAACAAATTATGTGCACTTGCTTGAACCTCTCAGTCCAAGACAAGAGGCTTGGCACAAATTAGAGGTCACTACTCTGACAACAAGCAGGGATTTGGCCTCCCCACCTCCCATTCACCAACCTCCTTGTCACAAGTGCTGCTCTGAGGTCGGGACATGCTTTTCTTTGTTCGAACAAAAGGCCTCTGTAAAGCTCCTTGTTCGTGTCAAATAAGACTTTACGAATGACTTCCTACCCATGTTCTAAAAGTTGGCAACTAGCCTAGGTATCAAGACGTTACAGTGTGTTCAAGGTCACTTTCAAACTGAAACTGGATCATAACAAGCCAATAATATGGGTTAAAAATCAAGTATTCTTACTGGTAAAGAAAACTATTGATTCAATTGTGTTGGTCTTACAGGGTTTTCACATTTTAAGCAGTAAAAGCTAGATATTCAAAACAGAATTTTAGAAAGGAAGATGTATCAACTGTAATTACATCACCTCCACACAAAAAGGCTCGGTCACCACAGTAATAAAAAAAAAGTAACTTCTGCTTGGAAGAACGGCAAAATAGGAAAGCATCTGCTAATGAAGGGAACACCGTTTGAGTTAGATTCATGCACAGCTACACAGACTTCAGTATCACGGTTCAGACTTTATTGGCATGTTTGGCAAAAGCTCAGTGCATTTGGTTTCTTCATGGTGCCAGGCTCACCAATGTTGATGTTTAATCAAGTTAAGCCCCCTTCTCATAGGTCCTCACTGCAACAACATCATCCATGGTGCATGTCTGTTGACAAAATGTTTTAGAAAGTTAGAAAACATGTTTTAATTCCGTTAAAAACCTATATTTAATGCAAACATCACCAGTTAACATTAGAATTATAAATGTTTTGATAAAACTGTCTTCAATTATGCAAATGACTCACCGCTGCTAGTTTTCCATCTTGAATTTCTCGTTCTAGTGTCGTCTTCTTTCCCTCCCACGCTTGGAGCTGCACCAATTTGCCATTCTCCAGAGTGAAGGTTGTCTGAAAATAATGTTGGGATCTTAGAAAAACGTCCAAGATGTGCAGGGTTACAATAACAATAGATTAAATGACCCACCATTGTTTTTCTGCCGTCCGCAGTTGTCTCCTCGAACTCCTCATTCAGCTTGAACTTGATCTCTGTGGTTTTGAAAGTTGTCTCAGACTTCATTGAAATAACGCCAGAATCGTCCACGCTGATCACCAGGTTTGGCTTTGCCATGTTGCCCATTTGTCGAGAGGCGAAGCCAACACCTAAAATATGTTCAGGATTAAATTTCACAGTTTTAAATTATTTTAGTTGAGTAGCCTAATGCTGCAACATCATTTTTTTTTTAACTTTCCCACTGTAAGTTAAAACATAAAACGCAACATTCAACAACACAGCATTCTCAGTTTGCAATATTTTCCACTAGGCTACATTTAAAATGACCTTACCGATTGCCTTCATGTATTCATCAAAGTTATCGCTGGAAGCCAGGGTCCAGTTTCCAACAAATTGCTCAACCATGATGAAGAAGATGAAAATCAGTCTGCTACACAAACTCAAGATATCACAGGGTATCCTGTTTCACCGGTGAGGTATACAGAGACAGACTGGCATTCAGAGTAAATTACATATTTCAAGCCTGGACAAACATGGGCCTGATTTACAGCCAACCAATCAAGAGCAGTCTTCTGTTGTCCTGGAAACCGAGTCACCAGTGGATCAAGGGGCGTGTCTTTTTAATCAGATTTTGATGATGTGTTTGAAAGAAGTGAAAGAAGAGCTAAGCTTTCGGGTCTGCTGACTTAAGCATTGTAACTCGGGAGACACAAAAGTGGTGCAATTATTTGAGCTGATAGGATTTAACGTGTGGATGCATGTCGAGCCTGTAGAAGAAATAATTACAGTTTTCCTCAGCTGATCGCAAAACTTCTAACAAACTTCTCTCAGGCTATGCTTTTACTACACAAAGGCCTACTGCTAAAACACAATATTGAGTCGTGCTATAAAGTAGTCTAAGACTCATATTAACAACAACAATAGCAACATATACATTTAAAAGGAAATTAAGAAATAAGGATCGTTCAGGTTGTGCTGGTTTGCCTGTTTTTATAGGCTAAGTATGCCTCTTGTATTTTTTAATATATTTAGGTCTATAGCTAAAAAGGTACCTGCTACATTTCTGTTAAAAAGAAAAATCAAAGAAAACAGACACTACTATGTTGCTTTTTGTATTTTGAATGAGCTCATAAAAAGTAGACTACCATATTTGCCATAAACACCAGTTAATGTTCATTTTCAAATGTAATGATGTCTCACACTTGAAGCCAAACTGGTTCATCACATTTTGTGCCATCAAACAGAACATTTCCTTTTCCGAGTAATTGGTAATATTGGTTTTGTCCAGCAGATGGCGACTGTAATATGTAAATATAATGTTGGGTTCATAATTAAGCGTTGCATACATGCCCACTTTGTAAGTTATGTCTTCAACCAATCAATGTTACACTTTTCATTGTTTTTTTTAAACTAAATTTATAATGCATTTTTCCAACTTTGTCAAATGCACTGTATGACTCCCTTGTTTTTAAAACACTTGCAGATAACAAACGTCAGTGGATTTGTGTCCAAATATCAGACAGACAGTCAGGTACTGCCCCCTATTGGTTTCAGCAACGGATTGCAGGAGGTCGTATCATATTTTCTGCCTTTGTCAGTAAAGAGATGCAGAAATACACAAATCAAGAATCAAAACTAGTCAGGCTTATTCTCGTCCTTGCTGCTTGAGAAGTTACCTCAAGTTCTTTCTTCTTTGCTGAAAGAATGTCTTTAATAAAGGCTCCACAACTACAGACTCCACTTCTGTTAACACCTGAGCTTTCTTTTATTATTTTCATTTAGTTTAAACCTAATGAAAGCCAAAGCTGTGCAAAATGCTGGAAGTGATATCTTGTGTAAAGCAATCAATCAACTAAAGACCTACAGATAAAAAAAAAACCTTATTTCATTTTGGATTGTCTGTTGAATGAATCTTCAAGCTCCTGAGAGCAGCTAGTGAATGTCTTAAGGAGATCAAAGTAGGAGAGCGTGTATGGACAGACATGATGAGAGCAAATCAGATTCAGATAAAATAATTCCTTGTGACAATTCCCCTCTGTGGATTAAAAAGGGCTAAGTACTCCTCTGACTGCTTTCCACAGAGCATGAAGTTCATGTTTGAGTCCAAAATAAATCTATCAAAGCAGAATTCAGAAACTAAACAGTCTGTTATTTTAAGTAGATATGCCTAAAAATAATCCAAGTATGGGAGATCAAATGGAGGATATAATTGCAACACAAATTAAGATGCCGCTTTTGCACACTGTGAATTCTCTATAAGGTTATCAAATTACCTCAGTACACTTGACATGCATGCAATTCTGTTGAGATTAAAAACTGTTACAAAAGCATTTGGAGTTGGAGATGATAAAATGTAGCACCTTGACAAACTCTTTTGAATCTTTCATCATCTGAAAATAGTTCACTCAAAAATAACTAAGCTCTCTGTAATGTAACAAGTTATCAAATAAAACAGTGTATACAGAGGGCAGTGAAAACTTTCTCGAGAGATCACTTTTGTGTTTGGTTGTTGATGCAATCATCATTTAGTGTCATTCATTTTTTTAAATTAACTTCATTTATTCATTTTTCAAGGAGTTAAGTTGGACTTAAAACTGCAGACCTGTTTTTTTTCTTTTATCAAGCTGGATATGTGCTTGATATATTATGCAAAATTAGCTGTCACATAGATGCAATTTTAGATTTCATGGTATCAAATGCATTAATCCTTCCTTTACTTCAATGACAGCAGTAATGATGTGATAGTCAACAGACCGAGCTGTGGTATTTTATGGAATGTTGAATAAGCCGATGACTTGTTATGTCAACTGGGGGTTTCTCTGCATACATACAGGTGCCATATAGCAGGCGCAGAGCCCATCTAATGAACATGAACTCTTGCTGGCAGCCGCACAGAAGTCCTTTCCTCCTGGTTTTTCATCAACACTTCAGCCTCCATTGATGGGAGAACAGTGGCCATGGACAAAAGCTGTATATACTGTACAAACACAGCTCTGAGCGGCAGCACACTGACTCATTCTTCAGTGTGTGTGAGAACGGAGGGGGACCCCTTTCAGCTCCTTTGTGTTGGTGTCTGTCAACAGTGTAGTTGGAGGCAGAGCCCATTGTGGCGGCCAGTGTTTCGTATTGACACAGGGCCTCGCTCAGCTTGTTCCCAGGGTCCAACCTGAGGACTCATGAATAATGGAGAGAGGATCCTCAGGGCAAGGGGGAGTTCACAAGTCTGACCGAGCCCGTTTAAAGCTCAGACAGGTAAAGCTGCAGTCACAACTGATCAGGTTGATGTTGAACTTCAACTCTCTGCTGCAAATAATCCAGAGGGGTGTCGTTTTACATAAAATACAAGAGATAAAAAAAACAAAAACATTCTCAGATCACATTTGTCTATTTTTATACTTTAATAACCTCAGTGCGTTATTTGTTTTCTTCTCCTCTTTGCTTAAACATATTTTTCTGTTGTGGGAAAACTATCTCTTGATAAAGGGTTATCACTTTCTCCATGAATTGAATCTGTGAAAGCCTTTCGACAGTGGATTTAGATAGATGTTCATGATGTCATAATGTTTACTTTCTAGCCAAACCTCACCAAAAATGTAAAAAGGGAGAAGAAAAAAGACAGGGGGTCTGGTCCTGGTGGCTTGTCTGGGAACCTAAGAAAATGCATTTGGACCTATATTTCTTAGTGATGATTTTTTTTGTTTTGGCTATTTTTTCCTGTAGTTGAAATCTTTTCTTTTCTTTTCAGACAACTTTTGTTCTGCATTCAAGTGCCTCCTAAACATACCACATTCCAAAGTAACATCAGTCATATTTCAAGTTTAACCCAACACATTTAATAACCCCTTAGCGATTATTAAAAAAAAAAAAGCTAACATTAGCATTCAGCCAACCCCTAGATAGAAGTGTGACGATGCTAACATAACCTTTACTATTGAATACTGATAAGACAATAAGATATTAAAAGGCATAAATACCTAGCTAACCATGCTGTAAGGGATGAATTGATGATACAAATCCAGAGGGATCTCATCAGTCATACAGTATTTCAAGTTAAATAGCCTATTAGCTACAGTAAGAAAACAGCTAATGTTAGCAGCTAGCAACCTCCTAGCTAGTAAAACAACTATATTTAAGTGTGACAATGCTAACATTAGGCTACCTAAAGTAATGATAATGGGATATAAAAGATGAAAAACATTATCTAAAAGTATTGTAAGGGAAGAGAACGCTAACTTCTTGTTCCTTTAGACTCCTAAGTGTAGCATAGGGCAGCAACCACACCCCGCCAACGTATTTGGTTTTGAGCAGTTTTCTTCAGCTGGGCCCATGTTTATCCGGTTTTCTTGGCTTCACTCCGACTGAGATCTGTTGTATAGTGTTAGCTAACTGGTCTTCGAATATAGTTTTACCAACTTTTGTCCAATTTCCCTCCATGTGTCCCTCAATATTTTCCTTGTTATCTTTTCAAACTCTGATAAATCGAAAGAAGTTCAACGATTTTGTCAGATTCCTTACATTACAATCTGAAACACAGTAGAGTGACATTCAACAAGGTTCTCAACGTGAGTCTGACATCAGAATAAAAATGTCTGCTGTTGGAATTTGGTGAGTGAACAATTAAAACATTACTTTCTAAAAGCCTGTTGTACGTTGTGAAAATAAGAGATAGTACAAAAAAATGATGACAGAAGTAATGACTTAGTTTGAAAAGTAAAGAGTCAGAATTGTGTACATGTCATCAGCCTCTCTTTAGCTCTGTTTCCCAGCAGGTCTCCACCATCTGCTGAGACTCACACCATGACCTGAGCGACGTGCTCTCTCCTCTCTTTTTACACGCCTGCTGCATGAGGGGCAACCAGAGGCCAGGGTGGGCGCCGACTGTTCTACTCAGCTGGGATGAAGTGAGAGTGTGTGTGTGTGTGTGTGTGTGTGTGTGTGTGTGTGTGTGTGTGTGTGTGTGTGTGTGTGGTGGAGGTCAGAGAGGTGCCTCTTGCTTGTGTGCTTTGAGCTTTTTCATGCTTCCTGCTTTGATCTTTTCTCTCATCCCTTCATCCCACACGCTCCCTACGCCTCGGGCTTCTGGTTTGCAGCACATTGACGGAATGGATGAAGAGACTGAGGTGGAGGGGGGGGGGGGGGGGGTGGGCTGCCTCTCACAGAGACACTGCTTGTTCTGTCAATACACAGGAGAAGTACAGGGAGAGCTTTACCCATGGGGCACAGCCACCGGTGGCAGAGGCCAGTGGGCGGAGGGTTCACCAGGAGCTAAAGTGATGCATACTGTACACTTTTTTTGCTCCTCTTTCATGCGCCTTTAGATCCCCCCACCGCGGGCTGGAATTTCTGTGTGAAAAATGACTGTGGCAGTGCTTAGAGGGCGACCTCCTGACCGCTTACAACATGGGAAAGTGCACCCCTCAGCTGGTTGTTATATAAAGACAGCAAAAGTCATGAGAATTGCTGCTAAATACTTGGCTCGAGGCCTCACATGTGTCCCTTGATCTTACATGCAACGATTATTTCCGATGGGTCAATATAATGTGTCCTTTTCTCCTGATGCTTTATTCATGCTGTGTTCAAAATGTTGCCATGTAATCAATGTGATAAGAAGGGGAAGTCCTGGGACAACATGACAACTATCATGTGAATTTGTGTCAGAAGACAACCCTTTATCTCTGTCCTGTATCCCCCTCATGTGCCCCTCACATTCACATAAACATGCACACACACACACACACACAGACACACAGACAGTCCCACCTGCTGAGCCCAGATTGAGACACACAAAAGCAGACGCACAGAGCAGAACCCCTAATTGCAGATTAATTGGAAGGGGAAAGCACTTACCTTTATTTGGACATGTGGTAAGTGTTAGGCTGTGACAACTAACTCGGCCACGTCGGCAGATGACTGCTCTTAATATTTTATGACAGGCTTAGAGAAAGGCGGGGTTCGAGATGAGCTCTGCTGTGTAACTATTCTGCCAAATAACCCACACATTTGTCCCTTTTCAATTCAATGATAGAAATCTTCAATATCTATAGAATCTCCTCAATATAGAAGTGCGATTCCAATGCATGTTTGTGTAGTGGGAGAGAGAGAAATACAGAGTAAAGGGGGCTGTGCTAACAGGCTTTCTGCAGATCACTGGCAGTTTGACTGCAGTGGAGAGTAATGGGGCTGGCAGGGCGGAATCAATTACTGGCCACAACAAATTTTCCCACAGGTCGGAGCTTGGGAAAGCAGTACTTTACTGCAGCGCAGACAGCTGGCACAGAGCATCCACTGGGAAAGGAGCCGGCTCACACACACACACACAGACACACACAAAAGAAAAACACGTTTTTTTTCCCTTGATATTGTAATGACAGGACATAATTTGACCCCTTTGCTGTTGTTTTGTTTTTATATTAAAATATATGCTCTTTCAGTCATGTTTATCAGATTTTATTTTAAATGTCTTTAGATGTAAAAAAAAAAATGCACACAACCCAAGCAAAAACCTTGGCGTATAGGGGTTTGAGATGATGCAAAGGACAAAATCATGACCTTCAAAAACACAGATTTAAACAGACAGTGACCAGTCATATGCACACACACACACACACAAGAGGATTAGTCATTTTCTACAGTTCCTGTGGCTAAGAATTCATATGACTGGTGCCTCTGAGGTTCCGTATGCATGATGTAAACCCAATGATACATTTCAATTGGAGCCCCAAACACACTCAAACTTACCTCACACACACAAACCGCACACACTCCATTGATATGCAAACAATGTTTTTCCTGTGGTAACACAATGTGTGGCCTTAAAAGCAGCTCGCTCCGCGGTGCTCCTTTCTCTGTGTGGACATCACATGCTGCCTCCTGTAGCGCTTATTTGGGAACCAGTCCTGTGATCTGCCTTCCCTCCATTGTGGACTTGCATAAGCAAGCTGGTAATGGACAGCAAACTGGTAAATCTTCTGGACAATATGATTGTTTGGTGGCCCATTGTGAAGGAGTGTGCAGTATTGTTTAAAAGAAAATTAAATTGATTGTTATTTATTCAAGGGTAACTTGTGAAATAAGCGAGCACATTAGGGTGGGAAAAAAAGAGTTCAAAGAATGGCTGGCATCTTGAAATGCTCGTCATGCCTTTTAATTGACTATAGGCCCTGGAATTGGCTGCTGGTGCAGAGATCCTTTTATCAGTATATGACCTGTGGGGCTGTATATGCAGAAGAAAAAAAGAAAAATTAAAAAATAAATGCTCCTGCTAAACAAAGAAACAAGGAAGTCCTCATATCCTCCCTGACTTTACCTATCCAAAAGGCACAAGGAGAATGGATGCCAACAAAGGCAGGAAGATAAAGAATGAGAAGGCGGGTGTACTGCAGTCACACAGTGGGAATGGGTCTCATGCCTGGTCTGGTCCCTGCCCAATATAGCGCCTGGGTGCAGAGAAAGGGACAGGAAGCTGTGGCCCATAGGATAACATTGTTATATGGAAGCTGTCTGGGAGACATTTCCCTCAGTCAGAGTAGCTATTTAGGAGCAGCATGGGTGGCATTTGGTCTGCCTTGCATAATATATCCAAGCTCATGTAAATATGCAGCAAAAGTTTTTTTTTTTTCCAACATGCACCTACTCTCTATGTGCATAATTCATAGATGAGGCATGATCTCACACCCACAGAAATGTCCCCCCCCCCCCCCCCCTCCCCCACCGTCATGTAAATTTGACTGCAGCAGTTGTTGAATGACAGGTATAAGATGTCAGGATGGTGTGCACACAGGATGCAGGCACGGCTGCCAACGTCGCTGCTGCCGACAGCCTCAACGGTTGACATAGTAAATCAATCCTGATGGGAGGGTGGGTGGGATGGAGGCAGAGAGAGGGGGTATAGGGAGGGGGAGTCCAATGGGACTGAGTAGGCCTCTGTCAGACACACTCAGCCACTCAGCCGGCCAGAGAGAGAGACTGTCGACGGGTGGGAGAACACTCGCCGGGAAGCGCTCACACGGAGATTGAGTTACCACGGAATTAGATCAGGGCTGTGGGAAACAGCACCTCCTAAACACACTTGCACACTCTTGGTCACACACACATAAACACATGCAGACGCACCGGCACACACACTCAGGCTGCACTCTTGCACACACAAAGGAATCACCAAGGGAAACCTGAGGGAAGATTGAGGAAGGCAGCTGGGCACACGCCAGTTTCAAACAAATGCTTGCTTATACCTCTTAGCTTCCTGGCACTGGGTTGAGAGTAGTTTTCTTCAAATTGGTGCCCAGTTAGGCCCACAGTCAACAGGCTGACTGGCATGTTGTTCCAGTTATTAAATGTAAAGAGAAATCATGGCCACCACAGACGAATTAGCTCAACTCAGCAAGAAATGTGACATAACTCACATCTAAAGTTGTCCAACTGGATTCTAATAAAACATGTATTTGATGCAGCGGGTCAAAAAGTCAAGGTTTTTGCAACAAAGATCCTAATTATGTTTAATGGAGCAAAGGAATGTCAGCTCTAGTTTGAAAGACCTTGACAGTCAGGTGTGAGGAGAGTGTTTTGTGTCTTCTTAATGGAGGCCACATGAACCTGTCTGTCCTGTAGAGCCAGTTGCACTGTAGAGCCACATTACCATAATTGCATCATAATCATCAGTAAAGTGATCCCAAATAAACTCAAAATATCTGTCGGCAGAGAGTCATGGGAAGGCCATGAATGGTTAGAGGGTAAGGAAGGGGCTTTTACTGACCTTCCTGTTGATCTAGAATCTGTCATATAAGCAAAAAAGACTTTCGGTAAGTGAGGAGCAATATAGATACCTATGTGAAAAATTCTGTCCACAAAGCAAGATTTCAGACCTCAGCTTTGGATTGTGCAAATGTGAAAGGGGAATTCCTTTGATTTCAACCTGGGTCTGTAGACTGCAGCCACAACTGAGCTGTAATGGTTACAATGCAACCCTTTGGTGCAACTACAGCTGAGCATCATTGGTTTATCAAATGTGCTTGTTTTTGCCGCTGACATGCTCACAGTTTTCTAGGACAGTGTCTAACAAAGTAATGGAAATAATTCCATTGGTAAGCTTTGAATTCTCAGAAGGAGGATTTTTACTGCATGAGTCAAAAAGTTGGAGAGCAGAACTTGGAGATTATTTAGAGATCCTGGTAGCAAGAATATTGCAAAAGTCATGGCAGCATATTTTGAGAATTCTCAAAAATATAGATGAAGCATCAGAAGATCCCTACTTATCTATTACAAAAACAAACATTTTTAGTGGTCCTTGCCTTGCCCCAAAGGATAAACCCATGCACGGGCTGTCGGCAAAAGTGATACACTGAAGCCATTCCAAAAAGGTTAGAACCTAAACTTTAAAATAAGGACTCAGGATGAAAGATACAGGAATTCCTTGTCCCTGTTAAGGTCTATAAATCAACCAAGTTAGAGTATGGGAGTGTAGAAATGCATGAAATGGGTGAAGGTTGTCAGGATTTTGAGTGAGAGTGTGAGCTGACAGGCGAGGAAAAGAAGGTGGGTGTCTATGTGTGTGTCAGGGATAGTGTGAAGGCTCTTCCACACTCACTGCATCAACAGAACGACTTAGGCTTGCACATTGTATCTGTCAGCACCAAAAAGCCCTCTGACATTCTGGGAACAGTGTGTTGGCCTGCAGTTGCTCCCTGGACTCAAGCTCTCATCCGCACTTGTCTAGCTCCCAACACAGAGAGTTAACAACTGACCTGACGGACGGAACAGAGAAACAGCTGCTGCTCGACAAGGTACTGGTATGGAACACTTTATAGGGGGGTCACGCTCCCACTGATGGCCTTAACAGACATGTCTTCATGCAAGAAATATACCAGCCTCAAGTGCTGTTTCCCAGACCTTCATAGAAAAGAAAAACATTTAACTACGGTTTTACATCAGCATAACTTGAGTAAAAAGCAGAAGTGTTGACAACAAAATGTACACAGACCCAACAAAAAGCATTAATAATACAGTACAAATTAGCATGGTGGTATTAGTATTAACTTGTTATCTCAATATAACACCGTTTTATCCTGTGATTATGTGTTCATCTCAGTTGTATTCTCCTAATCCTGGCTTACTTATCTGATTATCTCCACATAACAAAGCCACTGCTGTTATCTTGAGCTAACGAAAACAAGATAAATAAGGTGTGATCTCAGGGAAAAAACAGGAATTTATCATTAATAGCAGGAAAATGGAGGAAATAATATGTATGGAGGCATGTTGGCTTAGAGATATTAGCCTCTGGGAAATGATATAGTGCTAAAGCATTGCATTATATTAAGGTTTATGTTGCAATGTCACAAGTAACTCTAGCTTTTACAGAGGCCTAATGGAAATGTAAGAAATTAAAAAAGTGTTGTATTTGCCTCTGTTGCCTCTGTATAAAGGCATAGAAAATTTGATTAATCAACAAAAACCCCAAAAGTGCAACCACTTAAATGTGCTAATGTTACATTCCATCACTGATGGTTTCATTAATATGCACACAGAATTGCATAAACACATTCTATATACATATTTATATTATACAGTACTGTTAGTGTCTCTTTCTCCCTAACACATACTAAACAAACAGCAAGCAGGATTCAGTTACACAGTGGAACATAAACACTCAAAACTCCCATGTTTTATATAGTTTGACCTTTAACCCCAGCATATTAGTGGGGTCAAAATTTTCACACCTGCAGACCACCCCTGCTCCCCATGAAAAGTATGACTCTTGTGTATACGTTTTTCTTGTGTGTTTTTTTTTTTATTTAGCTAAGGAAAACATTCATAGATCTGTGTGCAGCTTGAGCCTCTGAAAACATTTCTGTTTCTCTTTCCCACTACAGGAGCAGAAGAGTTTTTCCCCCCACAGAGGATGAATGACTCCCTGGGAAGGTCTCCTTACACCAGTCAGTTGACCTGTTTGCAGTGACTGGGGAGGAGGTAGGGGGGGGGGAGTGAAAGAGGGGTTTCCTAGGAGAACCTGGCAACGCTGACTGACTAATGTTGGGCCTCCCGACTGATCAATGCTGTTGTGGAAGCACACAGCTGACAGCAGACAATGAACAACACACTCTGCTAATAGGCCGTGTGTCCTCCACAACACCAGAGAAGAAGAGGGCTCCGGCTGTAATGGGGCCCGCTCCTCATGAACTGGGAGCTCAGCAGGAAACTGTGGGAGCTGAGGCCAAGAGTCCACCAGTCAGACTCAACCGCCAAGCACAGACTAATTTCTCTACAAAAGACTTGAATAAAAAAACACGTTTTTTTAAGTGGATTTTCAACATAACTAAAACTTTTTAAATAATTGCAGCAGTCAACTGTAAAGCAGATTCATAAAACTGCACCTGTAGTGCAGCAAAACAAGGCAACAAGGTATAATCAGGAACAGGGTAAAATGTATGTCCTATAGGCCTGTTTTAAAAAAATGCAAGTGAGGATAAACAAAAGGAACAAGTGAAAAAAAAGAGTCAATAACCTTGGACACAAAAAAATATTTTTAATTAATTTGTTAACAGGTCAGTCACAGTCGTATATCTACATATTAAAATCCAAAATACCCTACCAGTCCTCTTTTAAAAAGAAAAAAAAAAGCCCAACAATTTTAATCCTAGTCTAGACTGACAACATAGCAGGAATGAGTTTTAGCAACTTCACTTCAGCTTTCTTCTGAGTCTCTGGGATGTTCATTGATTATCTTTTGTAACGCGTGCACACGTCACTCAGATGCCCCCGCCCACCCCATCCTACCGACCACGCCCCCTCCCGCGATATGAAAAACATCAGAGCAGAGGCAGGACTGAAGTTAACACGGTCTCCGCTGTCAGTGCAACACTGGACTTTCCCTTTCAGGACTACTTTTGAACACTTGAAGCAAAATGAAGCGGGGTCACAATTACAGCTCATCTGACAGCGACCTGGACGACAATGTGGAGGTGGAGAAGGATAGTGGAGACGAAAATGG
This sequence comes from Labrus mixtus, assembly GCF_963584025.1. Classification (NCBI taxonomy): domain Eukaryota; kingdom Metazoa; phylum Chordata; class Actinopteri; order Labriformes; family Labridae; genus Labrus; species Labrus mixtus. The sequence continues at coordinate 18,394,180 of NC_083622.1, read as the reverse complement.
GTATGTAACTTAATTTTTTTTTTTCTTTATAATCATGATCCACATGTTCTAAGGTTAAACAACTTTATTTTGTGTGCATTTTTAGTTATTGTCTTGCCATTGCTAATTAACTCTAATGGTAAAAAACAACAAAACATCTATTGCTTGTTTACCTTTCAGTCAACTTGATTCCCACGGCTCGATGTCACCGTCCACAACGACACAAGTTCAAGCCAGAAAAAGGCGCAGAGGGGTAAAAAAAAAAAAAAAAAAGAATGATCTCTGCTGTTTATTATAACCTTCTGTTTTCCTGGCAAACATGGGCCTAAATTACTCTGTTTCTATAACCAATTTACAGATTATTGAGAAACGGAGACGTGACAGAATCAATAACAGCCTTTCAGAGTTGAGAAGATTGGTGCCAAGTGCCTTTGAGAAACAGGTTAGTTACTTTCATCCTCTTCTTATCGAGAGCCCAAGATTTGCCTTTCATGTTTTTTTTTTCTCCATATCGACCCCAGATGTGAAATATCTATGTGACAATATCCTTTCTTTTGCGATTCCTTTACAGGGATCAGCTAAATTGGAAAAAGCAGAAATTTTGCAAATGACTGTGGACCATTTGAAGTTGCTTCATGCGTCTGGTGGCAAAGGTAAAACAGACTTGTTTTGGGCCAAAATAAGTCTACAAATTAATGTTTTCATTCTTAAAACAATAAGAAAATAAAGAAATGTATTCTGTGTCTTAGTTGCTGTCTTGTCCTCTTCTCCTCTCAGGTTTCTTTGAGGCTCACTCTCTTGCAAAGGATTACCGCAGCCTTGGCTTCAGGGAGTGTCTGGCAGAGACAGCTCGCTTCCTGAGCATCATAGAGAGTCGGGAGAACACAGACCCCCTCCGTGTACGACTAGTGTCCCACCTCAGTAACTACGCCTCTCAGAGGGAGGTGCACACTGGACTCGAACACTTGGCCTGGGGCTCTGCTTATGGGATCGCCCCTGCCCACCTCCCACACCCCCTCCTCCTTCAACGCCCACAGGCCAGGACACCTGCATCTAGAGGCAACAGTAGTCCACCCTCCTCCTCCTCTCTTTCCTCTACATCCTCCTCCACTGCCACTGAGGCATCTGGGACATCCAGACTCAGTGTCTTGCCCGCCACAGAGTCCCTCAGGGTGCCTCCAAACGGCTCCATGCATCTAAGTCTGACCGTGCCAACATCCAAGCTCTCACCACCGCTCCTTTCGTCCCTCTCCTCGCTGTCGGCCTTCCCCCTCTCCTTCGGTGCCTTCCCTCTGGTCTCTCCGACGGCCCTCAGCACATCAAGCCCCTCCTCCACCGTGACGAAGCCTTACAGGCCATGGGGGACAGAAATTGGGGCCTTTTAAGCTGACAACTGGATTGAAGGGGACAGCTGAGCTGTGCCAGGCAGGACAACCTGCTTCACCTTTAGGCCTTTATGAAACACAGGGGAACAAAACAACTGATTTTATGTTATTATGTATAAAGGATAAGGATGTGGGTTCCTCTCAGCGTGCCATTGCCCTTATAAAGAAAATTAGTTTTCATTGAATATTGTTATTCATTCAAATGTTTAGTTAATTTAGTTAACATGCACTGTCTCCAGGTTGAGAACTGATATATGAATGATGGGCCATGAATAGATTTATTGTAAACACAAATGTAAAGGTCATATTTCTAAGACCACTTATGGTCACTTATAAATGCCATTGTGGTAGAACTAACCTCCGGTGAATGTGAAGCTTTCTTTCTTGTATCAATTTGTAATATTTTTGTAACAATAAATTAAAGTAAAAAATTTCATTAAAAGAATTTGCTCATTTAACTCTAAACATTTTTATTTTAAGTGTGTGTATGCTGATTTTTTTTCATGACATTCCTAAATTACTTGTTGGAAAATGTCTGCGGTAATCCTTTTTAGGTTATTACCCGGGCCTTATTATGAGGTAATAAGGCCCGGGTTATTGACTGAAAGGCAATTCCTTTACAATGTGCCAGATAAGTAACCAAATCTGAGAGCATTGTTGCCTTATGAATACCCAGGAAATCATTAAGAGCCAGAGGAAATCCTTTACAATGTTGCCCTGACCTCACCAGCCCGGGTTAGTCTGAAACGGAGACAATAGTGTGAACAGGATAAGGACATTTGGGGAAAACGGTTAAAAAAGTAACAACAGACAGCTGGACCAATAAACTATTGTCTATGGTGTTTTTTTTTCTGCTTTAGTCTATGTGACATAATATTAAGGGCTTCACTGTTTAAATTACTTTTTTTCCCATCTTTTCAAGATTAGGCTTCAGGGGGAGATAATCACTCCCTGTGATTTGCTTCCTGAGGGCTCAATGCTTTTTAATAATATATTATCTATATTGTCCTTTAAGTGCTGATGAATGACACAAACCTTGTTCCCTTTAAATAAGGACGTGATTGAAAATTTTAAATCAACATTTTTCCAAATAAATGATTATCCTTAAATGATCCACATTGTTTACCTCTTTGTATTTATTGTTTTATTTTACAGATCAGTATTTGGTACAATGTGAACTTATGCTCTTCTTTTGGATTGGTTTCTAAACGATAATACACAATCTGATACTGCCACCTAGTGGATAAACTTTGTCATACAGATAGTTTATACGGTATGTAAATACAAATGTATTTAACCCTTTAAGAGAAAGCCTGTGCGTTTTGGATTAGCCAAATTTTGGGTTAGGGTTAGGGTTCGGGATGTTTTAAATGAGGTGTTTGCACATCCAACTAGCTCATGAAGTAGGTGCATAGCACATAAAACTGTTACATTTGTGTTTTGATGTTTCACCTTCATACGTGGATATTGTGATGAGTGACTCTGCAAATTTAACCTTAGATCTTCTGACATTGGCCTCCTGGCTGTCCCTTGCTCACGGCTCAAAGGTTATCGTGCTTTTCAGTCAAAGCCCCTAAGTTGTGGAACAGCCTTCACCCTTCCATCAAGTCTGCCCCCCTCTGTTGACTCTTTTAAGTCCAGCCTTATCCATATTTTTTACATGTTAGCATTTCAGCCATCCGGTCCTGAATAGGCAGTTTCTATCATGTTTTATTTATTGCTTTATTCTTATTTCTTTATTCTTTTAATTATTGTAAACTCCTGTATATTGTTTCTTTAATGCACTGTACAGCACTTTGGTCAGCTGCTGCTGTTTTTAAATGTGCTTTATAGATAAATGTGACTTCACTAGACATGTTACTGCTGATTGAGAGACACTTCTAATTCGAGTAAATGTCCCACACAGTAGGCAGAGCATTTTCTTCTTCAGATCATGGTGGTGAAATTGTTTGTGAAACCCAAATGGATAATCAAAGGGTAAAGAGAAAATGAATGAAAAATAAACGAGGAGAGGACTATGATTCTCAGGATGTGTAGATAACTGGTTCTTTTATTTGCAGTTTACATTTTTCCCTCCACTTTTAGCACAGAAAAGTATTAGATGGTGCATGCCATATGTTCACAGAATCCCAAACCTTTATTCAGCAAAGCTTTCACAGAGAAATATATGAAGGGAGAAACACAAGCAGCAGAGGATGCAGGCAGATATCAGTGATACTGGATTTTAAAAAGAGGCTAGTTTAGTGTGCTGAATGTAAAGCATCCTGCATCCATTCTCCATCTCATCCCTTAGAGAGAGCAGAGGCTAGTTGAAGCCTGGTTGTAAATCCTCATTCACACACACCCAAGCAGACATAAGTCATGTTCGCACTACCAATATCAATTGTGGGAGCAACAGCAGGTACCAGTATGATGTCATAACATTCAAGAGATTAATCCCCAAATACTGTGTAGAGCTGGAGATCTGGCTAAAGATCCATCCATTGAGAAATTAAGTAGTCAGGGTAAAAGGGAATCTGCAGGTGTAGAAAGTTGCTCCCATTGGCCAAAGACATTCTTAATAGTAACAATAAAGCACCTATCAAGTTCATAAGCTCATAAGAGGAAGTGGACACTTTATGAAACGGTGTGATTTTGGCGTATTGTTTAGTTCCAAGCGTGCGTGTTGAAAAAGAGTATGTGTGCATGAGTGAGGAAGATACAGATGGGATACATTGCTATCTTGAGAAGTCTGTAGTCTAGGTTTACACCAATCGTCAATCCTCACAAAGACACAGAAACATCATCATCATCATCATCATCATCATCATCATAACATCATCAGGAGCACTGCAAAAAATGTCAGTCTACAGCCAACTCACAACACCAAGTTTTCACACAAAAAAATGGTTGTAGAGTCAAAATTTCAAGAACTGAAACATTTATCAATCACAAACAAAATGTTTGAAATCATACAGAGCAGTACCAGTATAGTACGTACTTCACCTACCATCATAGAGAGAGAGAGAGAAGAGATAGATAGATAGAGAGAGAGAGATAGATAGATAGATAGATAGATAGATAGATAGATAGATTTTAAGAAAACAGTATTTACAAAAGAAAAGCCATATAGTTTTCTCTAAAATGATCAAATCCATTCAACTCACAAGATAAGTGTAATTGATGCTTGTATCCACTGATAATACTGATAGTAGTGTGTACTGGTGGTGTGGTGTGTTGTGATGTGATGGTGAGGTCCTCGAACCTCTGGGCAGCCAGGGTTGGGTGTCCATTCTGAGGAGGGTGAGGGCGGGGCAAGGTGAGGGGCGGGGCTTGTCGGAGGGACTTGATGGACCATGGAAGTCAGGGCTTGTGAGAGGCTCATGCTGTCAGCTCTTCCCTCAGCTCTTTGTTCTTGCGCACCACAGCTGCATGTCTCTCCTATAAAAATACAAAAAAACAGAGTGAGAATAACAACTCGGGTCGACTTCCTTTGTTTTTCTTTGCAACAGCTGAGATGTCTGCGTTTCTTACCTTCTCCTGTAGACGCTCAATCATGGCTGCCAGAAGGGCGTCGCGGTTCTCCTTGATCTGGTCCATCTTCATCTGCAGTCTCTCTTCGGCCATCTTGCTGAAGTTACTGTTCTCCTCCATGGCCTTTAGCAACACGTCCCTCTCATGCTCTCGCTTCTCTGCCAAAACCCTCAGCACCTGGGCCTCCTGGTACTGAAAACACAAAGTAATACACACAAAGGGAGTTTTTTTTTTTCAATTTTTGGCATCCAAAAAGTAATTTTTAGCTACTGTATATTTCTTCTACCCAAAGCCATTTAAACAGATCAAATCCTCACCTTCCTTCGATCTTCGGCTGCCTCCAGTTTCTTCTCAATGTCCTCCAAGGAGATGTCCCTCTTGGGTGGTGAGGGGAGGTTGTGGGCCACGTCTGATACCGGAGACGGAGGCTTGAGAATCACCTCAAAGGCCTGGCCAGAGGCCCGCTTGTTTATAGGCTTCACCTCCATGTCTGTAAATCAGAATGTAATGAAGAGAACATTAATAAAATCAATGCCCAATAACACCACATCAAATAATATGTCATTATTGCTTATGCTTGAATTTGCAAGGCAGTTAAACATCCATAGAGGAGGACAATTTCTTTGATCTGAAATATCAATGTTTGAGTTGATCCATACCTTCAAACTCACGCACAAGCTTTTTTTGTGACTCTGGGTAGAAGCAGGAGCAGATGAGGGAGAGGACGGACAGCTCCTTCATCTTCTCTTTATACGCTGTTGGATGATACACATACCATAGAATTATCACAAACATACTTAAGAGATTGCCAAATTAAGATGTTTAGGAAAGAGAAAATTATCATTGAAATAATAACAATACGTTTTCTACTGTGTTAATGATCTGTTTAATGCCTGAAGTGTACATAAGTGCCCTTTGATTAATAATTCATAGGCTGAATGTATTCTGTAAGTGTACTAAAATCATTTCCCCTTATGGCCAGTTATATAGTAAGACAGTGGTGACTTATTTCAATAAATGATTGAATTGCCTTGTGTATAATAAAGCCCATTGAAATCTGAGAAAGATGAGTGAAATGGTAGAGACACGTGTGTCATGATGATGAATTTCAACTTTACTCCTTACTGCTTGTCCTGTGTCATGATCCCCTACAATTAAAATAATTTATATCTATCTTTCTTACCACTAACCTGCTGTTGAGAGTTGAAGTCATAGCCATCAAAAACAGATGATTAATGATCTCGACTTCACACTTGATCTGAAGTAGGTTGTTTTTTTACTTCTGCCTTGTCCCTTGCGGACTATTTTTAATTTCACCTGCAACATTCTGTCACTTTTTCTGTGCTTGCCTTTTCTGTGTTTGACAAAGTGCCCACCTTGCTGCTCATGGAGAGAACCACAGATTGTCAGTGCTGCAAAGGCCAGTCTGTGAAGCGGCCCCTTGCTGCAAGGCTGGCCTGCCTCCACCCTGCCGTGCACCTGTCTCCTCTGCTACGTCTCTGCTAACACCATGTCATAATAAAACCTGTCTGAACACCTCGGTGTATTATAAAAGGTGTCAAACAAATGGCCTATATTAAGAAACCATTAATGCTTTTGAAACAGAGGCTACATAAACCCTTAAAAAGCAAATATGTTAATGCTTGGCCTACACCTATAACTGTCCATCAGAAAAGATGACCAGCGCAGACTAGAATCACTGCTAAGTCCTAGATCTTATTGTCTGGTTTTAAACTGTATATTCCATCTTACATCAGTAATGTATTATGGAATAAAAGGCAGCACATCTTTCACAGCTGATGATTCATCTTGAGAGAGAAATAAAGAAAGCTGCAGACATGAATAGCAGGACCAATCATAATTAAATAAACAGAACAAACAATAACCTTCAGGAGACGTTCAGGGCACTAAAACACGTTTTTAAATTAAACAGGTACAGCTGTTGGGGTTTAATTACAGCAAAAAAGTTAGACTGATGAAGCCCTTTCTGCTTGTCTGTCGGCTAAAATGTGAGCAGCCCAGCATCTTGGGTGGGGTCCGTCTGCATTATGCTGCATGTTGGAGCCGTTGTAGCATGAAGCGCAGGTGCGGCGTTGTAAATAAAGCTGTCTGCTACCGATCCAGATGGACTCATTTTTCAATGTTGCACAATAAAAGATCGATACAAATTAGGACTGATACAATGACATAGATGAGGATGATGATAGAGGCTTTAAAGTAACCTAATGACCGAGGATGGTTGGCTTGCGTTATCAGAGTCTCGTGCTGAGACAAAAGGCCCACAGTGTGGTAGAAATGTGAAGGTGAGTGGTCGCTTTCTCTTGAACATAATCATTTCAAAAACATTTTTTTTTTTTTTTTAGTGCAGGCTTTACAGGATCACGACCACCAGCCGGTAGACAAATATCAAGTCCGACATACAGAAAAGATGCATCCGTCATAATCAATCAATCCTTACACCCACTTTTTCTAAACCATCCATCCTTACATACATCCCTGCATCTGATAACATGACCAGTCTGAAGGTGCTTACCGGTTGCTGTTTTAGCCATGGCTGATGTGACTTTTCTCCGCAGAGGATGCTGTGGCTCTCTTCAGGTGATCGGTGATGCTGCTTAAGGCACTGAGTCAGCGAACAGACCGGGGTAGGATCGGATGGCAGACAGGAGGTGGGCACGAGCGGGAGCGCGCATGCAGACCCTCCCCTCTGTCCTCTGGTCCTCAGTCGCGTGGAGCGTTTTTTTTATTAGCACTCAGGCTATGATCATGTAGCCAACCTAAAAGCACAGACAGTCAATTAAGTGTAAGACTATTGCGCAAGACCAATAAGCACATCGTTCTTTATCTTTATATTGTTTTGTAGAGTAGGCCCATATTTGAAAAGTAGCCTATGGCAAATGCTGTATTTGGCATTATTTTCATTTAGTCATTTTTAATCATTGAACAATGTAGGCCTATTCATATCTGATAATGCAATCTTAAAGTACCAAAGAAAATACAATTTCACGGTTTTAATCCAGCGTTAAATATTCATTTATCTGCTAAATATATATCAATAAAGAATAATCTGAGTATTTTTACATCAAAATAACAATATTTTCTCTTCCTGTCAAACTTTGCAAATGTCTGATGACTCATTCTGCACTAACCTCGTTCACTAATTGTTGACCAATTAAAAGCTTTGTTGAAGCTAATGATCAAATCAAATTGCATGTCCCGCCTTCTACCTCCTGATTGGTAACTGACACCACAGTTAAATACTGTAATATTTAATTTCCATTTTGTGGGGAAATAATAAATAGTTCATACTCATCCAACACACTATATCTTCAACTGTCAGCAACGACGCTTAACAGATGCATCATTTCACGTCAGTGCTATCTTACAGAGTGGAAGTGTGGAACAGGGATGGTGGGGTAAGATCTGTAATATTTACAGTCTATGGGTAAGATGAGCCAGCGGATGATTTGTCACGCCCTGGCTGTCCCATCATTTCTTTAAGGCCTTGATAGATTGAAGAGAAAGTCATTGGAGAATCATTGAGTAGGCTATGAATTCTTGTGAATCATTTAGCTAGCTAAAGTTAGCCAAAATTGCTAAACTAAACCCACATTTTTTGCTAAGGGGCAAGTATGCCAATGCGGTGGGGTGAATTGAACCAGTTTTTCAATGTACACCATCATAAGGCACTTGTTAAGTATTTGAAGCCCAAAATTGTATCTTTAGCAGGTCTTTAAAACAACTAGCGGTAATTACCGTCACAATCTTAATTAAAAGGCTAATTTAACTCTGAAACATCAATACAACTGAGAAAAGATTTACTTGAATAAAAGTCCAAATTTATTTAAAAAAAATAAACACTCTCTCTCTTCGGTACATCACTAACTGCCAAATTTCCTCTTCCCCAAAATAACTTTGTATCTCATTGGATATTTTGGCGAAACCAATCTAAATTCTCTAAATCTATACTGGTTTATTGTTTTAAAGTATAAATTATTCAAAGAGATTGACATACACTGGCTGATAAAGACTGAAGTTAAATGATCACAATGAACTCACGCTTTGGGGGAAATACTCAACATTTATCAGCTAACATTATGTTTCAAAGAGGTCATCGTCATCTTGTTATTTGAATCTATTTCAAACTAATGAGCAAGCAAATAAAAGAGTCAACCTGACTGGATAGAGCTTTATTAGAGATAGGACATTCTTGATGTTTTTCTCATTGTCAACGACGGTTTGTTGAAATTTTCGTCACTAAATGAAACTTTTAAAACATTACAAAAACCAGACTTAACATGCTTTCTGCATAGAGGAATATTTCAGATGATACATATTTTTAAGGTTCAACAACAACACTCACTATCATTGGGACCTTTCAATATTATAAAACAAGGAACATTCAATCGATACATCACAGTTTAAAGCAAAGACTTAACAAAGGTCAAGAAGTGGTCAAGTGTTATGGTCAAGGTACTTAAGATGTTAAATAGATTACAGGCAGCATTTATTGAGACAGCTACTTACAGAATATTATATGCTCAGATACAAAAGTGAAAGGTTGTGCATGCTGGTGTACTAAACTTAAGAGGTATGGAATGATAAAGAGAGGTTAGTTTATCGTGTGAAGAACTATAAAGTGATTGTTTCACGTATATCAAAGGTGTGATGGAAAAATTTTGAAAGCTGAATTATTGCATTGCACCAAGTATTCAGTATTTCACAAGTTTCAATGTGAGATACATCACTGATCGTCTGGTGTATTCTTGTGTGTAAATGTTGCACTTATCTACGTGCGGCTTTGGCCTTCAGCTGCTTCTTAATGTAGCAGCTGACTAGTACTTGTGGACGGTGTTGGTAATCGTGAAGAACTTCGCTAGAGCTGCTCAGCTGATCCCCCTTCAGACGATCCAGTAGTGTCACACAAACCACAGCAGCTGTGCACAAGAAGAAATTAGCATCAGAAACTCAACGTGCGGGTTTTGTGGAAAAAAAATGTCTAAGTCATAACATAAAACAGAGGATGTTTTTCTCACCTCGTAGACCGCTCAGCTTGCACATAGCAGCAAAAACTGAAGACTCCATTTCAATATTGCAGACCCCTGCTTCATTGGCTCTGTTAAGGAAGTCCTGCTTATCCGTCTCAGTATAGGAGCAGAACGCACCATCCAAACGGGCTTGTCCTGGTGGATTGAACAAATGTGGAAACAATTACAGAAAGAATGCAAATACACATTACAACCAAACCCATGTACATGTTGCTGATCAATGTGTAAAAAAACATCAATGTATCAAATAGCACACCTTCATAGAAATCCAGGGTGCACATTGTGTTGCCTATCACTGTCTCAAACTGGTTCAGCTCTTTGCTGCACTGTAACAGCTCTTCAGCTAGGCTCTGGTCCAGATCTGTGTTACGCACCACCGTCTTCCCCAGGATCACCTGCTCAAACTTGGGCAGGAAGGTGGCATCAACAGACTGCTTGGTGACAACGACAGTGCCAGGCTCGAGCCCTGAAAAACAAAAATGGCAGCTGAGAGTTAAAAGAATCACTCCTACACAAAGAACAAAAGTCGAATTCATATATGACATAAACATTATTATTTACAGATCATATCATGTTGATTTTCTAATCAAATGCATTGAAAGTCATTCTTAAAGGAGCAATGTGTAACTCTGACACGTAGTGTTTAAAATTGGTACTGCAGTCTGTATTTTAAACACTGGAGAGAGCTGTCTCCCCCTGTCCCCTTCTCGCTAGGGTTGATGTGCACGTGGGCAATGAAGCTTCAGTGTTTAGCTAGCCCTGCATCAGTCCTGAAACCTTTTCTACATTCTAACCTCTCTCCATTTTTTAAAAGCATCTCCAATATGTATCCTAGTTTTACCACGTTTCTGGTCGTGGAGCGTTTAAAAAAGGACGTTGTATTTTAACCACTTTGCTTGCCTACTTCCATGTTACTTCCTGTAATACCTGTTGGTTTTGCTGTTTGCCTGGCAAACCAAGAAGTAATCCAAGATGGCTGGGTGGGTTAAACAAAATTCCCTTTTTAATGTTGAAAAAGAAGAAGTGCCATCAGTGATCAATAAAAACTACAAAGATAAGGATGACAGTGCTCAAAAACTCAACGACCTTGGGTTCCCTCTTGTGTAAAAAAAAAAGGTAAACTAATAGTATTTTGTTCCAGAGCAGCCAATCACAGTTAGGCAATTACTTGTGAGTGAGTTTACTCTGAGTTTAGTCAAATGCATGCTGAATGGCACACCAGCAGCAAGGGAGCTTGGTCTGTAAGGTAAGAAAAGTTCAAAGTTTAATGATGTTACAGTTAGTTAAACATTGCTCACTTATTCTTCATTTCCCTGATCTGGCTCATAAAGTGGTGGAATCCTCACTGGATGTCATATCTGATACAATCTCATGGAAGGACTTTTACCCACACCTGACTTAAGGTGTGGTCAGGTGAAGAAATTCCTTTTAAATCTGTTCATTTAACTCATTAAAAGAATCCCAAGAGAATCTGCATCCAGGGAGTTTGAGCAGTATTTTTTGGTTTGATAATGAATCAGATGAATGATCAACAGATGAACATCACAGAGCACCAAGGTAAACAAAAACAAAATAACATATTTACAAATAATAAGCTCACCTATTCCGCCTGATGTCCCAATGCGAATAATGGTCACATCTGTGCAATGTGAGTGATGGAGGAGCTTTATAAGCTCATGCAACATTATGGCGATGGATGGGATTCCCATCCCATGCTGCAAAATAAAACACAGACATGTCACATACATCTGTTTTATTTTATTTTTTTTAAACAACTTACAAGGGCTACTTGTATAAGCAGTACAGCAATTGTTGAAAAATAAGCATTTTGTTCATACATACACTGACAGAGAGCACAGGGCCAACTTTGTACATAGCGTATCGGTCTGTTCCAGCACATATATTGGGGTACTCAGATTTGGGGTCCTCCATTTTGAGCTCAGCAGCAATGTACTTAATGAATGACATCATTCTCCAAGGACTGCCCCCAACACACACAAACTGAAAGAATGAAAAACATGTCAAATTGACACCTAAAGTTAATGAGTCACATGATAATGATTAGGAGATTATGTTTTATTAATGAATGACGAAGTTGTCAAAAAGACATTACTTTGACATCACCAAACATAGCAGGTAGATTGTGTGTTCCAGTTCCTAAACTGAAGTGGTACAAGATGTCATCTTTCAGTGAATCCAGGTGGGGGTTGTGCACACAAACGGGGCTTAGGGGTAAAAAAAAAGAATCAGAAGTGTCAGTCTTATCCTGATATCCATACTGTACAGCCATGTCTTGACGTTTCTCATTTACTCTGTTTTATCTAGCTTTAATCGTTGAGTAATAAGATTTGGGGCTTTTGACTTGAGTGTATTTGCATCAACATCCAAGAAGGGTGGGGTATTCATTTGTGATGCACCCAGTGATTCAAAATTAGTTTTGAAAAGCCATTGATTGATTGACCACGATATATTAAATGTTTTCATCCGTACTACTTTCATGCTGAAAAGTGTTGCAAACATAACGCATTAATAAGGAAGTCTGTGTATCCTTCCTGATTATGGTTTAATTTCCTACTTAGTCATTATCTCAGGGCAGCCACACGAAAAGATACGAGGCACAATAATCCAAAAGGCTCCCACATACCTGCCTACTATACATAGCCTATTCAGTTTTCAGTCTATCAGGTTGAAACTATTTCAATCAAAAACAACAACAATATAGTCATCCATGTAATCAACCCTCCATTAAAGTCCTTTCAATCTGTTTGATTAAAGACTGTTTTTCTGGATGTTGGTAGTCAGTCTAAACTATTTGTCCACTGTATACTGAGTAGTTACAATAGATATATTTGCTCATGTTTTAATGTTTAATTAAAAGTGTGTTTACTTTTGTACTTAGAGTGAACAGACCTAGTATCAGTATCGCCACTAATGCCTATTTCTTCTAATGTGCATTGATAACAATAAGGACGTCTGACATGTAAAATGTAGCCTAGTTTAGTTTAGCAAAGGCTACAATAACCTCTGCAGGATCAACATTTGTGTGTGCTTATCACATCCTGAATGTGTTATCATTAAGGTAAAAAAAGACTTCCCCTGTCAGGAAAAAGCCAGTGCCATGATATCCCCCACACACCCAGTAGTTTCCTGATTTAAATGTTTGTTGGGGAGGTTATAGAAAATATTTTAGGCCTACTTCATTACACAAAATAGTTAGGACACAACTGATACTGGACTAGACCTTCTCACCTTTTGCAAGATGCGGTACTCGTGTTGTCCTCCGGATCCATCTTCCTGAAAACAGCTGTGTCCGTCAAAAAACGACCCAATGTCCGAGACCACCTCCAAAATCCGACGAAACCTGAAACGTTACATTTAAAAAAGCACACCTTAAATGAAGAGTTGAAGTGAATTAGCCTTACCTTTGACGTAATTAAGTTGCACATTAAAGACACAATATTTCAAGTTATTAGCATTACAATGAGTCAGAACTTTTATCACACACCGACACTTTGTCGCTCACAGCGCCATCAAACGACAGTTCAATGACTTCCTTCAATTTAAGCCAATATTAAAATTAAAGCAAAAACGCTACATGACAAACGCCGGGCAACATACCTTGAAAATGCTGCTGTTCTCTCCTGGTACTAACAAATCAATTTTACTTTCTGACCATCTCACGTCGACACCGTAACGTGGGGCACGGGCTTCTGTCCACAATGACGCGACGTCAACTTGCGTCACACGCGTAACATCCTACTCCTGTGTTAAAGGCTGCTGTAGTGTAGCCTGCTGTAGCCTGCTGTGCCTCTAGTCACGTACTTGACGTGTGTCAATCTCTCGAGGATATTGCAGGATGTTGTAAAATGTCCTATGACATATGAGTTCTTGTTGCTCAATTGAAAAGTTCGATTTTATTTTTGATGAAAAGTAGCCTACGTTACATAACCTTTCTGAAACGCACCTGACCAACCCAGATTAGTGTTCCTGGAGTTTTATCATATACTATACTCCTGTTAAGTGCAAATTGCTAAAGAACATTCTTTTGAAGGTTGAATGTTTAATATCCTTTTACATATTGGGCTTGATATATGCAAGGATAGGCTTTACTATGTGCCTTCAAATACATATCATTGTGTTAAAGTATTACCAGGTATTTGATATAGGCTAATTCTCAATTTAATATGAGGGGGAAATGCATTGCAATTGCATGGGTTTAATGTAAAAAAAAACCCTGCAAAATGTAGATGCATTTAGGAGGTAATAATTCTTATAGAAGTAGACACTGAGGTTTGTAACCTTTAAAAGTATCCAGTTCACTCAAATGTGTTTTTTAGCTGTAGACTCAATGAATATACTGTGATGAAATTAAACACGTTATTTTTCACAATTCATAAAAATAAAAAAGTACATTTCATTGGTTGAAAATAGCTTAAGGTGCCATCTGTTTAAAATCATCCATGATCTTGCCAGTGGAGACTGGAAAAGAGGATAACTATTAGCTCAAAGAAGCATAAATATGGTGTACAATATTCAGTAATTCCATACATTGTTAATATAATTATCTTAATTGTTGCAGCTTAAAACGTAATGTACATGTCAGAAAGAAAAAGGCAGCACACAACATTGATGATGACAAACTGTCTTTTATAAGGGATGTAAACATGTTTAGTAAGACATGCTGAATCACAATGTGTACAGTATGTTACTCCTGCTAATACTTCTGATGCCAAACATCATTCTGACCCAAATGAAAACATTAGCACCAAAAGTCACCTTCAATATCTTATTTTCAAAGCTTTTTTTTTTAAACAAAATATAAATACTTTACTTCAGCCAAAATTGTACACAGCAAACAATGCAAGCAGTATTCACACTCAAGCTAATAAAGTGGTGTTTTATATTATTAATTTGTGCAACTTCAGTTCAAACTGTTATCAAAATAATAAACATGCAAATAAAAATGTAACAAATTAAATTAAATTCACCAAGAAAAACAAGAAGAAACGATTCAAACTCTCTTTGGCATAGTGAACATCTGTGCAAATTTCTCAAGGTGAGTGAAGCCTCTCCTCCATCCTAAAAACAGAGAAACAAATAGTGAGTCATTTCCCCCCATCCTTCTCATGTTTGTATCTGAATGTAATAAGATACCACAGTTGATTCTACATAGTTAAATGCATTCACATCCATAGTAAAGCATACAGTCAGGATATATACTGAAAGTTTACACACAGAGGAACTGTAGTTTGAAATCAATGTTTAACACCAATATGTGTTTAAATCAATCCTCCTTGCATTCATATCTAAATCTAGAAAGTATTTTTTGCTAACTTACATTTCTTCTTTTCCCCCATTCCTCCTCATGTCATGAAACCTTAGGTGCCCCAGATCCCTCTGTTGACACAGAATAAAAACACAACTCACTCCCAACAGTATGGGTACTATAATATTCTATTATTCTGAACAACTAACTTACTGCCTCAGGTAAGACTATGGGATGCTCAGGAAGGTATTCTGGCTTTCTCCTGGCCTCAGGACAACTCGCCAGACCGATTAAAAAATCCCTGGAGTAAGATATTCTCCCTAAATACATTTAAGTGTTAAAATCAACAAAGGAATTTAAATCACGCAAACCAAAAAATGGGAAAAGGATGTTGTTTCTCTGACAATGCAGGACTCTTCTGCTCAACCAGTAGAGTAAAAACATTCAAATAAATTCACCAGTCTATAGTAAGTGACTTTACAATAGAGGCTGGATGATGAGCAGATATTCCTACATTTAAATGGTGATCAATAAACACCCGGTGTCTTACCTTCTTTTGGTTTGTGCAGGTTGACAATCTTGAAGAACTGCTCTATATCAACATTTGTCTAAAAAGCACAACATCAGTCGATAACTGTGTGAACCAACAATTCAAAAGGCAAATGTTTTTGTAATAAAGCCAAACCTGCAACAATTTTGATTTACAGCGTAAATGATTCACTATAAAAAATGATTTTTCACAATAATAATTCAAGCAGTAATGGTAAAATATAAATTAAAATGCTAAATATGATAAGATACATCCTTCTCTCGCATGTCTTACCTCTCGATTTATTTCTCTGATCAATGCCTGTGCACATGTAGCGGCATTCTTATTGGGCTCTAAAAGAAAAGAAAAATCCCACATCAGAAGGTCATTATACGAGAACAATCATTTCAAATGAATACTGTTAATATGTTTTTTAAATGAAATAATATATTGATTTTAACAGTCTACAGTTATCCACACTTAATGGCAGCAGTATTGTAACGGTCACAGTACATAAATATCTTTGTAGGCTGGAAGAATCATTTACATTTAAGCACCATGTGGAAAATCTCACTGCGTACTTCAGCAGAAACTTGACTTTCTGTTCAGCGGCAGAGCTAACTTCCCTCTTCAATGTAGGGGAAAGTATTGTGGAAGCAGTCTTCATGTCAGTCCTCGATTATGGAGATATTATGTCTCTGCTACCACTCTTATAAGGCCTAGACTCAGTTTATTACTCTTGCTCTTGGATTCAAAACCGTAGACCCCTATAACACTATTTTAATATGTATAACCAAGTGGTTGATCTTCTCTGGCACAGAGGCATGATGAACATGCACCTCTTTATCTATGAATCCCTTATTGGACATTCCCCGTCTCATACTGTATAACATATCTGCTGAACTGAGCCTCCAGACCCTAATAAACTCTCTCTACTGACTGTGGGCACTCTTGTTTCTCTTGGACAAATTAAGAAAATGATCTCAAACCACTTCACCACAGTGTGTGATTGATTTCTGCTGAGAATCATCTCTTTTTGTATCTCGACATCATTGTATATTATTAGGGAAACCTCAATGAATTCCATGGCTTAAATAAAATGTTTGAAATGAATGAATTAAATACTTTGATCCATTCCTGTAAGTTTGACTAACTGCAGAAGACTGCTTACCTATGTCAACATGGATGCGACGCAGAGGCCTGGCAGGCTCCAGATGTTTCTGCAGGACTCGTCTCCTCGATACCTCCATCCTGGCGTCATTGAGAGTCAGACATGTTTTAAAATGACCACACAAGGACTTTTTTTCTAACGTCATACTGTGCTCTTGAAGGGAGACGTCATTCATATTTCAATAGGACATTATTTTTTTTTTACTTCTTTCCAGAAAATACAGCATACTATTAATGGTCCTGTCCGGAAATAAGCAAGATGAAAAAGTAGGATTCTATTAGGATTCAAGGCTTCACTCTTAGATAGACATGAATACATACATGTAAAAACAATTATTGGCTTGATGAAAAGTACCATACGTAATTTTAAAGTGTCGTTAAGTTATTCTGCTTTGATTAACTGTGAAACTACACGGTGTGAAAACTAAACAGTCAGTGAAGAGTTGAGTGGGGTTAGCATCAAAGCTTAGCTAATCAGAAATTCAACAAAACCTTTGAGATTGGCGAACTGAGAAACGACAGGTTGACTGTTCAGCTAACTACCCATCCATTTACCTCCCGTGTACACTTGACAAATGAGAGCTCTTCAGACACGGTTTCAAAACCATCCTTTTTGTGTACAGAAGCAACTTTGGAAGACCGCAGGGGAAAATTGTGTTGCTCTTTGCAAAAATGTTTAAATGGCAGACATTTGTGGCCATGCAGTGCATCATGATAACGACCAGCTGCTACCATACGGTTCTGTTAAATATATAAATATAGCATCACTGCTTCGTTTACAGACAGCACTGTGTCTCCACATCTTATCGTATCAATACAATCAGACAGAAACTGGTAAAAAAAAAAAAAGTTATAAACTTGCTGTCATGTGAAACAGCACAGCGATGCACAAGTACAACGATTTCTGCGTTGAATCAAGCAAATTCAAATAAGAATTGTAACTTTCACAAACAAAGACACTACTCAGAAATTTAGGATTTCCTGACTTGGACTTTGTATTTTTACTAAATAAGTTAAATACACATTTAATTATTCACCTGTGGCTCTACTGAAGTCCCTCGGCGTGGCCTTCTGCCTCTCACCACACCGGCGTCATGAGAGAAGCACATCAGTAACTTCCGGGAAACGACCTCCAACATAAAATGTGTATCATGCAGTTTTCAGGATAAACTGACACTGACAATGCATTTGCGATTGAACACAGCGGTCAGATCACGGAGGGGAAACTCCCCTCAAATCATGACCATTTATGGTTTAAATAACATACTGCAGATTCTTAATATTTGATACCATTCGTCCAACTCTTGAAATGTGTAATTGTAAAATTCTGTTTAGAAATGGTACGCGGAATTGTGTTAACAGTAAATTGTCTAAACATTATCATGACTAATGTGTTAATCACATATTTCCTTCCTGTATATATATATCTTTCAGTGGGGGGCTGTGGATCAAAGCTGTTAAGTTGATAAGGTTACCTGTTCATCTTGTATCCGCAATTGTTCAATCAGCTAAAATCTTAAGATCTGACATTTAAGTGATTCATTTTGAGATGATGTACAGATCTTTAATTTACCACATGTATTTTTAAACAAATATTTTTTTCACCATGGAACTTCCAAGACCTTTGATGATGCATTTTCATCTACAGGAAGAGGGGAGCACAATATTTAAAATGCACATTATATAGACAATTAAAGTGGTCACTCTTTTTGTTGATTTAAGTTCTAAAGCTTCCTCTGGGACTGTTGGGTGTTTATTAGAAAGAAGTAGCTACTGTTAACACTTGACTTAATATGAATTTACTGGTATGACTATGAATACAAAAACACACACGGGTCTCCAATTGTTCTCTTTTAATCATCTGCATTCTAGAAAGATACATCATGAAAATGTCAGCGAGCAGAGTTATTTGCACAAACAAAGATTTGAGAAGTACTTACAATTCAAATTGTGTATTTTTGTATGTAAAAAAAATAACTAACCACAGATGGTACAAAAAAAATAAATGTACATGTACATGATTGGAAGTTAAACAATAATACTTCTATGAGAAAACTAAAACACTCGAATGTCAAAGTAAAATAAGAACTGCATACCAACCTCAGAGAAAAAGGGAAAAAAATATATAGAGAGCCTAATTTTCAGTTTTCATAATCAAAAAAGCCATGCCAGCTTAATCAGAAAAAGGGAGGAAGGGCAATTATTTTCCTTAAATCAACTTGGCCTTTATCAACAGCATAAATGTCAGACTCGCAGTGGTAGGGCATGTAAGTTGACATGAAAAACAATTTCACTTTTACACAAGTAACAGCTGTATTCTTCTTGGACCAATGGATCTTCCACTCAGTTCCTCAACTGCTTTCTGGGCCTCCTGCCGAGTCTCAAACACTGCAGTCGCAGAGCCTTTAGATCTTCCACTTTGCTCATACTGCAGTGAGACAGATCCAGGGATAATCTCATATCCGTAGCAAAAGTCATAGATCTCTTCCCTTCTGATTTGGAACGGCAAGTTAAGTAGCTGTACACAGGTAGGACCATCAACTCTCAAACTCTGCATACCCCGAATGCCACTACCCCTGCCTCGTGAATCATGTGAACCCACTGCAAAGGGCTCATCATTGATTTGAGCCTGTGCATAGCCCATTTGAAGATCGCCATCGTAAGGAATCCTGGAGTCGGAGTACTCGGTGTCACCAGGACAATAGGATGCCATACTGCTCCTGCGCGAGTACTGCTCCTCTCCTGGCAGTGGGTTTTGCATCGTTTTCTCTTGCATCACTGATGGCTCGAAACCCAACTGCTGCATATGAGACCGTGAAACGCATTTCACTAACACTTCCGACCCCCGAAAACTTTGTCCATTTCTGGGTTGAGATGGAGGCCTCTCCTGAAACCTTTCAGAGTTACTAGACGGTCTGTCCCCCATGCCCTGAGATTCCAGAAGGTTTATCATTTTCTCTCTTGAAATTGGGCGGGTATAAACCCAACGGTTTTCAAACAGTCTTTTTTCATTACTTAAGGCATCACAATAATCTCGCAGACTCCTGAACAGCACAAATGTGGATCTGGTTCTTCTCCCATCACTGTCAAGAAGGTGCAGGATCTGGCCATCCTCAAGGTTTGCATTGCAAAAGAGCTTTTTAATGTCTTCTTTTTCCACTGTGTAGGACAGATTATCCACCAAAACGCAGTACTCATCATCAGAAGAAACACTTGGCCTCTTGGTCACAGGTGATTGGGACCTTGCATGATGTTGTGGGTTTCTCTGATGGCGAATCGGTGATCTTTCCCTTACAAAGTTATCCACGTTGCAAGCCAATGACAAGGTACCACCAGCCCAGCACCAATCATCTGCTGTTGTTCGGGAAACCTCCACATACCTTGACTGTATATATTGCCTATCCCTCTTCAGGCCTTCATATGCATCCTGGCTTGTGGCAAATTTGACAATACCTTTCCCGCTCTTTAAACATTTACGATTCTTAAACAATATTATGTCATCGACAACTAGACCACTGAAGAAGTCACGGACTTCCTCTTCAGTCACAGAGAAAGGCATTCCTTTTAGAAACAAAAACAAGTCATCAATACTGCTTGAAGCCACCTGGTGCTGGGGGGGAGGGGTATGATCCGATCTGCTAACTGGTCTCCTGCCAACCTCAGGGTCCATAGATCTTCTGGCACGTCTTGCATTCTCCTCAAGTCTCCTCTTCTGATCTAGCTCTGCACTTTTTGTACTTCTCTCAAGCAGGTTCTGCATTTCTGTTTTACTACTTAGTAGCAATGAAACAGGCGAACCCTTTATGACACCCTGTGACCGTGTCATGGCTCTTCTCGCATCTTCATCTGAAGCAAAGATTATGAAAGCTTCATTCCGCTCCCCGCCAATAATATGCACCCCTCCATCAGGAATTCTGAGGCCAGTGAAGAACTTGCGAATATCCTCTGATCCTGCGTTGGTCCTCAGTCCCTGTAAACGGATGACGACTGCCATACTGGTGCACAAACAACAGCGCCTGCAGACAGAAGGGTGTAAAATAGTATTATTTCCAACACAGATTCTGTCGCTGAGACTCGATTTCCAGGTATTCCATTACAACACCACTGGACTGAACTTGCAATGAGGGATTAAGAACACCATTCCAACCAAAGACGCTTTCAAAAAAACTTTCCGAACAATTAAGTCTGGAATCATTATAACCATTTAATATTTGTTCCAAGCAGGACTTTGTACTTCGTCATACGACATCACCAGTTCATAGATATTTTTGACAGAAAAAATAGAAGCATTGACCAGTACATTAAGAAGTTCAAACATTTACAGTCTGACACTGACTTAATGTTAAACTGACAAGCGAGACAAAATGCACCAGGCAACCAAATATATCCTGTAGTCCAATTTAACAGAACAATTGTCCAATTCAACAGAATCAAAGAAAAAAGCCATATTATATTCAGTTACTACACAGAATATATTTTGAACAACACCACCACAAACCACTTTTTTTAACCATTCATTAATAAGTGCAACTAATGCACTTAAATTTGATAAGAAAGCATTACTTTCTTAAGCAGTTTACAAAGGAGAGTCATTCATACGCTAATTGTTTATAAAACAACTTAGCAGAGCTATGTGTGGAAACCTCTGAAGGCTAATACAGTGACCACCCCAGATTATAACAGTCCACAAAGGCCTCACCAATAGCCACAATCTTATGAAAATTATGTCCTCCCCCTACATTGACTCTGCTCTTGGTTGTTTGGTGGCAAAATGATCCTGAAAAACTCTAACCATTAAAAATGGCCAGTCTTTCAGCGAACAATCATCAGTAACAGTTTGGCCTTTCGCCTCCCTTTGATTAAATTTCTATTTGCCGCTAAATCCACGTCCATCATATTCGGCAGTTTGAATCGCGCCCAATCGCTGAATTGTTACCACTCTTTAACTCACCTGCGTGCTGTCATTGGGGGGAAATGCATCCACTCCCCACCAATAAACATCTCATGTCAACCAAAACAAACCCAAACATTAAAATTAAATTAAAATTACATTAAAAAAAGGCAGAGGACGAACTATTCAAGGCCTTGATTTAAAAAAAAGAAACAGAAATCAAAGATATCTGTATTATCAGGCCATACCATTGCAACACAAAGCCAGCAAATTCATATGACCAAAACAAACTCAATATAACAACAATGAGCACCACAATAATGGTTAAAAAAAAAACCAACAACAACGTCTAGTCATGAAAGGTAGTCGTTGCAGCTTTTAAACAATATATAATCTAGGCCCCTCCTCCTGGGCTCATTGCCACCAGAAGTGCATGCCAATTGCAGGGCTTTAGGGTGTAGGTCTACTGCTTGTAGCTACACTGCAAGCACCCTGAGAATAGGCCTATTACACTTGATGTAATGGAAAATCGGATAATTTAGCAAGCAAGCACAAGCTAACCGCCAGTGTTTGACACCTGCCTGTCCAACAGAAAGCAGGCCAAATCCTCGTCCACGGTTGAAAGCTAAGGTCCTACGGTTCACCCTTGTTTCGTAACAAGCTTCATCCGCTTGGCCTTTTGCCTCCATATGATTATATTTTCTCTTTGCCGCTACGTCCACGTCCATCACAATCGCCAAGTTTGAAACGTGTCCCATTGATGAATCGTAACCATTCCTTGACTCACCTGCGCACTGTCATTGGGAGAAATACATCCACTCCCCACCCAGAAAACATCAAAACACAGGCAGAGGATGGGGTCTCTGCAGACACAGTCAGCACCACACATGTATTGAGGCCCATAACTGCTTGAGCAGCATTTCTTTAATTTAAGTTTATATTCTTTTTTTTTTAGGAAAAAGCTATTGACTATGCCTTCTAAGCAAACAGACATACAACAACATCGAACTAATGCTTTATCAAAAAACCATAATCATTCATTGTAACAGGCATGTAAGTTTAGGACCTTCACAACAAAATCCAAAACAAATGAATAACAATCAGAGAGCTGCAGACCCTCCCCATCAGGCCATGGTGACACATATTCACCTCAGTGAATGCAGTAGTCTGTATCAATAACTCTGAATATCATTTCATGCCCCACAACAACTACATCGTATACCTACTTGTTAGATATGCGATCATTCCTTTAATAAAACGACGGCAGAAACAGTCAACCTTCATCCGACCCGACCTAAATCTCACCAGGACAATTACAGCCACTGCTAATAGTAAAAGTCATCGGACGGTCATGACGGAAGTACATAAAACCAGCCAAGGTTTGTCTAATTTGCGGCATTCAATTACAAATTGTTACTTCCAGGTAAGCGACAAAAGAACACAAATCTAACTTTGAAGGCAAATATAGGCGATGCCGCTTTCAAACAAAGGTACGCAACATGTCGAACACGGACAGCTGTGTGGCCTACAAGGCCTCTGACATTAGCATTAGCTGCTTTCACGTCCAACGCTGACCGGCGACAATGAGCCTGTTTTCTTCATTAAAAGCACGAAATATGGCGACCTGGCATTCAACAAAACTTACACAGGTGATAAGTACACTTTTCTCGAACAAAATAGAGAGTATCAGTAGAATTTAGATCAAGCGTGAATTCATGTAGCTCTTCCCCCGAAATGATTCTGCTTCCGCTGGTAACTTCTTCTTCTTCGTCACTTCTAACGGCGGGCTGGAAGCAATCGTGAAAGGTGTACGGCGCCACCTGCTGCTACGGAGTTTACTTACATTCATAATGTAGCGTCTTTATTTTTTTTGGAAAAGTTAATGTATATTGTTGTACGCTTAAATATTTGGATACTACGCAAATATTTGAATACAACTTTTTTCCTCCTTCCTCCTTACAACCATTTACGACTCTGTTTTTGCACATTTACATTCAATCTTCCATATTTAATCTTCCTATTTAAGACTAGTAATGCTTAGTTAAATCCTGGTTGTATATATTCACATTCTTAGTTTTGATATTTTTAGTACTTATTTACTTTGTATTTAATATTATATTGTGTTTAGATTTGCTAACATTGAGTTTTTTACTCATATTGTGTGTTGGATAACCTGCTGCTGTAACGCCACAATTTCCCAGTTTGGGATCAATAAAGTTATTCTATTCTATTCTATTCTACTAACGAATTGCAATTAACCCTTCATGCATTCTCGAATCCAGTCAGTTTTTTTCAAAAGCTGCTTTATACCTACAAATACAGTTTTAACCCTTTGCCATAAGTCTCAAATGTATTCGATGCAACTCCTTTTCAAGATGTAGGGTTTGCACTTTTAACACATGTGTCCTGACTAAACACTCTGTAACAATATTTCACACTGGTGATTTCAGAGAATGCTACAGCTATCAGATGTCTTCCTTATATCATCATAACACACGGTCATAAAGAACTCAGTGGTAAGCTTCAGCCCATACTTTCCATAAGATCCAATAATGTTATACCATTTAGACCAGGGATGGGCAACTTTGGTCACAGCAAGGGGCCACATTCATTTAATTCTGACTGCCAGGGGGCCAAATTGTAGAATACAAAAACGATTCCAGTCAATTATGTCTCAAATTTAACTCAACATATACCAGTGATCAAATATTATTATGGACATATTTCTGGTTTTCATGATTTCATGGCAGATTTTGTCATGTTTCCAATTAATGTCAAAATTGACCTGAGGGCCACATTGAGGGTTGATGGGGGCCCGCATGTGGCCCCCGGGCCGCCAGTTGCCCACCCCTGATTTAGACGTTCTCCTTGAGTCCCTCAGGCTGTGGCAGGCGGGTAGACACATTTTTCGGGATGAGCTGCCTATACCGTGATGCAAATAGATTTTTTTAAAGACAGTCTAGATACTTTAATTTTCAACTGATTTAAAAATACTTTTTTTTTTTACCTACTGCAATTGCACTTTATAACGACTCCCCTTTAAGTAAGGACAGAAGACATTTAAACTTTTAAACTTTAGCCTGAGCTGCATATATCAAACTGTATATTTGCACACTTGACTGCTTTTTAATAATCTTTATTTATCTATCATACTATGCACTGGCAGAGCTAGTATTTTGTACTGTTATCTATGAGTAACAGCTACTTGGACCTGCACATGGACCATCCATAACACTTTTATCCTGGCTATGTATTGTGGGCTCATGTTTTTTTGCATGAGTGGGATATGTATGTATATATTTGTTATGTGTGTTTGTATGTATCCTGGCTGCTGGAACACATAAATTCCCCTGCTGGGATGAATAAAGTATATCTTATCTGATAATATTTTTTACATGCGAGTCACTAGTTACAGTGAGCTCCAGTGTTCGCGCCAGCTATGAACCCCCTGTCATGTGACGCTGTTGAACACAGTGTGAGAGTCACAGTGTGGGAAATAAAAAGGTATTCTTCAGACATGTTCACACTCCTACAAGCAGAACGACTTTGTTGGTCCGACACTAATTCAGACACTTTGTTGGGCTTAGTTTTCGAGGGCATGTTTGTTCTAACTCTGGGTTAACGTGAGCTCATGTTAGCTCCACAGCAGCGACATGTACCCGGACTGAAGCCACGGCGCAGCAGCAGAGGAGCCGACCATCATTTCCGACAGCTCCGTATGGATTTGACGTCGGGATATATCGGTGCTTGATGCTCTAAGGCTTAGCGGATCACAGGTGATTTCGAGGATGGGGGGACCCTGTGCCCTTAAGCACTTTGTAAAGTGAGTACCTCGTGATTTAATTTGTATTTAACAACAAGTTTATTATGGTTTTAATCGTCTCTCTAACACACAAAACATGAGCTAGCATGCTAGTAAAGCCGGGTGCTGAGACTCTATTATACTCACTTTCTTCAACGTAACTTGTAACTTAAAAAACGTGTTGCTGAATCGATAAATGAATAAGCGGACGAGCTTCTCGTCCTACTCGGTGGAGAGAACCGTAGTTATTCGGACTTCGCGCATTTCAGACAGATTAGTGAGCGATAAAGTAGCCCGTAAGTGAACCACAGCGTTAGCCTGTTCCAGTTAGCTAAACTAGCCTGATGCTAGTAGCGCTCCACAGCTAGCCGTGTGTTATCAAACAAAATGTGTTGGTTATACCTCTACTGTAAAGCCGTAAACGTCGCTAAATGCAACACGTTAGCATAATTGTATTCACACAACTGTTTAGACAACAAATGATACACAGGAAAACACGAGTTGCCGCTATCTTTTAAAAATGGCCCACGGAAGCTCTGTGTTAACGTTAGCTTAACCCAGTTAGCTTCATGCTAGCTGCTTGATATTCTTAATAAAGCTGCTTCGCAATCAAGCAGCTCAGTAAATGTCAACTCAGTCGCCTGCTGTAAACTTACATGTATGTTTAAGGTTGACTTGTAAGCAAATGTTAATTGTGAACTCAACTAAATTGGCAGGTCAGCAACACATCTTTGTATATTCGTTTTCATAGTTGGGAAGGTTAGAAACAACATTTTAAAGGCCATGTTTTGGCTGTATCACTCCTCCCGCTCACACCACGCTTTATTTAGGTTTCTAATGTGATTCAAACCAGTCACCATCTGTTTACACAAGGGTGTCGATGCATAGTTTACAAAGATACTGGTTCCACAGACAGCCTTTGTTTCACTAGGCCATTTGCTTTGCTCTGTACTTGTCTATTAATAAGATAAGTGTTCTCTACTCGACCTGCTTTAACCTGTAATCCACCATGATAGTTTAAAAAAAAAACAGGTGACTGTAACCTTTCATTTCTGTGTTTGCTGTTTCTAAACCAGAGCAGTAGAGAATAACAGACAAGTAAGCTGCGGAAAGATGAATTCTTTGTCTAACAGCAGATCTTGCTGTTTGCAGCTGGTTTCTAGATAACATATAGGAATCTGCAGGAAAGGACGCCTGTACAGTAGAAGTGGTTTATACCAAAGCATTTTACACCCAAACAGACCACAACCAGACTGACATACTGTTGATTACAATAAATTGTTAGGAAACAATAGTTTAATTTCTGATATTTTCTGCCATTGTTAAGTTGTCAGGATTTAATTTTCAGAATTGCTGACGGAGTAACTGTAAACTGTTTCGGACATAAGAAACCCAGCTCATTGCAACTCTTCCTTCTTTTGTTGTCAGGTGTGACGTCACTTTGGAAGGCTCATTTCTCTGATTTGGATTATTCTTGGCCAGCAGCAACTTCGGGCCTGCTAATCCTAGACAAGTTTTTCAATGGACACTCTGCTGAAGTCCGAGATCAGGTACAGTACATTATACAACTCACAGTGTATGTTTGGTTTGGTGTAGTTTGATTGACACATTTTGAAATTATTTTAGTATGTTTACAAAGTACAGTCTGTACTAACCCTTTTTACTGTCAGAATATTGTGATATTATGGTCAGACAAGGCACAAGACTGTCTCGTAATTCATGCACTGAAAGTAATTAAACATACAAGACCACTTTATGCAAAAGGTTTTGGGGTCTTTTTTCAAATATTGACAGATGATAGAGATTATTCTCAGATTCTTTCAGATAAAGGGGTCAGCCAAATGTTTTTAGAGCTTTGCTTTCTGTATTATAAGAAAAAAATATATGTAGTTTGATTATTTCAATGAAAATATAATTTGTAGGAAAGATTACATTGTGTCATACAGATTTTTTGTGATCTAATTGAA
Source organism: Labrus mixtus (assembly GCF_963584025.1). NCBI lineage: Eukaryota > Metazoa > Chordata > Actinopteri > Labriformes > Labridae > Labrus > Labrus mixtus. The sequence continues at coordinate 18,366,630 of NC_083622.1, read as the reverse complement.
ATATGTTTTGAAACAAGGTATTGGAATTGGGTGTCATATTCTCATATGCTTGCACTTTGTTCATGCTTATTATTTCAAAACATGAAACACTGCATTCGATTTTTGATTTCCCTACTTTAATTTTGGTAAAGATTTAAGCAATGCTAGCGGGGTGAGCATCTTTATCCTGTAGGTTAACTCTAAAGTGTAAGCTGGTTATAATAGTCCCTACTTTACAGCAGAATTTCACTGCAGAAATGCTTCCTTTTGAAGGTCACAGAGAAAGGAAAAATGAAATCCTGAAGGATTATATGACCTAATTATTGTCCTGCACCCATATTGAGCCTACCCTAATGAACACACACGCTTTAATAGGACTAAAGGATCTACAAAAAACAAATTATTCTTTACATGTTATATACTTACATCTCTGTTTGATTTTTGTGTGTGATTTTCTTCCTCTGCTTCTTATTGTTATGAAATCAAGCTATATGATGTGAATTAACAATGTTATTAGCTTGTAGGCGAGCTCACAGATCATTAAAATACAACCTATTTTTCTTCATTTCTGCTTACCTAGGTTAGTATAGTATCATTTTGTTTTGTTGAAATTTTGGTTTCTTAAGGTATGGTAAGGTAACTTTATTGGTACCCGTCGGTAGATTTGGTTTGAAATGTGTGAGTCGGCATCCTTTTAAACACAAACGACAGGACAGGACAGGACAAAACATGATAAAGTGACAACAGTGCTCAATACTAAAGAGAAAATCCCTTCGTAAAAACAAGATAAAGTAACCCATCGTAAGAATAAGACAAATAAAGATAAAAATGATACTATATCATCAATCAAGTAAAGTAAAAGCAAGATTTGAATAAGAATAGTGCTGTTGATGTAGCTGTAACGTGAAAAGGGCAGGCCATATGTTGAACAACGATGCACCAATTTTTGGTCAGGTGGTATGGGCTAAACTGTTGCTATATTCCTGATTATGTAAATGCACACTTATTTTTTTATGTAGATCTGTAACATTGTTTTATTATTTCATCAATTCACTTTGGTCCTTAATCTCTTTAGCTTGCTATTCCATTAATTAAAAAATCAGAATAAAGTATATGCCATTATTATGCCCATGTACAAGGTCTCAGGGATAACATCCATCAGTTACCCTACAAATTTGTTTCTCTATCCAGCAGAATGTGCCCAAAAATATATTATATATGGAATTAACTTGTGTTCTCCCAAGTCAGCTTTTTCCAATTTTTCCTCTCTGTAAACATCAATTATAAACAGAAAAACATTAGAGTTTTCATTCAAAGTGCATTGTTTATATGGTTAATGGACTTGAGCTTATAAAGCGCTTTTCTATTCTTTTGACTAGTCAAAGTGCTTTTTAACAGCAGGTCATACCTACCCATTCACACACTGATGGCAGAGGCTGCGATTGAAAGTGTCCATCTTTTTTAACTCATCTCATTCATACACATTCACACGCCACCGACAAAGCAGTGGGAGCAACTTGGGGTTAAGTGTCTTTTCCAAAGACACATCAACATGTGTCTGCAGAGGCTGGGGATCGAACCCCCGACCTTCCAGTTGATAGATGACTGACTCTACCACTACACAACAGCTGCCCTAATAATATATATGTATATATATATATATATATATATATATACACACATATATCTAACATTTCAGACAAATGCTATGTATGCTTGTTAATATTAATGTATACGAATGTAGAGCAGTAGACACTGAGAATTACAGATATGTTATAGTTTAAAGCCTCAAAATCAGTTACAGTCAAAACAAGTTGTTAAGGGACTAATTCATATTCTGCAAGGTCACCTTGAAGTTTCTTATGTACCCCCTGATAACCTTGAAGTTGCATATTGCTGCATGAACTGTGTAACTTCATTTCCATCTTCCCTCTGCTTTTTTTTGCTCACATGATGTAACCACAGAGAGGAGGGGAGTGGGGCCTCAGTAAGTGTCAAACCAAAAGTTGATAAGTATGAATATTTGCTTTTGTGGGTTTGTTACAACTGCTGTCATGATGGAGAAAAACAGATTCCAGGTTAATTATAGCCTTCTCTTTTATTGCAGGTGAAGGTGGAGGGCCTATCCAAGGCAGCTCTAATAAAAAGCCTGTCTCCCAGAGTCATGCTATCCAACCATCTTCTGCCTAAAGGGACCAAGATGAAGGTCAACCTGGAAGACCAGGGTCGTCAGAAAGTGTCCTTTAGCTTCGCACAGACCAAGAAGCCCCTGCAGAGCCTGTTCTTTATCCCCGCCAGCCCTGACAAGTCTGTTGCTGAACCTCACCTTGCCTTGTCCCAGTTGACCTCAGACGAAGAAGGGCAGAGTACAACTGAGCAGACACCCATGGTGCCAACTTCAACAGCAGAGACACCTTCTCAAACACCAGTCTCCTCAGCTACTAAAATGAAAACAGACTTATCTAAGATGCATTTCAAGAAGCAAATTCTTAGTGTCTCTGTGACTGAAGAGAAACCAACTTCTGCTGTGCCAGATGAGCCGCACTCCTCCGACTTGATGGTTCTACAGAAATCAACAATCTTGAGTGCAACTGAATTCCCAACACCCCAGCCTCAGAATGCCATCAGTGTCTGCCCCTCAGAGAATGCTAAAATTGAAACCTCTGAGGCAAGAGTTACTGCAAGCCTCAAGAAGCCAGTTGCTTCCTCAGGAAAAGATGTGGAGAGTTCCAGCAGTGCTGAGCAGGACGGTAAGGTATACAATAGGACAACCAGGTCCCAATCTGATAGCGCGCCACCTGGCTCAGAGTCAGATGGAGATTCAGTCCAGATGTCTTCCAGTCGCAGATCAGTTGACTCCAAAAGTAAAACAAACTCTGAGAGCAGAAGCAAGGAGGTAAAAAAGTCTTCCTCTGGTTCATATGTGGAGGAAAAAGAAAAAAGTTCCTCAAAGCGTTCAGAGAATCACGAAAGGTCTTCTAGTTACTCGAAATCAGACCGAGATTCTAGACACACATCATCGCGTTCATCCAGATCCGACAAAGATCGCAGAAGGTCCAGGTCCAGATCACGATCCCGATCTAGAGGCTCTCGAACAAGTTCGTCTCACTCCAGATCAGAGAGATCTCGAGGCGACAGAGGATCCCGCTCCGATAGGTCATACTATCATGATTCTGATAGGAGATCATATAGGAGTTCTCCGCGCAGAGAGAGAAGACGTTCTCGTTCTCGAGACAAAATTCGGGACAGTTCCGACTCTGAGGATGACCACAGGAAGACAAGAACAAGGACAAGTGAATCGAGTAGATCATCAGTGCATGCAAGCTCATATAAAGAGTCAAAATCATCTTCCTACACAAAATCTGAAAAGGCCTCTAAATCTTCAGATTCTCCTCATTTTTCAGAGTTGGATAAAAAATCACATTCATCAAAGTCTGAAAGAACTTCAAAGCGACTGTCAGACTCTGATTCCCAACGCAAGTGCTCTCCTGACTTGGACTCCAGTTACCGTAAATCAAGCTTGCATAACAAGTCAGAGACCAACAGTAAATCTTCATCTTCCAGTACACATACCCATTCTCAATCATATGAGAAACGCCAAAAAAGCAGCTCAAGTGACTCTGAAGCTGATCATAGAGGAAAACCACAAGCCTCTGACAAAAGCTCTGGCTCTGAGGAAAAATCTACAAACTATCAAAAGAACAACAACAGGTCAGAACTGAAGCAAATTACTCCTTCTAGATCATCCATGAAATCCAGTGGAAATGATAGGCAATCAAGTGACACATTTCAAAGCCCTGACAAAGCACCGTCAAAGGAAAACCCCCCAGAACTTTGTTTTCTGATTGAAAAAGAAAAAGTAGATTCCCAACCTGGTGGAAATGAACATAGTAATCAAGATTCTATTGATATCATCTCATGCACTGACAAGAGTTTGCAAGAACTGTCATCTGAGAGAAATGAAACAAAAGCAGGTCATGAAGTTGAGACAGATAATGCCTCCGCTATATCCCCAAGTGAAAGCCTGAAGCATGTAAATGCTAGCCTGGAGAACTTGACTAATGTGAAGGAAAGCCTTTCTTCTAATAACCTATCACATGTGAAATCATTTGCAGCTGTACTAAATTCAAGTAGTAGTAATGAAAGTGTAATATGTAGCCAGGGCAAGGAAGATGTTGACTGTTCACCACAGTCCTTACTTGAAACACAAGATGTCCAGCAAAACACAGAATCGGAAATTGATGAGCTCAAAACAGCTACGGTCATCAACCAGCAATGTGGCACAATTGTGCCACTCTGTTCTGATACATCATGCCCTGATTCTGAGAATCAGCTGACACTCGCACAGCAAAATACAGATACTGTTAAAAAGAGTATCAGTAGTAACAAAAAGTCCAGATGGGATATTGTTGGGCAGGACACTTCAGAGAATGATAACTTACAAAGGACACTTTGTGCAGAGAGTAAACCTAAAAAAGTGGTCTCTGTCAAAAAGATAGAGGTTTCGAAAGACAATAGCCAACAAGACTCTGAAGTTAAAGATATTAATCAGCAAGAAGCTGAAACACATTCCAAACCAGGGAGGCAGATGGGGATCTCTAAGCAAGACTTCTTTTCTGTGACTGAAAAATACAAAGACCAAAGTGAGCCTTCACAAGCAAGCACCAGCGCTGACCAGTGTGACTTAAAACAGAGGGACTCTCAACAAACAAACACAGACAAGCCTCTGCACATCAATGATCCATCACAGACCCTCATAGCTTCAAAGATGCAAAGCTGGAATGGCGATGGTCATGAAGAAGCTTCTAAGATCAGTGCTCACAAGAGCAAATTAAGTAAGAGAGCACCACTTAATCAGGATACATTAGGACAGAGTGAGGCCAGTGATAGTGACAACTCAGAGTATGACTCAGATTGCGGCGAGGCTGTAAAACGATTGCACTCTGTGGTGGTGGTGCCGAAGAATTCTTCACTTACAATGGATGCACAGGACACAGGAGCTTCACCATGCACTCCAAGGAATAGTTCAGAACTTCAGAATGCTAATATTACAGCTGACCTGGACATCAGTGAAGTCCCAAAACAAAGGCAGGAGGGTCCATGTGCTGGTGTGAACAATTCTTGCAATAACACTATGTTGTGTCAATCCCAGAGTAATATGATTGATAGCACCAGTCACTCAGAGGGTTCCAGCTCCATCAGAGTCCAACCTTGCACAGCAGGTCAAATCGTTGCCCATGGAAACACCACAGATCTTGCCCAAAATCTTGAAAATTTGAGGCAGTATGAGGATGGGCACACACAGCATACTGTCAGAAGTAGAGGTGAAAGAATGTTCTCCCATTACCAGCATGATGATTTCTCCAGTGCTGATAATATCAATGATAGAAATGGATTTAACCTAGGTTGGGATTTTTCACAATCGGAACAGCCCAGTAGTACATACCAGCAGCCTGATAGCAGTCATGGGCCTCAGTTACCTAACACTAAACCGACAGGAACCTCTCCCGAGGAGCATGGGTACATTCAGAGTAATCCCTCCTGGAACCAAGAATCCACAAATATGCATATTAGCCGAAAACCCTACCTCCTTGTTCATCAGGAACCTGCATGTGAAATCCACCCTGACTCCCTAACCAATGACCATGACGATTACAGCGCAGATAAACTGTCAAATCTTACTGAAACAGCTGTTGAATGCAGTGGACTGAACACTCCAGGGTCATCAAGCTTTGTTCAAGGCCATGAAATAAGCAGCAACAGCAGAGGCTCTGCAGTGCCTGACCCTCCGAGAGAAGACTTTTTCAGACCTCATAGAGGCCGCGGACCTCCCAAGAAAAGGCGTCCAGAGATTGAGTCAGATTCAGACAACGAGGCAGAGGCTGGGCCTGCTGGCAAGAGAGAGTGTCTTGGAGATACTGATGTCACCAAGGAAAGTCCTTTCAAAGTGGAAGTGCAGCGTCCAACACTCACTCTGCAAGACTTTAAAGACTCCAATAAATGGAAAGACTATTCCAAGACTAAGAAGATGCCCCCTTACTTTGACTTGATTGAAGAGAACCTGTACCTGACTGAGAGGTAAGGTGTTGCTGAAGCTGAAGCAAATCATTTTATTTTTTACGTTAGTTTCAAGCTGGAGCATAAAAGTCATACATTTCTTTTGTAGAAAGAAGAGCAAGTCTCATCGAGATATAAAGAGAATGCAATGCGAGTGCCCAGTTCTGCCCAGAGAGGAGCGTTCAAGAGGAGTATTTGCATGTGGAGAAGACTGCTTGAACCGGTTGCTGATGATTGAGTGGTGAGTTGAATGTTATAGATAATACTGAGAAACTGTAAGAACACTGTCTTTAAAAAAAAAAAAAAAAAAAAAAAAAAAAAACACTTTGTAAGGTTTTCCAGAAAACCATGCACAGTTAAACCTGGCTCAGAGTTTTAAAAGCATAACCGATTTTGAAATAGGGTAGCATCACACGAATAAGGAGATTCTTTACGGATACTCTTCTCTATAAACTCAAGCATGCAAACACTACAAGTTATGAAACAATGGCACATCACATACTACAGGCATTACTAAGATTATCATGTCGGCAGAGGAACGCACCACTTCACTGGACCTCATGTAAACAACGGAGCTGGTCGTTCAATTGCAATTAAAATGCTTTGTGCAGGAAACCTCTTACTGTTCTCCCTTGTCTCTCGACGTTATTTTAGTCACACGGCTTCTTTCAGACCCTTGAGTGATGTTATAGTCAAAATTTTAAATCCTAAATATCAAATCTATTTGATATAAATCCGGGCATCTTCTAGCAGATCAGGGATGTTAAGATTTGATCTTTATATCACTCGTACTACAAGGCAATCTGGGGAGATAATTGGTTCGGAGCAGCCTCAGGTTGGGAACACCCCATGATTGTCTTGAGAGGGGGAAACCTCAAATCGGCCCGATTATCTTGCAGTCTGAGCCAGGCTGTAATGGAGAAAGGGGTTGAAAGCTGTTCAAATGGTGATCATCTAGTCTTGAAATAATTTTCATTCTTTAGCAACATGAAAGCTGCACCAGAATATGCTTACTGGTAATTGTGTGCATAATAGCAGCTTGAATTTGTGTCAATATTTATTATGCTGATTATCATCCACATTTAAAAAAGTCTAAAAGATTAAAGATTTTTAATCTCTTATTATTATAAAAACAATTTTTATAAAAAGGGATGTTATTATTTACAAGTTCACAATATTTTTAACTTTATTTTTTCAGCTCTTCAAGGTGCCTGAATGGAGTCTACTGCTCTAATCGACGCTTTCAAATGAAACAACATGCAGATTTCGATGTTATCCTCACAGAAGACAAGGGATGGGGACTCAGGGCAGCTAAGGAGCTGATTGCGTAAGACTCTTCATAGCTTTCAGTATGACAGTTAAAAAGGTTTTGGTAGCATTTTAAATAATTATATATTAACAAGGTTATTAATTATTAAGGTAATTTTGCATTTCCATGATGTGCACAGACTACCTCAATAAGATATTCCAAAGAGAAAATGTGTGCTATTTTTGTGAATTACTGAAACACTGTCTGAAAGCCAATGTGTCACCGGAGTTGGGCTTTCTGATTCAGTTGATTGATATTCTTAAAGGTTTGAGATGTTAGATTTTGTTTTCTTTTTTATTTCAGAAACACTTTTGTGCTGGAATACTGCGGGGAGGTATTAGACCACAAGGAGTTTAAAACAAGGGTGAAAGAATATGCTCGCAATAAGAACATCCACTACTACTTCATGTCTCTGAAAAACAACGAGGTAAGTTATAATGAGACCCGTTCTAACCAATGTTAATGTTAAAATGGCAATGTGGTTTAATGATTTAGCTTAGTGACCTGCAATATAGGTAACATTGGATTGTGTTTCTACAGATCATTGATGCAACACTGAAGGGTAATTGCTCCCGGTTTATGAACCATAGCTGCGAGCCTAACTGTGAGACCCAAAAGGTACAGTGTCAAAGAATAGAAACAAGTAACACTCTTTCAGGTTACCTTCCCGAAAGCTGACTCACCTGATGATGATTTTTATCCCACTTTAGTGGACCGTCAATGGCCAGCTTAGAGTTGGTTTCTTCACCACCAAGGCTGTCGCTGCCGGAACTGAGCTGACGTTTGATTACCAGTTTCAGAGATACGGGTAACGTTTCACTGGAGTTTTCCTCCACACTTTCTGAGTATTTTGAGCAATCTAAGTTTGTTCTAAAACCACTTTTATATTATTGGTGGTATAGATAGGTTTTTAATAAGTGGTTGTTCAATCTTCTCAGTGATGGTTTAGCAATAGTGATTTAACTTCTGTTTAAACTCTTTCTACAGCAAAGAAGCACAGAAATGCTTCTGTGGGGCAGCCAGCTGCAGAGGCTTCCTGGGTGGGGAGAACAGAGTTAGTGTTCGGGCAGCTGGGGGGAAGATGAAGAAAGACCGCAGTCGAAAGAGCGCTCTCACCACGGTCAGTCGTCTCTGCCCTGTTTGAAACTGTGTCTTGTCATTGATTACACCCAACTGGCAGTAATGTCAATGTAGCTACACCTCCTCATGAGAATCACTACAACTAAATAATACAAAATATATATTGCACCAGTGTTAGCTCTGTATTTAAAGTGTACAGCCAAAAATGTCTCTGCACCAGTTTCTCTTGGGCAAGGGTGTCCTATTTGATGACATCATCACTTTGACCTTTCTCAGGTTGATGAGGAGCTGGAGGCGTTACTGGAGAATGGAGAAGGCCTGTACGATGAGAAGCAGGTGGTGTCTCTCTGCAGACTGATGGTCCGAGTAGAAACCATGGAGCAGAAACTCATCTGCCTTAAGCTCATACAAGTATGACCTAACTGGTTTATGCCTAGTTTATGTTGTTGATGGTTGTTTTTATCATGCAGGGCATTTCATTATATTTTTGTGATACTCACAGGATACTCAAAATCCAACATGCCTGAAGCAGTTCCTGGACCATCATGGGTTGTCTTTGCTGTGGATCTTCATGGTGGAGATTTCTGAAGCTAAAGGGAACAGTGCTAATAACAACAAGCTGCAGTTAGAGGTGAACAAGTCATAAACTTTGTTTTATAATATTCATAATGGTGTCACATTCTGCTTAAGTTACTTGGCAGTTGAACATTTCCAGAGCCTCTTCAGCCACTGTGTGTTCACCGATATTATTATTTTATTTACAGATTATGAAGACCTTGGCAGTGCTGCCTATCTCTACCAAGAACATGCTAGAGGAGAGCAGAGTCCTAACCTTCATCCAGCGATGGGCCCAGACAAAAAGTCACTCTCAGCCGACTGAGATGGACGGTTACTCCAGTGAAAACACTTCCCGAGCTCAAACCCCGCTCAACACTCCTGATGGTTCCTCCAAACTGGGAACAGAAATGGAAGGTGACTCGTCCAAACCTGCTGTGTACCGCCGCCTTAAAATCATCAGTGAAAACAGTCTGGACAGCGCACTATCCGACGCTAGCAAAGCATCTGACGGGAAGGAGGAAGATGAGGATGATGATGATGAGGAAGAAGATGAATCCTCACATGACGGCAAACAGGTGAAGGCAGACCCGGGGTGTGCGGCTGAAGATCCAGAGAAAGCTTCAATGGAAGAGACTGTGAAAGAGGAGAAACAGGAGGAGGCAGTGACAAATTCAAGCACTCCACATCAACCTCAAACTGACGAGGATGAAGAAAAAATGGAGGTGGATTCGGAGAAGGAAACTGAGGTACAAGAGGACACCAGTGAGGGTCAGACAGAAGAACTTGAAGGGCATAAAGAGCCAAGTGAAGAACAGGAAAGCCAGGAGGAGCAGACCAGTCAGGTAGTGACAGAAAAAGCTGAACTGGAAGAAGAACAGCCTGACGTTAAAGTTCAGGAGCCAGAGAGTGAGTTTGTCAAAACAGATGTAACAGATCCTCCACCTGAACAGCCCCAAGAGAGTGAAGAAGCCCAGGCAAACACACAAGAGACTGAGAATCCTCCTCCACCCCCTCCTCCTCCCCCTCCTCCTCCTCCTCCTGTCAGTGAGGTAAAACCTGCTGAATCCATCCTTGAAGCTGCCCCAAACTCTGACACCACTGAAGTCAGTATGCCCTCTGAGATCACAGCACCCCCTGTGGACCCGCCAGTGATAGGAACCCCCTCTCAGGATGAAGAGGAGGGTGTCTCAGATGTTGAGAGTGACAGGAGTCAGGAGACCCAACTCAGTGCCTTGGACATTAGTGGCATGGCTGCCAGACTTCTGGACAGCTGGAAGGACCTGAAGGTGAGCTCAAAAAGATTCACTTTTAAAGGTAGACATTGTAAAGCATGCATGAAAAATTGAAAGAAGCCTATTACTCTTTAAAGCTGTTTTCACATATGCACTCCTGAAAATATCTAGATAATTTCAGTAGGACTGCTCCGGATATTCTCTTGACCTGCACCTCACAGTGGGAGCCTATCCTTGTCAGACAGGTGGGGGGGGGGTTGGTATCTGTTTGGATATAACTGTTGTTATACAGTTGTTCTTGTCCTTTCAGGAGGTGTACAGAATACCAAAGAAGAGTCAAGTGGAAAAGGAAGCAAACGGTGAGTTTAGTAATAAAAACAAAAACAATGGTGTATCTATTAGATGTATTTTCAGTATGATTTACCTGATTAAATGTTCTCTCAGATCGCAGCAGAGATCGTGACACAGCTTTGACTCCACGCAGAGCTTCTGGTAGTCGAGAACGAGAGAGGGAGCGAGACAAGGAGAGGGAACGAGACCGAGACCGAGATTATGACAGAGACAGGGAACGAGACTGGGAAAGGGAGAGGGACAGAGAGAGGGACAAGGACAGAGAGAGGGACAGGGACAGAGAGAGGGACAGGGACAGAGATCGTGACAGAGATCGCGACAGAGATCGCGACAGAGATCGCGACAGAGATCGAGACAGAGACAGAGACCGTGATCGAGGCTCTGACAAAACTCCGCGCAGCACAGAAAGACGAAGGAGACGCTCAGCATCACCACCACCCTCATCCTACGAGAGGAGCCGACGCACTGAGGAACGGTAAGAAAGCTTGTGACTGGAAAAACATTTCAGATTGTCTTCCATGTGTAGTGTAGTCTTTGTACAGCTTTGAGTCATGGACAAGTTTTGGAATCCAACTGTTGTCTGGTTTTTAAGGTTTGATCCATCTAACAACAAGACCCCAAGGGGAGTTGGTGGCAAGGAGCGTAACAAACTGTCCACAGAAGAGCGCAGAAAGCTGTTTGAGCAGGAGGTTGCTCAGCGGGAAGCCCAGAAGCAACAACAGCTTCAACAACAGCAGCAGCAGCAGCAGCTTCAGACTTTGGCCTATGACCCTGCTCTGGCTTATGTTTCCAGCCCTGGCTTCATCACCTACCCTCCTGGATATCCCATCCAGACCTTTGTGGATCCCTCCAACCCCAACGCAGGCAAAGTACTGTTGCCTACCCCTGCTGTTGATCCCAGCATAAACTATGAACAGACGCCTCCCCAGCGTCTTATCTCAGACCTCGGACTAACCTCTCCATCCCCTACTTCCCAGACCGCTCCAGTTCCTACTCTTTCTCAGCACATCACTACCACTAACCTCACCGCTGGAGACCCCCAACAGTACGCCCAGCCAGCTGTAGGAACCCAGGATGCCGGTGTAGCTGTCCTCTCTGTACCTGCCCAGGCGGCCACTCAGAGCTACACCACTCTGTGGGATCCCAGCACTCAGCAGGCAGTGACGGTGCAGACGCAGCCTGCACAGCAGTATGCCACAGCCCCACCACAGGCCCAGACACAGACAGCCATCTATTACCAGGGCCAGCCATGCCAAACCATATACAGCATCCCCACCGCCTACCCTCAGGCAAACACTCCCGTTATACAGGTAGGGTACCACGCTGGAAAGCCAAACAATTTATTCATTCCACTTTGGTATAGAAACCTGATTAAAATATGATGAGGTTCTACTTAAAGAACATTTAAGAAATGACTGCTCAGTTTAACAGAATTTTAAAATTACTTCATCATTTAAAAATAACAAAATATTTAGGATTCAGAAAATATTTTAGATTGAAGAAGAAGCTTTACTTTAAAGTAAGGCAAGATCAAATATCTAGGACAATGGGCAACGTCATCTCACCTCAACAATCATAGTATTGTTTTGCTAAAAGTTTTACATCCACTGTGTATATAATTATTAGCATTAAAACTGCAACACAATGCAACAAATACATGATAATAGATTTCTGTATTCCTCAAGTAACATCTGATGATATTGTACTTTGTGTTTCACAAGGCATACACTGAACCCACAGCCAGCTACCTGCACGGCCAGCCTGTGTATCCTGGTCATCAGCAAGGAGTGGTGGTGCAGCAGGGAGGCACGGTTACCACCATTGTCACATCTCAAACTGTACAACAGGTAACACGTACACACTGTCCAGTGTCTACAGCAAAATTATACTATTTAAGGAGGGAAAGAAGTAGTGGTGCAATGGGTCACAGTTTATCCTTTCAGATCAACCCCCACGTTTTGGATTGCATGTGATTTGCCATTGATGGAAAATTCATCATCATGGTGTAAATTAAGTGTACTGCCGCTCAATTCCTGTGCAGAGCCTTGGTGAAAAGATGTCAGTGTTAAAGTAGTGCTTGTTTTTTTGCAGAATTTCATTCAGATATTTTTGTTGATATTCTTGTATATTTCAAATTTTTCTCACCATGTCTGTATTTATCATGCAGTTATCAATTGGTGTTTGCATGTAACAAAAGTCAGTCCCTTAATGTTTGTAAAGTTATCCTGCAGTCTGTCGTAGTCTGTAGCTGTTAACTTAGCCAAAAAATGTCATAAGTGTTGTATTCGGCCAAAGAACTAAAGATACACTCCCTTAACGCACACTTCCCCCTTTTGGTTTTGTCTCACACAACCCCCACTTCTGGAGCAGCCTCTGCAAACCCACACATCAATTGTTGCATTATGCTACATGTTCAAGTTTGTATATGCTCAACCGAGGAAAAAAACAAACTTGTTTTTGTAGATTACAACAAACTTGTTACTCACAGAAAGATAACTATTCTGTGTTTGTAATGTTGATGTATTTTGTTGAGGGTTAACAAAAATGTTTATTAAAATGAGGCAGCTTTCTATATTAATTCTCAGATTTCAAAATACTACCGTATATCTATTTGTTAAATCCGAACCGTGGGATTTGTGGCAGGTTGCACCCCCAGTAAAAAAGGAAGAATGCTTACATTTTAGCATTTTTTAACTGCATGAGTAAACATAAAAGATTGACTGTTTCAGTGGATTCAACAGACAATTTGAATTTCCACTATTTGCCCTTTGAAGAACCGTGCTCTACCTGATATGAAGCAACTTTAGGTCATAGTATGGCCACAAGGTGGTAGTATATTTTAAGTCTTTGGGGCTGCAGTGTGCTGGTCCAGTGACAAATCAGTTGTTTGAAATTTCATTCTAAGTTGTTTTTTTAACTTGAAACAATCAGAGGAAATGACTTGATGGTCTCCATGTGTTAAAACTCTAAATGCAACATGAATGACTCACAACAACAGCTGCTTTAAAAAAAAGCATTTTTAGTGAATTAGTTTCTTTCTCCACGAAAAGAAAATAACAAAGCCAAGTTCTAGGTACAAAAGCCACATGGATTTACTGCTAATACTTATTTTCTATTTCTTCTCTCCAGGAAATGATTGTTCCCAACAATGTGATAGACCTGCCTCCTCCCTCCCCCCCCAAACCCAAAACTATCGTCCTACCTCCAAACTGGAAAGTTGCTCGAGACCCTGAGGGCAAGATTTACTACTACCATATTGTGACAAGGTTGGTACTGCTTGCTGTGTGTATATAAAGCATATCCTGAACTCTAGAAAACCATGCACATTATTCTGAGATTTCTTCCCTCTGTGCATTAGGCAAACACAGTGGGACCCTCCGACCTGGGAAGGAAGCAGTGACAACACTAGCGTGGACCATGAGTCTGAGATGGACCTTGGAACACCCACCTATGATGAAAATCCCTCCAAGGTGAGCTTTACTCTGAAATTATACTATAAAGTATAAAATATGTGTAGTAGTTGTGTGCTGGACTTTTGCTTGAAGCGTATAAAGGATCCAAGAGTTAAGAGTGATAATATTCGATGTTCTTTCATTTGGGTTACGAGAAACTATCTTCTTCACCTCTTCATTCGGTTCCCAGGAAGTTTTTTGTTGGGTGCAAAACATGATTACAGTGTTTGTTCCTTGAGGAAATGGAAGATGCTACAGCGGTGATTATTTTCAGCTGTCTTAGAAAGAAAAAAAAAACCTCAGCAGGACACCATATTTACAGAGTATTATGACCTCACCAATGACTCCTCCTCCTCCTCCTCCTCCTCATAAAATGGCTTCATCAGAATCTACATGGAGACGAGGATTAAAAGGAAAGAATCCACTCCCCCCCCACCCCCTGCTCAGCTGTCTGTCCCTCAGCCTCAAGGCCATAGTTTGCTCAGCTCATCTCTTCTCCCTCTGCCTCGGTTGTTTTCCCCTCTACATTTTTCCCTGACTTTTAAGGATAATAGAAACCATCTGGGAGTGTCCCTTTTTTCTCTGTTAAAAGATGGAACTGCTTGAAAAAGCAATAAAAAACAGAGTGGGGAAACATTGCATATTTTTCATGCAGTTTCCCGCCAAGAACAGCTACATGGTCATGCACTATTTCCGATCATGTGTTCATACTGTGTTGGTGTTCACGATCAGTATTACTACAACACATGCCCTGCGCTTGTAAAGTGTCCGAGATCACTGTTTTTCGAACACTGCCGCCTCATGTGTTTATGTAAATCCTTTGTGTGTTGCGTTTGATCTTCACCGCTCTGTTGTGGGTATGGGCAGTCAGCTGTTGTCTGCCTGCCCATGTTGTTCAAGGCTGTAGCTGGAGAGGCAGCATCCTGCCAGGATATCCCCGCTATGTGTCAAGTAGCTGGCAAGCAGGTGCTGTTTGACGCACCTCTGACCCTGATAGCTACCGTTTTGCTGCAATTTCCGTTTGGTTTGTTTAAGCCGATGCAGACGGGGTGCTGAGTTTATCAATCAAAACTTTCTCTGTTGAATTATGTAGGAAAGAGGCGGTAATACTGCCACATACTCTAACATACAGCTAAGGAATGTCAAACACAGAAGAAGAATTTGATTGGAGTTAGCTTGTGAAAAGTTACAGTTTCAAAAACTAAGGTGAAATGTTTGATCATTTTATTTCTGTTCATTGATTACAGTTCTCCACAAAGACAGCTGAAGCAGACACCTCCAGTGAACTGGCAAAAAAAAGTAAAGAGACATTTCGCAAAGAGGTGAGTCCACAGAGTCAACAGTGTTTGCAAAAAACATCTGGAGTTATATAACATTGCTGCAAAACCTTTACACCTGTACTTCCGTTGAAGTGTACGCCTTCCAGCCAGTCATGCAAGTTTTCATTTGTTTTGACATTGAATTCTCATATTATCAAGTCTTTGTATGCACGTCTTTGTTTTGCTCAGATGTCCCAGTTCATCGTGACGTGTCTAAATCCTTATCGAAAGCCAGACTGTAAATTAGGACGCATCGTCAACACAGAAGACTTCAAACACCTGGCTAGAAAGGTAAGATTAAGCTATGCACTGTTCATACACACAGTCAGAACCTCTATTAATGCAGGAAAGCTTTGAAGCTTTTCTCCAGCCTCTGTGTGGTTGGAACACAATGAAAGCATTGGTCAGCTTTTAACTTAAAAAGAAACATTTTTGAAGTTACCCTCAAACCAGAACAAAACAGTTGAGCTCCCACGATCTCTTTCCCCAGCCAAATGTTTTAGCATCGTGCCTCTGGAGGAGAAATAGACATTTTACATGTAAACTACTCTTTTCTCTCTTATTTCACTAATTCCTTTCTAAAAGTACTTTTCAAGCAGATTGTCTTCAAAGGGCAGGATTCTGTTTTTCCACTGTGCTGGTGGGTCAGTGACTTGTTTATGTAGGGAGTGGTTTACAGTGAGTGCCACTGGGACATACCAGGACAGTGAGGACATGGACGTAATTAATAGTAGACGAGATGTTTCATTGTGTCAAATTATAAAGGACAAAGTCACTATCTTAAAATGAAATCACCAACTTAGAGATATTAATTTTAATTTAATAATTTACTGTTCTCCAGTGACAATAATCGTCTTACTGTTTCCTCAACTCTGCCCATTCTCCTAGCTAACTCACGGAGTCATGAACAAGGAGCTGAAAGCTTGCACGAATCCTGAGGATCTTGAGTGTAATGAAAATGTGAAGCACAAGACCAAGGAGTACATCAAGAAGTACATGCAGCGATTTGGCTCCGTGTACAGGCCGAAGGAGGACACTGAGGTGTACTAGCCTCAAAGGCCTCAGACTCACTCTGAACTAATGTGAGAGAAGCACAGATTTGCCTTTCCAGTCACTCCTTGTTGTCCACACTGGCCAACCTGAACCCGCAAGGTCGTTTGTTATGCACATTTATGGCTGAAAATTGCACTGCTGCTGCCCAAGAAGCCTTCAGGCCCTGTGGATCGAGAAGAAGCCCAAAAGCTGAGGAGACAGTCAGAGACTCGTGTGGCTCTGAACGACCCAAAACACCAGGTGCAGTGGGTGCAGTGCTTTTGAAGGATGACACTGAGGGGTGCTACAGAGACTTATGTTTTCACTGACAGTTTGATTTTAAGCTTTTTTTTTCTCCATTTATGGCTCTTACATGTTCCAGGGATGATAACCTCAATTCCACTTTTTAATCTCTTCTAGCTCTGAATGAGGATTACTCGAAGGAATCAGCTTTTGGTATCAATTTATCAGGTTGTGTTTTTGTTTCCTCTCTTTTTGTTCAAATGGATCCATGACCCCCCCCCCTTTCACTTCCTTTTTCTTGTGCACGCTTCCACCCCCTGTCACTGATTCTGTATCTGGTGCTGCTTTTAACTGGGCTGTGGAGGTCCAAGCTTCCACTCCTCAAACCCCTGCCTTCTTAACCACAAGACGTTGAAGCCTCCGTTGTTTTATGAATGCATGATGTAGGCTGAGGTCAGCGTCACATCCTTTATGGAAATTCCTACATTTTCCAAGTCTCCTGCTTCAACTAATATGCCCTCAGCGAGATGAGCTTTTTACTCGTAACACACTTCACACACACACTTCGGGATCAGCCAATAACCAGCAGATTGGCAATGGTGTTAGGGAATTATGTTTCCATGTCTTTTATCAATTTGTGTATAATTACGGGAGCAGGGTTTGAATGCTGTGTTTGATGTGCCGTTTAGCTTTGTATCCATTTTTCCCCAGTTCCTGTTCGACCCCCCCTCCCCCCCTAACTTGTTCTGCCCTGTTTTGTCTTCTTACAGGAATAATACCGAGCATTGCAGTTTTAACCGTTTCTAAACATCTTGTGAGTTCTGGTTCTTTTATCATTTATATGTCCTAGTGAGACGTTAGAGACACTAGGGTGGCCTTGCTACAAATAAATTGCCAGGATTTCTACAGTTGTCGAGGTTGTTTCATTAGCATTAGGTCACAGTTTGTTGCAGCCTATCAAATTGCAGTAAACAAAGTTCCAACATATGTACATTGCTTTATGTGAATATTATTGAATAATAGTTTTGGGGATGTTAAATAAGCATATACTTTGTAAAAGGACTATCATTTCATGAAAGTGTAAATAATGTGTAAAATTACCAAAGCTGTACGCAGGAGAGTCGGGTCAGGGAGCGCAGTGAGCCCACCCAGCCTCACCAGCTCAGTACTCCTGATGCAGCTCCCACATCAGACAGTCAAACCTGGGTTGCAGCTGACTCACAGCCCTCTATTTTATTTCAGTGGTGGGGGAGATTATAATGTTTCTTTCTTTTTTTCTTTTTTTTTGTTATTATTTTTCTATGTACAAAGTAAGTTTCACCCAACTTTACTGTAAGTATTGTGTAAGCACATTGTCATACCGAGTGTATAAACATTTTAAAGATAATAAACTTTTTTGTAAAATTAATCCATTTTTATTCTACAACAAAAAGCACATTCTAGACCAGCTTTTTATGAGCAAGCACTTTGCAACAAGGGCATGAAAAACTGCCTTTAGTGGGCAGAATATCGGACAGAACCAAGCTTGAGGTGAACAGCCATGTTCTGAAACTGGATGGGCTCAGAAAGTAGAATAAAGGGTTCAAGGTAAACTTTATTATACCCGAGGAGCAATTTGCTTTTCAGCCCGCAGTGAATAAAACAAAACAAAAATGAAATGCACACAACACTAACACTAAAATACACATATCAGGGGGGGGGGGGGGGGGATTCATGAGATGCTGTTGAGGAGACCGATGGTACCAAGGACAAATGAGTTCTGAAATCTGTTGGCCCTGCACTTATAGGCAGAGTATATCTACGACGTGATGGCAGCAGCTTGTACTCTCTCTTGAAATGTAGGCAGAGAGGTACAGTAAACAACAGGTAATACAGAATTGCAGTAACAATAGATATACTAGTATAAGTAATAACTATAACAATGATTACTTTAAGTGTAGCTGATAATTGTATCAGTGGGAGACGAGCAGATCCACAGCAGAATCGTCTTTCCCCACTGTGCAGACATACGCCCAATCCCATTTTAGATAGGCTCCGTCCTCTAATAAGGGCTGCACGTGGGATGGATGCCTCTACAGCTCTTGAGAACAGTTTTTGAGCCAGATGTTTCGGTGCAATAGAGAATCAAAGTGATCAACTGCCTTCATTAGACGTTCCATGTGCTTTAAATATACAAAGAAACAGTGATGAGTGTAGAGGTTCTGCAGAGCTTCCCCTTCTCTCTCGTCCGTCCCAACCCCCCTCCCAGTGTGTGCACATTCCGCAGCTCCATGCCTGTGTGCTCCAGACCGCAGTTAAGCAGTCCCGTCTGGAGTATGTGACGGCATGTAACACTGCCTGAGGCCTTCGGAGATGCCTGCTACCACTTAGAACTGAAAGCAAAGAGATCATTAACAGATTTGAGTTCAGGGCAGAGCAGGAATCAGATTGTGCCTCAGAAAGAAAGAGGAAACTTTCCTCCAGAATATTTTGGAAGAGGCTGTTATTTTCATTTCATCCTCAAATTATTAAAAACCTCTTAACAGATTTCCCATAGGCTTTTGGATAGGAAATGTTCTTGAACACTAAATCCCTTGATAAGGGGTAGTGTATTTCAAATATGGTGAGCAAGCACACTTTGTAATCCATCAAGTGGGTTTTATATTTTACTGGAAGTGGCAGTCTTGTCTATAGGTCTGTGGATGTAGTTAAAAGTTGATAACCATTCTAATATACACATTAACATTTAAAAAAAACAACTCTCATTGGGTGAACTTCTTCATGTTGCTATAAATTAGAAGGCATTTTAAGCGAAATTAACAAAAGCAGGCCAGATTTGAGGCTGAGATGTTTATCGTTCAGCTCAACGGGAGGCTTAAAAAAAATTAAAAACAGAAAGAAATGGTATTCTTCAAAATTAATCAGGCCTATTGTATGTTAAATAACATTTAATTCCCAGCTATTTGAATTGTGCGTTCATTAATTAAGCTGCAAATCATTTCACTCAGTTCATCAAAAAAGTTTTAAAAGCTCAAAAGTTTCAGTCTTTTTACCCTTCATTACAAATGATGGTTTACTTTTAGCAAGTGATCCATAGGCTAGCATTTTCACCTGTTTCTTGTAACTTTTGGCTTACATGTACTGTATTTATATATGGAAACTTTTAATATCAATATCTATCCATAAGGTTTGACAAGTTCATTATCAGTGGCGCCATATTAATAATTTAGTTGTACGCTAGCACTTTTAGCTGTGTAACTATTTTGCAAGCTTGTAGAAATTCTTTAAACCAGTTAGAACTGTGTTCAGGTCTCACAGAAGACTCAGGTGCTGTTGCAAATCATGAATTACATTTTTTTTTTTTTTTAAAGATGTAAGCAAATGTATGCTGCTATGCTAACTGCAGATTAAGATGCCATAACAAAGGAGCAATGACTTCAGTTATTTATTAAATGAATAAAACTCTAAAAAAAAAAAACATGGAGGGATACCATAACAACATATATACACAGAACCGAACATTTGTGGCGTTAAAAAAATATCAAACCATCTGAGGACGTCGCAACAACGTAAGGTTTGTTACAGAGTCCTGTAAGGTGAGAAAAAATAAAAAGCCATTTGTAAATCCATTCCTATGTTTTATACATCAGTGCGCACAGTTCTTTTTAAATGTGCGCTCACTGACTCTAAACTGTGATTTTAAAAACGGTGAGCTCGGATTTACCAGTGTCACTTGCACAACACAGATATTAATGCTTGGAATAGATTGTGTCAAGCTTCACACTTTAAATGGTGATGAAATAAATGCAGAAGGAAATGATGTTGACGTGGACACAAGCATTGATGATACAGCATCTATATTTGTTTTGCTTTTTGTCATTTAAGAAATCAAGGAGATAAAAGGAGCTGTGCTTTCTGAATGTAAGAGGAAAAGATTAGCCTCTACTCGTGTTTTCAGACTCCACAGGTCATTCTCGATCTCATGCCATGACTTATTGAATAAAACAGTTACATTGAAGATATTTACATTCATAGGTGATTATTAGGAAGAGCTAAGAAAGCTCATTTATATTTTTTTTAAATGCTTCATTTTCTTGTCTTCTAATGGATTTCTAAAAACAACACTGGTGTATAACATATATCCTCAGTGTAAATAAATAACAAGGCTACTTAGTGACAGCGGCAGAAAAGGAAGGAAATGATCAAGAGTGAAGAAAAGATTAAAAGTGTTCTTATAAAGAAATCAGTAACTGTGGAGGCATCGCTGGGATTGTTAAGATCTAACAACAGAAATTGGCCATGTGAACCCTAAATTTGGTTTCTTTGGAGTTTTCCTGTATTCAGGACATGCACAGGAAATGCTCCATTACAGGGAGAGTCACATCATGTTGGGAAGTAGTGTTATTGGAAGAAACCATCTCCCCTTTGGCAAAAAAATAAAAATCCACAGCAGTTCCATAACTACAAGTGGTTACTGAAGAAGTGATTCATAAAACAGGGATAGCCAGACATAAAACTTAATGATCCACACCGACCATTTTTGTTTACATTAGCAAATAGTAGGGCTGATTTTTTTAGTAGGAATACATCTGATTACTGACTGAGTAATACAAACAGTGGTCTTAGGATAATAACACTCGTGCCACACATGTAAACATAGTTTTCTCCTATTTCTGTTGCAAGCAAAAATTCAGTAAAAACCCAGATTTGTGTGCATGTAAACAACTTTGTACTTATTGTTGTGTATGTGGAGTAAATTGTGAGTTACATCCCATCTGTAGTGTTCACTGAGCAAGGCACTGAGGCTTGAAGAGATTTCATTCATGCAGCTTATCCATAAAAAAACATCAAATGGTGACTTATAACATGGATAGAGGAATATATTACAAGAATATGTTGTTCTTTTAGCAAAACTGAATTATAAATGTCCACCAAGCAATTACAAGCATCAAAGGCAGCCTCTTACAGTGACAGAGGGGCTGATGTCAGAGTGCCTCCCTTCTCATCTCAATCTGTTCTTCACTTGAGTCTCTTAGTGTCCCATAATGTATTTGAGGAGCCGTTACACCACAGAGACGCCCTGCGTTGGAGAGTTAAGACCCGAGACCACGTCAGGCCTCTCAATGCGGGCCAGTGCAGAACACAGCAGTCCCAGAGTGGAGCCTTCTTTCTGGGCCCAGTTAGAGAGGAGCGTGTGAGCGGGGGCCTCTCCACGCCCAAACAGGTCCAGCTGTTCAGGCTCGTAACCCAGTGCTGCACCCAGCTGCCTCCAGCCCCGGCCCCCTCCCTCCTGAAGGAGGCGCTCCACTTCTTCCTGTCTGTGAGGGGGGAGGTTGATGTACAGACGATTGTCCTGCTTGCTGTCCCTCTTGGTACCTGTGGAAACAAAGTAAGCTCTGTTAGAAAAAAAAAAGTGCCTCGTCATCATTTTACAGGAAACTTTAAAGTGCTCTCAAGAATTTTTGCACAACAAACAAACTTCTATCCACAGTCACTGTTTACTCCCTTAGCCCATTGTATGTATCAGTGAAGCCAAACAAATGTGACATATCCATTTACTCAAAATTTTTATTTGTTGAAATCTATTTTTGCTAGCTAGCAGTCCTCTTTGCACTGTCGTTAGTTGACACGTTACAGCATGTCTTGGTTCATCACTGCTCAGACTGTCTAGCACGGGATAAGCTTGAATCATGGTGGCGAGAAAGCACATTCATAAACTTCTGCATAGAAATGTTACTGCTCATAAGGAACCTCAAATGGACAGTCGACAGTAAAGTTCTCTCAAAAAGATCTAATGAATTCTTCTTATTCTAATGGAATATCTTTAATAGTAAAGATAAAGGTCATTTGAGGTTTAATAAACAAGGACTTTTTAATTGTACAAGTCGCCAGAAACAGTGAGACAACTTGATTAATAACAACTCAAGTCCTGTACCCTGCCTTCAGATTGTGTATGAATTTATTTCTGTTTTTTTTCCCTTCCCTTGTAACTTTATTGCTCTAAGGGCGCACTCACACTTGGCAAGGTTGTCCCGTACCGTGCTCATGCCTATTCCCCCACTGACCTGCACTAGCACTGCTACAGGACTAACTGGGCTAACGTTGCATCACAACACATGCATGGCTTTACGTGATCATGAAGCGTTCTCAGTTTACAAGACAGGCGGACCCAAAAGCAAAAATTGTTTAAATAAAATGGACGGGCGGCCGAGTCCGCGTCCACACGTTGGCGAAGAACACAGAGAACATGACGGCTATTTTACTGACTTAGTGGCTAATTTTGAGTCATATTAGTCAGATACAGCCGTAACACTTAGAGAATGGAGGCGAGCATTGATTACACTTCATGTGCAGGTAGTGTACCCTGCTTGAGCTCCAGCATGAGCAACTGTACAAAGCACACCTCTTCCAACCGGGCCAGAGCCAAGGAAGTGTAACGTGTTTGCGCACGAATCGGAGCACTCACACTAGTCAAACAAAATGGACTTTGTGGGTGAAGCTTGCTTAGGCACGGTAGGGATTGCCTAGTGTGAGTGTTCCCTAACGCTGTGTAACTCTTTTTTTTTGGCCAGGTCTCCCCTTACAAAAGAAATCCTTGATCTCATAGAGACAAACCTGTTTAAGGAAATGTTTAATAAAACAAAAAAAATACATTCAAATAAGGCTCTAGGTGTTTATTAGCCTTGTTAAAACATCTTCTGAAGCTTTCAAAGCTTTATTTCAGATTAGCTTCAAAGAGCCTCCGTCTACCACACCTTTGCTGGGCTGGTTGTCCTGTAGGCTTTGAGAGTCCAGAAAAACACCGCTGTCACTTTGGAGCTTTTCTCCCTCTGGAGATGTTCCCAACTCAGCCGCTCGGGCCTTAGAGAGAGCCTTCTTCTGTTTACACGATTTCCAGCTGCGAAGAGCACAGGAAAACAATGTCAGTTTAAGCTGCCCACAAGGCAAATCTTATTATCGTGATTACATCCATATAAGGGAAAAGACCCATCCTGGGTGGAAAAATCTCACCATTTATAAGCCACATAAAGGAGCAGGCCGAGCACCACCGCAGCCAGAACAGACACATAGGCCAGGATGTTGTTGCTGCCGCCTTCGTCCTGCGGGGTAAACTTGGGTGTTCCAGGAGCGGGACTGGCCTCCCCCTCAGTAACACCAGACCAGCTAGGAGTCCCATTAGCCCCATCCAGAGGAGGACGAGACAAAATGTGGAGCTTCTTATCTATTGAGAGGACGTATGTTTTAGGATGAGGATCATTTCATCTGCACATCAGAAACACATAAAAGCAGCATAAATCAGAGCCAGAAATAATCTCACAGAAGCCTGCATGCCTTCTATAATGATACCCTCAGTCATCCTGCTCCCCTGGGGTTTTGAAACCTTTCATTGCCCCTGTTTCTAGCCTCTTTCGCCCTCCTGCGGTCGGCCTATTTTAGGATCAAACACCACAAGGTACTGTGCTGACCTCTCTGGGGTCGAAGGGTTACGACATAAGGACCCAGAGTGTGTACTCGTGACCTTACTCCTGGAGAGCGAGTGGGACGAGTTGTGAGGGTCAACAGCCTCGCTCAGCCTTCAGGTTCTTCAGGAGGCAGTTAACCTAAAGACCCGTCAGGCTCACAGCAATTGGATTACAGCACTTATGGGAGCTTTTTTTTTTTTTTTTCTCCGCTGCTCATGTTTCCTCAGATCAGAGCGTTACAGAGCGTTCAGATGAGGTGTGGATGCAGGTGTTGACCACATGTCCTTGAATTCTCGCAAACCCTCCCACACTCTCTATGCCTCCAATTCTTTTATCTTTTACAATAGCTGCCTATCCCTGTATTCGATCTTTAACAGATGAGGCTCTCTCTTTTCTATACTTCCCTCATTGTCAGGATATCCCGTTAAAAGAACGGGTCTGTCTTTGAATGCTTGCCAACGTCTATAGTCTGCCATGGCACTCCAAAGCCAGTGGTTCATCCCAACAACAGCCCATATACATAAAAAAATATGTTTTTAAAGTAAAGTAAAATTCTGCAAAAAAAGTGAAAGTGTGGTTTTTCTTTATCTTTAGGTCGTTGCAGATTATTTTAGTGAACTTGTAAGAAAGGAGTATAACTGTAATATCAGACTAAGTTAAGTGTCCATGTTTATCATATTAAAGGACCAGGTCTCCTACACTAACAGGCTATTTTAAGTGTCTTTAAAAGTGTTTAGGATTATATCTAAAAACAGGAATATTTCAGGAGCAGGATCATTGAGGAAAAGGAAGAGGTGTTTGGCTTTCACGTCATTTCATTAGAAATTGGCCTAAACAATTAAGTCCGTTATTAAACAGGTTGCTGATTATGTTTCAGTAAATCAACTAGTGGATAATTTGACTCATTGCTTCTGTTTTAAGTCAAATGATTAGAGGGGTTAACCACTGTACGGTTTAAAACATGTTTATATAAACTTATAATCAGTCAAAAGTGCAGTACATACGTTCATACAAACAGGATAATATAGTCAATAGTCTTTTTGTTTTTTTTGTATTTCATGGGATTTGTTCATTTTAAGACAAACGTAAAACATGCTAAAGGTTTTTATCTCTCTGGTATTTTTAAATTCCTTAATACCACTCACCCATGCACAGTGTGTCAGAGTTGGGCATGCAGGGTCGAATCTCCACCTCGCTGTCCGAGCACTGGGTGCAGTTCTGGCAGGGTTTGGTGCCACTGACCTCTTCAGAAAAGGTTCCCGGGCCACAGTCCTGGCACTGGGTGTTTCCTTTGAGGCCACACTCTTGGGAAACACCCTGACCCCTCGGGCATTTAGAGCAGGGCAAACAGAGGTCTAAGCGAAAGTAGAGGCCGCTTCTACATTTGCATTGCGTGTCTTGTGTGGCAGAACAAGAAGCCACCATGGTGACATACCGCGGGCACCTTGAACAGCGATGGCAAGAGTCGAGGTCTTCTGACGAGGAAAATTTTCCTGGAGAAGCGGTTTTGAAAAAAATCAGTCAGCAAATATATATCTCTTAAACACATGACAGAGATAATGATAAGGCAGGTAAACTGTATTCAGCATTGCTGGAGTAACATTAGATGATAATAACTCACCCTGTGGGCATGGCGTGCACTTGGTATCCTCTTTCCCACACTCTACCTCCACTCCGAAGCCTGCAGGACACAGACTGCAACACTGCCCCGACTCAGTGAACTTACCACTGGCACAGGCATCTCCAAAGGTGACCTACAAAAAGTTGAATTACAAAATTAGGGAAAAAAATGAATCTAAACTAAACAACAGTACAATGTGGGGCAACTTTATATTGACAGAAAAGTTACAGGATTTGTATTCTACTGGAGTAGTTGCCAAACAAGAAAAAAATGTGTTTTTTTCTTTGTCAAGTTTTCTGTCTTGTACACGTTTGAAAGAAATCACACACATCCCGCCCCTGTGAACTGAAAGTGGCCCTTTTTTTAAATCTCTCTATCTGCCTCTGTTTTCACCCTTAAAGTGCTCGGAATCCTTATCTGCAAGTGGGTAATGGAGGGCCCAGCTTCACTTATGACATGAGGGATATTTCTGACATTCCTAACGGCTTGTGCAGCAGCGTTAGTGCCTGACAGGAGTGGCTGGATTGAATCAGATGGCTTTAGACCGGTGGAAAGAATAAGACATAAAAGGGTGAAGGAAAACACTCAGAAAAGAAGGAAGGAAGAAGTAAAAATGAGCTTCCCCTCGCCCACTCGTTGCAAATCAGTGTGAATGCCTGCGTGTGTGAATACAGTATGTGTGTGTGTGTATTTCTTGACTTAAGAAAAAAAAAAAAGAGGGGGTGGGGTTATAAAGGATACGGCTCCAGCCCCAGGGGAGGGTGTCAGTTATCCAAGGCTGCCCAGCATGCGAGTGTCTGTTTGGGTGAGAGGGGGTCCTTTGAAGTCACTAAGCCCTGCAGGTGTGTTTATGAAGGTCAGTGTTTCACTGACTCCCCTTCTCCAGGCTCTAAACAGCGGCATCTTAAACATGCACACATTTAAAGGGAGATTGGCCCGCTCTGCCCGAGGGCTGACAAGAGCAAACAGATGTCTAACAACTCACCCATGCAAAGGGGAAAAGTAACATCTAAACAACCCACTGATGTCTCTCTTTGTCTCTGATGTCTGCCAAAACACCCAGGCAACGTGTGTGAACCTGTAGAGCAGGTCTTTTCGATTACTTCTTCCACATTTGAGAATGTAGACGTGCTAACAAAGGCTCTATTTAATCCTGAGAAGAAAAATTGTTTGGTTTTAGCAAATATTTCATCATCCTGACTCATGTGGTACAACTATCCAATCCCTGGTCCAAAAAATACAGCAGATGTTCCCAACAAATTAACTTGCCCCTACTCTACTTCATGACTGTTCATGGTGGTACTTATGACATGATTGAGGGTAACGTAAATGAAAGTTAATTTTCCAAAATCAGTATAAAAAAGCCGACAGCGGGATATTGCCGTACAGCAGTAAAAAAAAGAAGTCAAGAGATGAAGAGTGATAAGAAGTGAAACTGACAAAAATACATGAATCCTGCATTTGTCCTCCAGTTTGGGCATTTTGTCTTCTTGCGGGATTCAGATATTGGAATGTGCCATTATATGATTGTCCTGCAATACATTCATTAATGCAGAATCACTGCATCATGATATCATCGTGCTGTGCATCCCCACTGGTCTCACGATTCAATTACAATTCTCCTTTCAACGATTACATTCAATACCACAATGCATCCTAATAGGTTGCATTCTCAATTTTCTATACTGCACATTGCTACGTTTTCATCAATAAGGCAAGCAGTGAGATACGATTGCTTTTTTATTATTTAGAAAGTCAACAGAAATGTATTTACATTGTAAACCAGAATAAATAAATGATACAGGCCTTGTTGTGGCCAGATAATGTTCAAGCAACATCAGTACGCAATAATCCATTATGTCCAGTCACTGCATTGATACAGCATCATCCACATCTGTATCGTGATACATTGTAGAAACAATACATTTCAACACCTCTAATATCATCGTCATTGTGGACCATGTATCACATATCACTTCTTTGCATATCGTGTCATGCGTTACCCCGTGATAACCATCCATTTCTTAGGATCTTTTAATAATAAAAAAACTTTCTCTGTTTGGCTGGGTCAAAAGTGTGAGGTGTAACATGCCTTAGTCTGGGATATATAACATGCTTTTCATATCTATTTTTATCAAAAATTGTTGAAGGGCTGGAATGATGTTGTTAAAGGATCTTAAATGGGCCCACAGGTCATCTCAAACACACACCACACAAACTCTGGCCAGTCACAAAACACTGAAATGTTCCTTGCCGACTGTACAGGAGGAGCAGCTTTAAAAAACCCGGCATGCCCCCTTCCAAAAACTACACCCAGTTTTACTGATGATTTCTGAGCAGCAGCCACAGATTGCAGATCCGAGGTATTAGGCTGATAGGGTGGTAGGATCCAGCAGTTGGGATGTTTGGAGTTGGCAGACTGTGACTGAGCCTGGACCATAATAACTTGCAGCACAAAGGCTTCCTGGTAGATCTCAGCTAACCCTCGCTAACCTCTCCCAGCCCTAAATCTATACTCTGGTAAATATTTGGTGACAGTGGCTCTGTCTGTTTTATTTTTACCCTTCAGCTTAGATTTCTGCGTTTTACAGTGACCGGTGTGAGTCTGGGATGGACTCAAACCAGGGGCTGTAAAAAGCCTGGCTCTTCACCCACGGGTACCGTAAAACATTTAGTTTTTTTCCCCCATTGGAGACGAGTGTGAACAGTGATCCTCTCAGTAGAGGAATACCTCACCTTTTATCTACTGTAAATCAAGTATGAAATTAAACCATACATGGATACAGATAAATGTTTATCGGTATAAAAAAAGATATTTCAGTGTACAATTAATATTTATGACACAAAATTCTGCCATGATAATTAATATATTGCGATATCGATGACACTATGCTTTAAAATTGAATTAATTAGAGCAGTGATTCTAAAAGTTTGGTCCGAGGCCCCATAGTGGGCCCTAAAGGTATAGTCCAGGTGGACTGTGAGAAGTTAGAGAAGAAAGAAAAAGGAAGAAAAAAATCACTAAAAGTAACTTTGTCTCCTTTTTACATCTTTGCACTGATTTCATTCATTTTAAAATATCCGGATGTACAGTATGTGGGTGAATTATTTTTAAAACGTACACGTTTCATTTTGTTTTGCACCCAGAGAGTATGTTGCCCTGGGGGGCAGAAAGTCTGAGGGGAAGGGGGGGAAGCAGTTGCTTTTTCCATTAAGGTAAGAAGCTGCAATCTGTGGATTCCCCAGTGAGAGCAGAAGGACCACCGAGGAGGTCTGCTCTGAATGGGGCCCTCAACTCCACGGCTGCCGGAGTCACTCAGTCATCAAGGATCACACACACACACACACACACACACACACACAAAGCTTTTCTGTGGCTGAAACATTTCCCCTCCCTTTTTGAAGTGGGACCACGTTTGAAGAGCATTGGCTGAAGTTTCCACAGTTAATCTAATCGCGTGAAAATAAACACAAAAAAAGGATGCGCTCTCCCTCTTTCCATGTGAAGACAATGACCCCATGAGCTTTCACGAGCTGCCCGTGACAGCAACAGACAAGAGGCCTCTCAGCAGAGACAGCCATGAGCTGAGGGAAAGTAAGCTGCACACTCCTGCTTCTCCGATAACTGTCATTAGAGTACGGGGGAGCAGAAGGGACAAATTAAAGGACAGGGGTTCCCCCCCCCCCCCCCCCCAGACAGAACTCTCCCAAACCTACAATCCTGAATCAAACAAGACAGCACAAACTTTGAATCTACTGCACCAAAGATCAGGCATATCACAAGTGTTTCTTTGCCCCCCAAAGACATCTGTTAACTACTCTGTGGAAATTCAAATAACTGTGGTAAACCCACCCCCCCCCCCCCCTTCAGACACACAAACACAAATACACACACACACAACCACAAAACTGTAAGAAATTGATGATAATTGCTTCGCTCCAGATATCCAGACCCCAGCAACGCTAAAAGCTGGGCAACTTTTCACCAGGAACTGCCTTGGGCAACAAATGTGGCAACTTTTACAGTAAACTAGAGACTATAAGAGTGAATGGAAGAAATCAATGAAGGATTTGAACACATACTTCAAGAAGATACAATCAGCCTGTACAATACATCTACCAGTGAGTCATGCGAGAATCATTGGGGAGCACGCATGATAACTTCTCAGTGGTGTAAAGAAACACATTCAAAGTACTTGTGTTCTGAGAGCAGGGCAGAAACAGAATCTTACCTTGTGATCATAACACCCTGCTGATATGAATGAGATACACATCTCTTTAAGATCTGGAGTTTTTATCTCAACACTTTGATCTTACAAAGGTTCTGTGACTCTGATGAGCATGCCCTGACAGGACTACAAGCCCCATGGGCGAGTGTCAAATTATTGTCTGCATCTGTGGAGGCAGGAGCCTGCTTTTCACACTCATCCCGGTTTAATAATACACTATCAAACATCCCTGGAACTATCATTTGTCTTTAAATTCCATCATTAATCCCAGTGTTGGAGCATAATTATGGTAAACTGTCTGCTCTTGTGTTTTGTTATGGTCTGATGTTTTTTGGCTTAATCTCATATTTAAAGAATGTTTTGTGACCTCTGGAGTCCACAGCAGCATGTGTAGATGGGAAACAAGCAGAACAAGGAGTATGGTTTCAGTTAGTTTAGTTTAAATCTTACAAAGAAAGACCGGGTGGTATGTAATCAGATGCCTTCCCCTCACTCTTTCCATTGTTATTCGCCAGCTTCAGAATGACAACTCATATTCACCAATGGGAGCCATGTGACACAGCTTTAATGAAATATGGCTGTGGTGTAAATCTGATTTCCTCTGGGAACAATGGGTCAACATTTAACTGAGTGGGTTGAGTTGTACAAAAGCTATGATGTTGTGTTTACAAGAGTGTTAAATAAGAATACATTTTATAAAGGCTTTTGTTCGGTTAGATCATGCCATTATATTGCTTACTTTTACAAGCAGGAGCGCGCAGATGCCAAAAAGTTTCATGTCTTCTGTCTCCAAAATCCTCCTCCTCCTCTTCGAGCTGGGAAATGTGTGCGTCTCAAGATCTCAAAGAAAAAGTTTTCCAGTCGCAAAGTAGGTGTCCTTAAATCTTTCTACTTTCTGCGTCTACATTTGACGCTTTAAGGGTCAACTTTTCGTATAACGTGCCGATACCGCAGACGCGTAAAGTCCAGGAATAATCAAGATGCTTTTACGCATGAGGAAGTGGCTTCAGAAAGCAGGCTGTGTACTCCGCGGACTCTCCCAGTTACAGCTCGGTGGGCACATTTCCTTCTTTGAGCGCATTCCCTGCTGTTACCGAGTAAGTTGACACAACGTTTCTTCTGTTTCAGCCTGCAGGATGCAGACAGGACTGACACTTCTCCTGCAGCTCTGCAACAGATGAGGCAGGGAGAAAAAAACGACCGCGAGCTCTCCTGGGTCTTTTTTTCTCCTCCCATCTCCTCAGCTTTCACAGGAGCTCTGTGATTGGCTTCATCCCTACGACGGAAGTGACGAAATTATTATGTTTAAGTAAATATTTACACATAAATACAACATATTTTATATTTATATTAGCACACAATAGAGATCTAACGTCCCTGTAAGTACTTAATGTGTTTTTTACATTATTGAAATCCCTCTTTTATTTGATTTACATTTAATAATGTCTATTTACCTGAAGAATTAGTGCACCTATTTAATATTTACGTTTGAAAATGAAGGAAACGACATGAAATGCGTTTATTTATTTATATAGATATTAATGCTCATATTAAATACATTTTTAAAATCCTGAGGTCAAGCTCACAATATGTTTGTACACAGTGTGAAGTTAGCTGTAGCTCTGCTGCTGTCTTATTATTAGCTGACCCCTAGAGTAGTTTAGCTTACTATGGGACTTTGCTTCACATTGGCTTGCCAAAAATACCTCCGGAAAGTATACGACCAGGGGCGTCTGACCTACTCTAAACAATATTTTTGAAGACAAAAACCAACAGTTACAACATTGTAGTGCTTAAAATTGTCAGCTAATATAAAAATATTTTGCCCACATTGATGACAGTAATGTGAACATAAGAATTAAGCTTCAGAGAGCTATACATTAATGCTACATTGTAAACGTCAATACCATAGGTCAATACATCTCAGTGAGTTTTTCAGGCTTACAAAAATGTGTTCAAGATTATGCTTAATAAATGTATAGGCGACTGTATATGTATCTTCACAATCATACTAGCCCGCCATAGCTTATTTAACAACATTTAAATAACACTGAATATTGTTCTTTTCCAAAGACATGGCAAGTTTATTTTTTTAAAGTTATATCAGTTCATGCACACTTGGCTAAACTGTACACACTCTTAGTAAATTTAAGAAACACGACACCATTTAACATCTTGTAAAAATTACTTTTAATTCAGATTTTTAAATAAATGTTAAGGATTTGCATAATAGTCTACATTTCTTTAATGTTTTAAGTTTATTATTTAAGTCACTTTCATTATTAAAGTTGTCAAGACATTTTTTGTCATCATTTTTCTATAAACATGAAGAATTGTCATAGTACCGTCTCCCCCCACCCCCCTAAACATAACAGTCGATACTGTGGAACACAAATCTGCAAAAAGATTTGAAGAGAAATCAACAAGATTTATATACGCCACCATTACTTTAATTACTTTTTTTTTATTTTTATAATTCATGTCAGTATTGCTCTTGTTAATAAACTGCTTTAATATATTGGAATGAGAAATAAATAATTCAAAAACTCTAACCGCAAAACAATGTTTTGGTTCTATTTTCATGAATTTCTTTTACATATAAAACAGTTGTAATAAAACGTCTCAGTGATGTATCAGAAGTCAGTGATCTGGTATAACAGTTTAATAATTGTTTTTTAATCTACTCCTTTAATCATAAAGACTGGGTCAATAGCTGTAGTTGTTTCTGTCAGTGCTTTGGGGATCATTTAGTCAAGTATTACCTGAGTAGATTTAATTTAATTTTACTTGACACTATACTTTACTTGACACTCAGTTTTTCTGCTACACGTTGTACCTTTTACTTCACTACAGTCATTTTATAGTTTTATAAACGTGTTGCTTTGCTACGTCCAGGTAGTTTTTTTCATAATCAAAAAATGTGTTATTACTTAATTTCCCAGCATCACATTTAGTAGCTAAAATGAACTTCCCTGCTGCCACAAGAAAATGATACATACATTAATAAACCAATTATTATCACAATAATATCTGAATGCAACATATACTGAGAAAATGTTATTCAACAAATTATACTTTTGATTTATTCTGGTTCTATTAAAGCCAAATTTTCCAAATGTTTTGTTCATATTTATAAGTAGAGCTTAAAATGACGAGTTGCATTTAAACTAAAGTGCATAGTCCCACAACATTGTGAATGAATGAATCTAAAAAACTGTACCAGAGTCTTTGGATAAAACCATTAAATTAAGCCCTGTGTCATTTCTCCATTTTACAGCCCTACAGAGGTTGTTACATGTAGCTGTGATCAGTTGTTATCAGAGAGAAAAGAGAGCATCTGAATCAAACAAGAAGCTCTGAAGAAGAAGAACATGTTTGATCTCAGCCATTCAAAAGATTAGAAAACCAACGCAGGCTAAATGACACACCTTGTAAATTGTAGTGAATGCATGGCAGGGGGCCTGCAGACTTCAGAGGAAAACAAATGGAGAGATCTCTCAGACACAATTCTACTTACACTTCAAAGCGAAAGAGGAGGGATGAGAGGAGACAGAGAGGACGCTGCTGCTCTGATAAAAGTGGGAGCTGTATTTCAGTCATGTGGAAACCTCTTTCATTTAGCCTAACACACAGAGAGATAAAACAAATCTTCTTTATTGTAATGAAGTAATTAAAATAGTATAGTTAGAGTGTAATCAACACTGTAAAATTGTGAAATTTGCCAAGAGATTTTTGTAACTGTTGTCATAAATGTGATTAATTAATTTGATAAGATTTTTTTTTTTTTTTAATAAACCACTTATTTGATATTTGCTGAAACGCACTGCGAAAGTTGCGTAAAAGTTTTGTTACTCATAGGTATTAAAATATCTTACTTCAGCATGCTGAATGCAAACCAAAACTTCCGTCAGTCAACATACTGTAATTGTAGTTCAGCAACCTGCCTCATTATTGATAACATTTAAAAAGAAAACGTACTTCTTGAAAATCATTGTTGTAATCCTACATAACTGGTGTGCTCCCCCCTCCACCCCACCCCCACCTATTTAAAGTCTACAAGCTGGAAACTTACTTGGAAGAGACAGATGTTTTCAATGCAAATATAACAAACGTCAAATAAGTTATTTAAAAAAAAGCAGTCAAACACATTCACAATCCTTGTCACTTCTTGAAGTGTCCTTTTCTTTACCGCCTGGCTGCATAAGGCAAAGACAAACGTGTGTTGATAAAAACAGCTGAGAAACAAAGAGAGACATGATTGGCTAGCAGAAATGAACCAGAGGAGGAGAGTCGGGAGGAGGCCTGAGGTTGTTGACGGAGGCCTTTTTTAAGGGGTGTTGTGGTTCTTGGCAGGAACAACTTGAACAACACTTCAAATTGAAGCATTTCATGACATCCATCGCCTCAGCCTGCCCTCAGGTCCTGAGAGGTCAGAGGGGGAAGAGGCTCCCAATAAACGTGAGTGAGGTGTCAACCCCTCCCACCATTGTCAGAGGAGCCACATCAGAGGGTAAGCATCCCTCCTCACCCTTCTTCACCACTTCCCTTATTCACTGTCCTGTGGTTTTTGTTTGACTGGGGGTCTACAGGTCGGTTTTATCACCCGCTGCACCCCTTCTGAATTGTTCCCCTGGAGGTGTTTATGGGGAGGCCGACAGGATGTTCGGCCCACCAGAAGATCAAAGTCTCCTCTTCATGTTAAATGTGCCGTCGCTCAGTGTGACCTTTTCAACTCGGACAGAGTTAACATCACAGACGCATGCGAGGCTGGGATTACAGCAGAAGAGCTGGAAGATCTGCATTATGGCAGCGGATCAGTTTCCTTCCTGCTGTGGTTCACACACAAGTATCACGGCTCATTTTTCAGTAATGCGGGATCTTCCACGAAAACTGTCTGTGCCTCACAGAGATGAGGACTCCTAGATTTAAATTTGGAGTAACAACATTATCAAGACTCTGACTGCCACTTTAGATACAAAAGAGTGGAAAAAGGAGAAAAAGGAGCTCATCACAATCAAAGTTATTTTTAAGTTATACGGTGAAGAGACTGCCTCCTTTTTGAAAAGATTTTGGGTATTTTTTTTAACATCTTTGAAGAACAACAAAGGCTAAGAAATAGACATAACAGAATAAAATAGGAAAACATCTAAATTTAAGTAATTGTTTGAGTTCATTTGACACTTTTTGTCTCACTTTGAATGCAATTCAGGACATCTGATCTGACCAACAAAATATATTTATAATATATTCACATTGACTTAAACCTATTTGAGATGGACTGATTGTCCCATAAATCTTTTTAGCTCCATTTAACACCATACTGGATCTGAGTGTTGATTTAAAACAGAGCAGTGTTAGACAGAACTGACAGTATGCACAATAGCGCAGTAGACAATCTACTGTGTTGCTGTTGATGAAAATGAAAAAATCTAACACTTTCAGACTATCCAAAAGTCTTGATCAGGAAGAAAAATAACAGATGTACATATTTTGTGATTTTTTTTCCACTACTTCAACAATTGAACTCTAGTATCCATCATATGTTTCTTCACTTAGTTTTTCTGAGCGTCACGTCCAAAATGAATTATATTTGTGTACTTTTATGGGTATTGAATTCTTTCAAATTCTTCCCTTTGTCTCTCCGTCTCTCTCTCTACTACCATGACACTGCATTACAACTGCTTTCTAACCGCAGATAAAGAAGCAAGCAGGAAGTGAATTCCTCTGCAGCTCCCTCACAGACTCTCAGCTCTCGTGTTCCACAGTCATCAGATGTTTGTTTGTTTGTTGTTTTCAGCTCTTTATATACAGTAAAACCCCCAGTACAGAGAAGTGTGTGCATCCAGCCAGCAGTTTTACTGAGTTCATTCACAACATCTTATCCACTTTCTGAGTCATGTTAGAGTAGTGGGGTGTGTTTACATTTGATCAAAACAAGACATATTGTGATGTTACACAGACACAGATGATTGGAATTCAGTGTTTATACATGGCTCAAGACACAAGCTAAAAAAAGGCACTTTTTAGATCAAATAAAACAGTGATAAAGTCATAAGTTCAGACACTTTGTAATGTCCTTTCCTCTACTGTTTGTAGGCTTTAGAGGACACTCCTCTTGAAGTGAATATATTTCACATACTTAATCATTAAAGCACTTATTGCTTTAATTGTAACATGTTTTCATCGCTTAGAGCCTAAAGGACAGCAGAGATATAGTAATGGGGCGCTTGCTTCACTAGTGATCAGTTTACCCAATGTCTTTCTTTACAGTTAACCCTCTTGTGGTGGTTAGCAGTATTGCAATGTGAAAATCAATCGAGCAACATTTACAACATTTTTCAAGTGTCCAGGAGTTTTTTTTTTTAAGAAGGTGCCATCGCCAATCAATGGCTTTGAGACATTCCACAGCACAAGGATCACAGCTGTTCCTCGGACAAGAAAAGAAAGAGAGTCCACAGAGTTCACAGAGTTTCTTTTCTCTCCGTGTCTCATGGGTCACATCCCTGAAATATGACTCACAAAGCAAAACAAGGCCACTCTTTGGAATGATGCTGATTAAAAACAGTGCACGAGTCTATTCACAATAAAATATCATATCGTTTAAGGATAAAGAAAGTGCTCAGTGTCTGGCTTCTCTCTCAGTGGCTGAGGCAGACAGTTCGTCTCCCAGCATGTAGAGGATGGAAAGAAGGGTGTGTTGAGTCTGGGGTGCATCTTGCAGCAGGTATGCGTCCTTTAAGGTCCTCAATCGTTGTTCGTCTCATTTCCCAGCATTCTCAGTGGGATTATATTCAGTTTCACCTGCTGACACCTGAGAGATGCGACGTGTGCTGAACAGGCGCCGTGGGAATGGTCCTGGGCGAACCTGAGAACATGAGAGAAAACGTTAATCTTCCCTCCAGGGCTAAAACAGAGACATGAGACGAAAGTCGCTCCATTATCATCTGAAAAACCTGGTTTGTCAGCAAGTACTTAGCATATGATTACTATCCCCTCTCCTCCTCCTCCTCCTCACACACATAAACATGCAGCAGCTCAACACTCCCGCATATCATAAACACTTGATCTGCTTCTCACCTCCTCCGGCTTCCCTGCCCCCACCACGATTAACTTCCCGTCCTCCAGTCCCACCAGGATGTGGCTGAACTCTTTGGTGACGGACACACTCCTCACGGGGACCATTAAGGCTAGAGGTGGTACTGGAGCATCCAGGCTAACGAACACAAGGGAGTAAGACCAGGAGAATTAGAGTTTTAGACTCAAAGTTTTGAATGAATGCTGCAAATTGGTAGAAAAATCGAACTGTGTTATCAATTTCTCTACCTGCATAAATCTCGTATGTGAAGGCTGCCCTCCATTGTCCCCAGGATGATGTACTCAGACACTAGGTGGATAGCAGTCACCTGCTCCTCCATACTGGAGGAGGACAGCAGACAGCCGTTCACTGAGTAAACATGAATGGAGTACTTGCCCTGTAGGGAGAAGCATAATTAGAGTATTCAGAATAAACATGCTGAGAAACTAGTGTAAGCTTTTGTTTCTGCCTTTGTTTATGCACTGAACGATATACATGAACGTACCCGTCTGTGAGAGCGTTCCTCCAGCGAGGTCTGCACCACAATGTGCCCCTCCATGCCCACCTGCAGCTCAGAGATCTGTGCAGGCACACAGCTGTCACCAGGAGGCCGCAGTGTTCGCAGGAACTGGCCTCGTCTGACAGTGTGTACGATCACAGTCCCGTCCTGACACACAGAAAAACAGCAAGAGTGTTAAGATGCATCTCCACCTAGCCTTTTCTGTCTTGATGAATCCAAACGTTATATTTCTTTGTCTTAAAATGAAAACCAGGCATTTTAAACAAAAGCAATATGGACTCATAAGCAGCTGTTTTTGTAACCTTTCCTGCTTTTTGGCAGCCAAATTAGAGAAATGTAAAGCTCCTCAAGCCGCAGCTAGTCATAATAGTTTTTACTGTGCCATGACTCGTCTCTAATTTCAATACCATTTAGAAGGAAATCAACAAAGAAATAGTTCAAAGAAGAGTCATCCAAGACTGAGGTTTGCCTTTGCTTAATGTTGTTACACTAAGCTTCCCAGCCAAGAACAGCCGCCGGTTATAAGAAGCTAACATCTGTCTCTGATGCCTATAAAGTCAGTATGTTCTGTGCTTGTTTCCTGTAGTTTGTACGGATCAAATTCTTTCTGCTAATGATCCACATCACAGTTTGCCTGGAGACCGTCCAAGCAGTACTTTTTCAGACATATTGTGTTTATTGAAACAACATACTTAACACCATCACAAACCTTCAGAACTCAAACAGTATAAAAGAGAAAATAAAAGCCTTCTTATATAAAAGCTTTTAAAGGTTACTACAGAGCAAAAAATGTTCTTTTTTTCTTGCTTTTCCTTTTCTTCTAACAAATATATTTTGCCCTTTGATTGGTGGTCGGATGAAAGTTAAGCTTGATTCATCAGTTATTCTAATAAATAAGAAAAAAATTATTCTGTTTCAGCCCTACATTTTACAAATATGTTTCTATTGTTCTATTGTAAGTATTACTATTTAACTGGGTTTCAGCATTTCTTTCATGTATTCACTTGTGCTTACTTGTTAATACTACATATGTACATATATGTATATATATATATATGTACATATATATATATATACACAGTATATATACTATTGTGTGAATTCTTATGATGTCATTTATTTTAATAAAGATGATTTAAGTTTACTTCTGTCTTTTTTGGCAGATATCATCAGGGATGATGGAGGAAATCAACATATTTATTGAAGTTCTTTTTTTGTCTGAATGCGGTTGTTTCATGTCAATAATGAAAAGTGGATTCCTGGGAGGTGATCTGAAGGAAAAGGTATTTTTTACCAGTAGGTTTCATTGTTTTCTCTCTGTTGTTGATTTTGTGTACTTCCCTTTTTAAACCATATATACTGCCATTGCTTAATATGCCCTGGGTTTGAGTTGGTTGTAGGAAAATTAGTGATTTTGGGGACAAGAATCTTTTGTAATACACGTTTCTGTGGTTGCTTTGTGTCCCTTTTGCGGCTGTGTGGTTCCTTCCCTGTTCATGTTATGTGATTTTGCTGACCTTTGACCCTGAGACAGCCATGTCCAGTTCTGTGCTGATGGCCACACAGGTGACCTCCTGGTCATGCCCACAGAGAACCTGCACCGGCCGAGGAGACAGGCTACTGGAGAAGCCACCCTGAGGGACAAAAATAAAACAGGATCAATGGGTGGCACCATAACATAAATGACAGCTTAAAAAAAGGTGAGCACAACAGACGAAGAGATCTGAGGATGTGTACCTGCTGTAGAACCTGCCACACAATACAGGATGTGTCCCTTGAACCAGAGATGAGGTAGATACCACAGAGATCCAACGCCAAGCACGTAACAACGTCTAAATGAAACACAGAAATATAAAAATTCATATGAAACATCGAAAGAAGGCATATATACTTTCATTTTAAAAAAAGACATAAATGAGGGCTAACCAATGTGACGGCAGATCCTGCCCACCAGCTTGCC
This sequence comes from Labrus mixtus, assembly GCF_963584025.1. Lineage (NCBI taxonomy): Eukaryota > Metazoa > Chordata > Actinopteri > Labriformes > Labridae > Labrus > Labrus mixtus. The sequence goes on along the minus strand of NC_083622.1, from coordinate 18,327,171 downwards.
CTTCCCCAGTTGGGTGACACGCAGACTACAGTCCCAGTGTCCTCCACTAAACAGCAGACGTCCGTCGTTGGACACCACCAGAACCTGAGCACTGCTCTCCATCCCCTGAGCGAAAGGCCCTCTCAAGAAACGCTGCGTCCTGTGAGAAAAAGTATGAGTGAGCTCTGGCCTAAATGCATAGGAAATGTATGATCTGCACATTAAACTGTCAGAACGTCTGCAAATTACAACCAACATGGAACCCAGAATTCAAAGGGTTCTAATCCTGATTTATTTTGTGTTTATGGGATCCACACTTAAGGCCAGTGACATATGAGATCCATTAAAAGAGAATTCCGTTAATTAAACAGACTTTGAAGCCTCACAAAGGGTTGTTAGACAGATGTTCTGCTCATTCAGCTGGAGGGAAAGTTTATTCATCTTATGAAATAGTAAAACGTTTAAGGGAGAGTAAGTATTGATTACAGTAAAAAAAAAAAAAAAGAAGTTATTTCACATGTGTATTTTTCTTGAAGGCACTCACTTGGGATTGGCTATTGTTGGATCCTTGGTGAAGGTGAAGTAGTTGGCGATGTTTTTGTCGTATGGTAGCCAGCTGTGTGTCCCGATCAACCCGTTTGAACTCACAGTCACCTTCAAAAGAAAAAACTTCCATGATTCCAAAATGCAAACATGGGTTATCTAACACAAAACCCTCTTTGCTATTATGACCGTATGTTGTTTGTATTTGGCACTTGTGAAGAATCATACCAGTATGTCTGAACCCTGGATGATGAAGGAGCGGTTCTGGCTCTTTGGTACCACCGCCTGGACCAGAGGAAGTCCATCACTTACAACCTGAGATACAAACACACATATGACATTCATAAAAAGCGAAAAAGGGTCAGTTTTTATTTTTTCAAGGAATAACAAGATCATGACTAAGATGTGTCTTCAAACCCACCTCCACAAAAGATCGGAGTTTTGTGAGCTGCTCAAAGATATTGGGGGGCAAAGTGTCCAGACGGGCCTGCCGCCTTGTTGCGTTATCAGCTGACATCCGAGGGGGATGAGGTTCCTGGAGGAAAATAGGAATGTGATAAGCAGAACTTCAAATTAAGATCATTAAGACCACATTAAGATCATTTGAGACACTTTATAAACAGACCTTAAAAACGTTGGATAAAACGTCAAACTCATATCATCATTGTAAAATCCTAACTAAATATCATTTATTAAACTGGGAAATATTTTATATTTTACTTGTATATAACATTTTTCATCATATGGCTCCCCCTCCACTCAATGAATTAATTAAACAAAATCTAAACACATCTACCAGAGCATCTGCAAGAGGGGATTGTAAAATTCCATGTAAAAAAAGTAGTTTTGGGCAGTCAGTCTTTTCTTATCGAGCAGCACATACTTGGAATACTATACCCACAGAACTAAGGAACATAACATCTCTGAAATCCTTTTCTAAATCTATAAAACAATGGCTATTCAAAAATCAGACATGCTGCCATAATCTGGATTAATGTACTTTGTCTTTACTTGTAGTCTGTGCTTATATATGCTCCTTGTCTGTGCTTATATATGCTCCTTGTCTGTGCTTATACTGTATATGCTCCTTGTCTGTGCTTATACTGTATATGCTCATTGTCTGTGCTTATATATGCTCCTTGTCTGTGCTTATATATGCTCCTTGTCTGTGCTTATACTCTATATGCTCCTTGTCTGTGCTTATACTCTATATGCTCCTTGTCTGTGCTTATATATGCTCCTTGTCTGTGCTTATACTCTATATGCTCCTTGTCTGTGCTTATACTGTATATGCTCCTTGTCTGTGCTTATACTCTATATGCTCCTTGTCTGTGCTTATACTCTATATGCTCCTTGTCTGTGCTTATATATGCTCCTTGTCTGTGCTTATACTGTATATGCTCCTTGTCTGTGCATGGTGCTTTTGTCTGTGTTTAAACGCCCATGTACAGTATTTAAATGTGCTATATGTTACACATTTTTATTTTATGTCTGTGTGCTGCTTTATCAATTGCTTCCATGCGTATGTGTTGTTTAATTTGTTATGCTTATGTGTTCTTGTGTCTATGTTTTTGTGCTGCATTTTCCTGTATGCTTTTTGATGTTTTCTTAAATGTCATCAACCTGCCAGGGACTGCAGATGAAAATTACCCTGCATGGCTAAATCTGGCACATTTACATGTGTGACTTGTGTGACTTGTTGCTCTTGTTAATTAATGTGCGTTGTTCCTTTTAAATAAAGAAATCTTAAAAAAATAAAAAATAAAAAAATTATTTGATAATCAAGGATATTATTATATCCCTCTGGATCACGCTACAGTAAATCACATCTATGGTATGGAAGGGATTACTTTTGTTCATTGAGTTCCGGACCAAGTCTGTCAAATATAATATATAAGGCTGAGATGGATTTTGTAGATCCAACAAATAACCCTGTCATGATGTCATATCTTACCAAACCTCATTAATATTGTTTTATTTTCGCTCTAGTCTCTCACTGACATCTTTTGCAAACACGTTATCTCTTCCAAAATGTATTTAGTCCTAAACCTTGTAATAGTGTGTTTTTATCAAGCAGAAGAGTACCAGACAGTATTCTTAGCATTCTCAGGACCTCTTTATGCTCTCTGTCCCAAACACTCAGACAGAAATTGGGAAAAGGGCTTTTGCATGTATTCTGCACCCTCAGCCTGGAATCTGTTGCAGAAACTCAAGGAGCTGGTGTCCTTAAATGTTTTTAAATCTAAAATGAAAGACGTATAAGCAGATTCTATAGGATGTAGATGTTTTTAGCTCAACTGTTGAACTACTATTCCGAGATGTGATTCCCAGATGTTTCTCTTTTAATGCAATTTTTAGTGTTTTTTTAAATTGCACTTTGTCTCCCTTTGTGTCTCTGTCCTTTAACTTTGTGTTTTTGCTGTCGACTGTCTTTGCCAGGTCTCCCTTGGAAAAGAGGTTCTTAATCTCAATGGGACAAACCTGAGTAAATAAAGGTTAAGAAGAAGAGGAATCTGAGGAAGGCAGAGGAAGTTAACCTGTTTTGTGTCATTGAATGCTTTGTGATATAAACTGAAATGTCCAGAAATAAGATTTTGCTTCAGTTTGTTCCAGGAGTTGTACCTTGAGGAGCTGGCAGGGAGTCTGTCCAAAGTTGCTGATGATTCCTTCCAGAGCTTTACGTTCTGTCTCATTTATAATCGCATCCAGATCCACGGCACCTGCAGAGGAGCAAAAGGATAAGCTCGAGTGAGTCTCAACAAAAACAGACACAATCGCTGTTAACAGCTAGAGAGGACATGAGGAGCAAAAGAAAACACAGAACATTAATTGGTCACTTCTATCATGATTTAAACAGTGTTCACTTTTGCCTTACCCTCATAAGTGCAGTAATAGAAGACATTGAGAGCGTTCACAGCCTCCTCTCCTCTCTGCTTGTAACCAAAGATCAGGTCGATCCACTCGTGGAGGTGATTTGACACATGATCACATTCCTGTTGTTCAAGTTGTAGGTTGTTGTTTTTTTTTAAAAAGTTGTCTTAATATAACAAATAGTGCATGATTTATTGTCTGTTTGTGCAGACTCACCAGGGCTTTCCTGTGTTTCTTGATGAAGTCTTCTCTTGATGTTGCCCAGGCAGGCAGCAGAACATCTGCCACCGACTCCTGAGACATCTGCAAATGTCCCAGGTCAAAGCCTACAACAGTGGCAGCAGTAGTACATTAGCTTACTTTCTTAGATAATATATGTTCATCAACAACATAAATATTCAAATCTGACTTGTTTTAACACTCAATTTCCCTCACCGTTCATGTTCTGCAGGAACTCAGGGAGGTAAAAGAACTCTGGGACGAGCTCTTTGACATCAGCAGGACTCTCCATGCGAGCATGCCAGGCCGCTGCTACAGAGTGGAACTGTCTGTCTGCACAGTCGAACCTAAATGACCACATCAAGCACCAATATGAGACCCCGAAATAGCAGGACATTTTTTGATGAAGTATTGAGAACCAGTCAGCACTCCCACCTGCCACTCTGCAGCTGGACATGTAGAGTTGTGAAGGGCTCCATGCGGATCATGTAGTGCATGACTCCTGCTGCATTAGAGTAATGAGTGCCATAGTGAAATTTGTCAATGGTGCCTGTTGGGTCCTCAAAGCTTTCATACCTATCAGAGAAGTGATTATTGGTTAGAGCAATAGACTGTGTGTGGCATTGTCAGGTATTAACGCTGGGTTTTTGACACCTAACATGTCTGATATAACATGACTATAGGCTATAGGCTACACAGCAGCGGATTTACTCTTTTAAAAACTGAAAATAAAAATGAATCATTCATTTTTCAGCTTCCTCTAAATTCATAAGCAACTAAAAGTAAAATTGAAGAGTGAAAATCCAGCGGTTTCAGTTAACTGGCTTAACTGATCAGCCATATCTTCAGACAACAGCTAGCATTAGCATTTAGCTAATTACAAGCAAATACAACACTTAGCTTGAAAGTGGCTAGAAGCTAATACTACTATCTGTTAGTGATACAGGAATCAATAAGTCTTTAAATTCTTAGCTAACATAATACTAGTGAATAATTCCTAACAATGTTATACAGGTAGTGGCTGTATGCTAACGTTAGTTGTTGTCTAACAGGTTTATGTCATGGTTTATCAAATATATCTTTGTCTTTTTATTATGTAAGATATCACACAGGTTCACTCCTTTAAAATTTAGAATGTATCACTTCATTTCTTTTCCATTCATCAGCAACCACAAATGCAATGAAGAGTGAAAATCCATCACACAAAACCAACCACTTACTTTTCTCTGACATTTTGTGCATGTTTAGGGTTGACCACACCTATGGGTTTGGACAAGTCCCTGAAAATGGACGGGTCCTCCAGATCCAGAACGGGAGAGGTGTAGTCACACAAGATCCAGGGGAACTGAAGAGGACAAGACAATACAATTGCAACAAAATCCTCCTCAAACTAATGACATTTAAGGGGTCATACATAGAAGAAGCCTTCACAATGAGGGGAGCAGGAGAGAACTCACCACAGGATATTGCGACAAGTCGTTGTAAGTGCGTCCAGCGATGGTGTTCAGCTGCATCAAATACTCAAAATTGGAGATTTCTCTGCAGACCCATTTCTGTTCAACACATCAGCATTAGGTTATTATAAGACAACGATAGCAAGTCAGATGATAAGCACAGTGAAGTTTCATAGAAACTGAATTAAATACCTGTGTCAGTCCGGATGCCTTTAGCAGCTCTTGTGGAGAGCGAGAGCCAAAGTAGAAGAGATTTGGAGGCCGCAGCCCCAGAATCCTCGAGTACACTTTGTTTCGTACCTAAAAGAGCCGATAGGAAGAATTTGAGCCTCCATATCGTTTAAATGATTTTGTGCACAGAGCAAAGGGAGTTGAATTTCACCTTCTTTTTAAAGTTGATAAAGTAATGAGCCTGGTCTATGAAGAAAAGCTCCAGCGCAGACCTCCGCAGGTTGTAGCGCCTCAAGTGGACTTCTCTGAGCTGAGACAGGGGCCGCTTAAAATCAAACCCGATTCCTAAAGACACAGATAGTATTCACTTCTGAAAGGATCCTTTCAACAGCAGTCAAAAAGATGTGATGTTCATTGATCACATATTTTCTTACCTTCCTCCGTCTCTTCTTTCTCACTACTGCCGTCATAGAAGTAAAGATGATGCGTGGTGACCTCCAGGCGACCCTGCACCACGTCCACAATGGTGATGAGCTCACAATCTTCAGACAGAACCAGTTTTTCTTTTTGGCTCTCGTCTTCTCCCTCCGCCCTGAACGCATGGGAAAGTTAAACTTGAGATGATCTACACTTCATTTACACAAATACAAGCAGACATAACAGAACATCATTTTCATTTTCAAGTATTTTCAAGGTTGTTTTTTTTTTTACATATAGCCTGTCAAAACCGTTTTTCTTCTTGATGTGTTTCCTTATGTTTTGTACATGAAACTTAAAACTGGAGACTCACTTGTCATCCAAAAAGACAACATCCTCTTCTCCCAACCGGTCGTCCTCCATGTCACTGACTTTTGCTTCCTTTGCAACAGCCAGTGGGAGGGTTTCAGAGCTACGAGGACTGTCAGCTCCTGAAGATGAAACAATAACACCTTTACTCTACTGCAACTCTATATTGCTTACATGAGCAAAAGACGAAAGTTACTTTGTTTATACCCATGTTATCCCTCTGGGCACTGGCCTCAATGTGAGGATCATAGTTGTAGTTGGGCACAAGTTTTAGACGCATCTTTGAGTAAGTCTCTGCACTAGACAGTTTCAGTTTCACCTCTGGTTGAACTCTGTGAAAAAAAACAGAAAAAGAAAGAATAAACATTCAGCAAAAGGACAGTTTGTTTAAAAAAAAAAACCTGTTTCATAATGCTGTTTTAACTTTGGAAAATATGTTTGGCTCAACAGTAGTGCGGAGACATATTTAAAAAAATGCTGGTATGAAGTCTGAGGTGGTCGTACCTGTTGGCCCATGCTCCTCTCTCACTGGTCAGAAGTCTGCGGAGAGCTCTCCAGTGCTGCAACACCACCCCCTGCTGGCTGGAGATCTGCTTCTGCCAACTGAAGTACCTGTTGTTCTCACTCCTCACACGCTTCATGTAGGGGTCCACGATAACTTCCTGTTCCCACACACAAAACAACGCACACAACAACCAGATCAGGGATGTGAAACATCTAAGACATTAAAGTGTTTGTTGCATGAAGAATGAATGCTTTTATAACCTGAAACTTGGTCTTGCTGTCTGATCTGTCTTTGTCCCGTTTAAAAGATGTACTCATCAGGTCATCGAAGCAAGAGTTCCAGAAATTGGACATGATGTCATGGCTCCTCCCAAATGTGTCCAGCTCATACAGCTCCATAGTGGGCTGAACCTACAAGCAGATTTTCAAAAGATGGACAGTAAAACACTAAAATTTTAATATATTAACAAGTATACATTTGCAACTTTATATAAGTATACATGTGTTCATACATAAAGTGAAAAAATAAAGAAAGAAGATTGCATATAAGATTAATAAAACAGGATTGTTCTCATATACAAACACATTTACTTTACAGTATCCCTTTTTATGTTTGAAGGAGGTTTTTTTTTTTTCACAACCACTTACTTTAAACCTGTCTCTGGTTATTTTCCTTCCACTTATTGCCTTACCATTACATACTTTAACTATTCAGTAATACAGTATAAAAGTACATAAATATATAGAACTCCTCTTAACATTTGTGTAAAACCAATGCAAAGCCACTGCATACACACTAAAACTTAACTGTCATGACATCCACATTTATGCCATGCTGATTAATATATCACAGGATCTGTATACAGAAGTAAACTAAACTAAACTGATTTATGAACACGCGCTGTCACACACAGCCATGATAAATCCACCTCTCAGCTGGTGCTCAGCATGTCTGGTGTCTGTTCATGAAATATGTCAGCTTTAAGTTTGAGAATAAACTGAAGTCTACTAAAAATACACTGAAGGTCAGATAGAAGACACTTGGGAGTTTTGGGTTGTTGTTTCTTTACTTTCTCAGCTTATAAAAACATTTGTAAAAATTTGGATTAGATTTCTCGGCCACCCATAAGAATTATAAAGATCAGAGCAGTACTCAAGTGTTCCCCGAAGTGATAAAGACGTGAGATGGTTTATTTGAGTTGTTTAGTTTTACCAAACACTGGAGAAGATGTTCTCCAGCCTCCTTAAACTTAAGATAAATTCCATCTATTTTTAAATACAAAACGTCATCCAAAACACTGACCTGCTGTTGGAAAAACTCCTGCCACTCCGATGTGTCGCAGTAAGTCTTCAGGTCCTGGGCAAAGGTGGCGCTGCCGTTAGTTACGGGCAGGTTTGGTAATAAGTTTTGGAGGGCCTCGGGTTCTGCGTGCTGGTCCAGCAGCGTTCGCACAATTGGGACCAGTTGGGAGAAAGTCTCTGCATTTCCACATTTGTTGCCATCAATTACACCTTCCGGCCACAGGGGGGAGCCAAGGTGCCCGAGTAGGAAGCACACCTCCTCCCAGCTGAGAGGCAGCACGGTTTGTAGAAGACTGTGGAGCTTCAAAAAGGCCATTTCACGCACCTGAAGAGGGGCAAGAGGTAGTTGGTTAAATCCTGACTTATAGCCCATTCAGAAAGTTTATAGAGATATGAAAAAAATATTTAAATACATAATGACGTTTTTTCCAGGATATACAGAACCACACCTAATCAGTTGATGATCCTTGAGAATAATCTGGCATTTACATGACCTCATATCACTCCTTGGTCATTTATAAAATATTGTAATTATTAAAACAGCATTTAATCTTTATTTTTTAAATAACTGCTTTGAAAAAAAGAGACCTCCTTATCTCTCATGTTGTAAATGAATGAAAAAGGTAACATCAGTACATGGATTGATTATTAAAATATATAAAATGTATTAGTATATGCTATATAGCTATATGGCCAATTAGTAAGTTATTTGATGTAGATGACAGAAATGCATATTTCATTTAAAGACTGAACCAAGGCTGTTTATCCTAAGGAATTTACGAGACTCAAAGTGTTTAATGCAACACTGTGCTTATTTAAACAACACCCCACTAAGATCAGAAAAGCACTTTGTGTAAATTTGAGCTTAACCGGTCCAACAGATAAATTTTTGAAAAGTCTCTTTGCTCTTTGTTTCTTTTCAAGCGCTCCTTTTTAAAGAAGTTATTGGAAAGGCTGATCTACACCCCTTAAGAAAAAACGTATTTGTCGAGCAAGACTTAATTATTGTCAGAGAAGCAAAAGCAGATCCTTTGCTTGGGTTAAAATATCAAAATCCATCCCATAAAAGCATTTTATCATTTGAAGTAGAAGGTCTGTGATCCAGTTTTTACTTTAAAAAAAGAGAGAAAAATGTGCTTAAAAGTATCAAAAAGTCATGAAGGAAAGTGGACCCCTGTTATTTACTCAATAGTTCATACTTCTACAAGTTGTTTTTATGCTGGTGTATTTTGATGAGATATGAAATATGAAAAATAAGCATAAATTGATGCAACATTGGCACTCATATGAATATTATTTAATACATTCCACTACTTGAATTAATATTCTACTTAAGGGTGCAATTAAGTTTAATTTATTTCAGACTTCACATTTAAAAAACAAATTGCTTAAGGGGGACCAGTGCCACTGGAGACTGGCCTAGCAACATGTGATGGAAAGCCTTATGGTCAGCTTGTTTATGACCGCTTGCTTTATCCCACAATCCCACAGATGGAGCAGCATTAGAATCAGTCATAACTCAGAGAGGAGCTGCCCTCTCACACTGAACACTCCCATAGAGGAATGACTGTAATGTCCATGAAAAGAGAGCCATAGAAGGATTGGTATTGCTACACGGGCTTATCTGAGGGTGCTAATCATGTTAAACAAATATTTGAAACCCCTTTAAATTCATTTTCTTCAAAGTTCAGTTACACAGGTGTTTGGGTTGTGAAAGGCCGTGAGACATATTTGACATTTTTTGGTCAACTGGGTGATGGACAAGACAATTTTCTGACCGGTGACAGCTGCTGATGGATGTACGCCGTGATGATTCGTAGTCCAATCTGTGCCATTTCCTTCAGTTCGGTGTTCCCGGGGCTGCCAGGGGTGCTATGCCAAGCCTGCAACCTGTCCAGCAGGTTCACCACCCCCTCAAAGATCTGCAACACAACATTAACAGTTAACAAAAGGCTGTAGAGATAGGCTAGACCTGTTTCCACACCTCGTAGCATCAACAACAACCTTCAGCTATTCAGTAAGTTAAATACAGCTTAACATGCATTTAAAAAGGTGATTCAGATGCTACCTACACCCATGACTCTCCACCCTGCAGTCAGAAAAGACAGAAACATTTCCCCTGATAATAAACTCCAACCAATGACAACCACACCCAGCTGCACATAGTGTCAAGACTTAAGTCTCTCCTCTTATATCAACATAATTCTTATCGACTGTTCTAATCTCATAGCCTTCAAATTTGCTCTGATATTCAAATATTTATTGCGTAACTAGATGAATCTACGTCATAGCCCCAACTTAATTTAAAAAAAAACAAAAAAAAACCAGATAGTTCATTAATTTCTTGGAAGACAACAACCTTCAATGTCTTCCACTGAGCATTTTATACCAGATAAAATACTTGTGGACTGTTTGTTGCTCTGAGCAGTGACTTCTTTTCAGTTTCAAGTTTTTTTAAATCCCTCTGGTGTTGAGTATTTATAGAAAGCAAATGTGCAGTCTGCTGTACTGGTATGTGATGTACGCCACAGTCAGTACTGTAGTGATAGCAGCTGTCATGCTAATATAAGCTAATAACTAGCCTCAGATAGCCTTCGAAAACAAGAGAGACACTGTTTAATGACTATCACATGACCCCAAAAAAACAAATCAAAGGATAATAATCAGATTTTTGCTTCTTCTCCCCCCCGAGAGTTACAATAAATGAGGTTTAGAAAATAGCTTCTCTGGGTCTGTATAGATACAACAAACTCATTATTCTGTTTCTCATTTAGTCATTCAGTACAAAAAAAGTTACAGAATGTGACTATGAGTGACAATTTTAAGGGTTTTATGTGCTGGTCTTGGCTGGAAGACAAACAATAGCATAACGTTAGCATTGTGCTATGCTAAGCTAAATAGCTGCTAGCTGCAGCTTCTTTTTAACAGACCAACTTTAGACTGGCATTTTTCCTCTGATCTTAATCGAAGCAAAAAAATAGAAAATATGTTGCCACAATGGTTAACAGTTTTTAACGTCCATACATCATCTTGAGTTTTTTGCATATTTAAATTTAATTTGAAAAAATGTATTCAATAATTAAAAAGCAGAGCCAGGGCCTCTAATTAAGGATTCACTGTTGATTGTTTCTCAGCCAAATGGTGCTTTATTGTGGTGTAAAGTAAAACTTTCCCCTTTCTTTTTTTGTGAAATATCAGTTATATATTTTGCTTTATAGTGTTATTTCTTTATAAACTCTAGTAGAGTTGCATCATTTCAAGTAAATACAGCAGAGACTATCTGGGCTGCAACTGATGTTATTAAATCTAAACCTCTAAAAGCATTAGCTGGTCTTAGCTTGTTCTAATATGGATATTCCTAGAAGTTTTAGACCACCACATTTAACTCTAAGAGATACAATAGTAAAATTGGGATTCTTCCCTTTGTTTTCCCTTGTGTTTTCAGTCAACTAACCTTTAGAATTTGTCACACGAACATTTGTTTTAGGTAGAATCTGTGATATACCTTTTCACTCCACAGGGTGTGGTTGTTTGTACCCTCAGCAAACAAAAAGTCCTGCAGGAGCCTGAGGAGCCGAACGAGACTGGGGCAGAAAGGCAGAGAAGCTCCCTGGGCCTCCCTCAGGTCTGACAGAGACGACTCCAGCATCATCTCTAAAAGACTGGTGTTCAGAGTGAAAAAAACCCCAGCATTTTTAATTCATCACTCCAGTATGAAAGGAGATCATTTATGGATATTTAGACAGACATTTAAGGAACACAGTGTGTCTTCCTTTATGAGAATGCTTCAATGTGTCTGTTTTCTGAAGGGAAAATCCATTTCTTCACTGACCTTCGTTTTATTTCATCAGGAGGACGGACAAGTTGGGAGGAGGAGCCAAGTTTGGTGAGAACGGAGAAGACCTGCCCTCTTTCTCTCCACACCACATCCTCGGTCCCCTCCAGCCTGCTGCGGCACCACAGCACCGAGAAGATGATGTTGGTCAGTAGATTGCAGAGCTCCTCCTCAGGTGTCTGCTAAAAATGCATAAACAATTAGCAGCAATTTCGGACAAACAAAAAAAAGATCTCTACTATTTCAAATTAAAAAAAACAACAACTTCTAAATCAGGATTTATCTTGATATGTTAGTTAAGTGCAGTACCTGTGGGTTTGATGTGTTGGATATTGTATCCCCAGTGGGGGGGTCTGTCCCATAGCTTGTATCATCCAGCACGTTGGACAGACTGGAACTCTTTCTGGGTCTGAGAGGTGGAAAAGGTTTGCAGTGCTCTAGAGGAGATGGCGTGTTTGTCAGACTTCCTACAGGAGTGTGTGTGCCTGTCTCACCCATCCCCCCCATGTACAATTCAAAGGGTGATGTACCAAAGGGGGAGAGGGGCTGGTAGTCTCTCCCTTCCTCATCGGGGCGAGATGAATTGATATCCACCGCATTAGAGATGGAGGACGAGTGGCTCCCCTGTTCCACTGAATCAAACGACTTGAAATGAGGGGAGCCGGCGTAGTTTTTCAGCGTGCCTCCACCTCCACTCGAAGGCGACTGGGATAAATCAGAAAAGCCCTCAGACATATCTCGTCTACCACCCTCATCCTCCTCCTCGTCATCGATGTCCTCGGAGATTTGGTAGCTCAGGAAGATGTTTGTGTCCTCTATGACCAGGGACTGATCTCTGCGTAATGCTGGCCGGTAGTTTTGTTCAAAGGAGCTGTGGGTACCAGAGTCTGAAATGCTGGCGGGGCAGTACTCATAGGACTCCTTTACATAGAGTTTGGTGAGAATGTCCTGCCAGCCGGGCTGCTTAGCGAGCTGCTTCACATAATCCTCGTTGGAGTAGATCAGATGAAAGAGCTGGGGGGAGAGAGAGGAGCAGAAGAAGAGCTTAAACAATAAAGTTAGATACAAAATATGCTTCAGTATTCAGTACATCATGTGAGCACACTGACCTTACGACAGATATCTAAGCGGACCGTGAGTTCGGCTTGATGGGACAGAGAGACCACAGCCAGCAGATCTCTGAAGTTCGGGTTGGGATCTGTGAAGTAGCAGAGAAAAAAAAATAAATAGTTAAAGTTATTTTGAAGGTAATGGCAGGCATTTCCACTATGCATTAATCAATAACAGGAACTACTTTATTTAGCCTATTAATTCCGCTACACAATTTCTATAAAACTTTTCTATAAAAGTTTTTTTTATTCGCCATTAACCTAAAGAGGGACTACATGATTGGTCTCATAATAACAAATTAAATCACTCACTTTTTCTGTTTAAATTTTGATTTAAGAAGCAGCTGTTGATTTCCAGGGAAAGTTTAAAAAAAAAAAAAAATACTTAGTCTAATCTTATGTCAATATTAATTCATTCAAACTTACTTTGTCTTATAACTTGTATTCTTTGCATGCCTGCAGACAAATCTCATGTTGCATTGCATGATGCATTTTCAGTTGATTTAAGGTTGAGCACGCTTAAATGCATTGACATGATGAATTGGAAGTGTTAAAAATCTGTGTCTGTGTTTCACCTGAAGGACTAATTCTGATTTAAATAGTTGCTTTAAGAAACATTCAGGTCAGTGCATTAATAGTTCCAGTAATTCTTCCATCCATCTACATCATTATCTATACCACCTTTCCTGTTCAGGCTGGAGTCAATCCCAGCTGTCATAGGGCGAGAGGCGGGGTTACACCCTGGCCAACCAGCCACACTCATATTCACACCTAATGTAGAGTCACCAATTAACCTAACAAGCATGTCTATGTAATGTGGGAGGAAGCCGGAGTACTGTGAGAGAACCCACGCATGCACAGGGAGAACATGCAAACTCCACACAGACAGGCTCCTGTCCGACGGGGATTCAAACCAGAAACCTCCTTGCTGTGAGGAACAGCAGTGCTAACCACTGCACCACCACTAATAGGAATTCATGTCAAATCAAAAATATGAAAAACCAAAATAACCAAGTAATTTTGTATAAAATCAGACTGCAATGACAGCTTTTTGCTGGTAATACCAGTGAAATTGTTAATCAATTTGTTGAAAATGCACAGTCCTGATGTAGTAGATGAGTTTGTCATTATTGAAATGATTTGCTTGATTTGTAATTATTTAAAGTCAAACAGAAAGAAAGCCAAATTTCCAGCAGCGTCGACTTTCAGATACGTTTCTTTTTTTGTCTCTTAAAGAACTCAATAAAGACCAGGAAAATACTGTTTTGGCATTACCTGTAGCTAGGACCTGCTCGTACAGACATCGCACTGTTGTCATGGTAACTGGGAAGTTTTCAAGTAAGAACACCAGGCCCAGGTATCCGAAGTCCTTCAGCTTAATGCGCTGTTTATTGCGCTCAGACACCCGCTCACTCTTGAGGATTTTATACAAAACCTGCCAATTTTAAAGGGAATGTAAGTCACTTTTCTTACCTGATCATACATAGCACGGCAGTATGAATTTCAAGACAATGATCAAAAGAAGTGTGTTCTAACCCTGAAGACCCTCTCTCTGGCCTCGTCTCCGAAGCTCTGAGTGAGCAGCAAGCAGTACAGCTGCTCCACACCCCATTCAAGCAGCACAGCCTGCACCTGCTCACGAGGGGGGCTGCTCCTCAACAGGTCATACAGCACATCCAACGCCCTCACCACCTACATAAGAGAGAGAAATTAATCACAAGAAAGTATCCTGAAACATATACAAGGAAGGGTTTAACTTGAAGAAGTTCACAAGAGGAGTCTGAAAGTACCCAGATGCCAAAACATGAGAATCAAAAAGGAAAAGTGGATGATCAAAGGCCAGTTAACTCGGGCTGGAAGTTTAATATCACTCTGAAAAGGTCAAGTGATAACTCACTGAAGAAACATCATTAAAAACATACCTGCTGCTCCTCTCCTGCAGTCAAAATGTAGGCGAGGACGCTGTGAAGCTCCTCTGACGTGGGGGTCTTGAGAAAGTCTTTCAGCAACCCAAACAGAGATGTTTGAATCGTCTGCTTTTCATCAGACAGAGGGCTGCCATCTTTCTCCACACTATAGACAAAGACAGTCAAAAAGAAGTAAGTATTCTTTTTTATGGACTGATAAGTTCATGACTTGAAATAAATATGAAAAAGTAAAGCAAATTTACGCTAACTTTTAAACCTCTTCACTGTTCTTTTTTTCTTTTCTTAATGAGCTTGGATTTCTGTACTACGGAAGCCCTTAGCGGACATGGACATGCATTCATACATCTTATTTTCTCTTTTATCCTGTAATCACCCGTGAGTAATCTCTGTTTGTTCTCTTGAGATCTTGATGTAATATTATTGTTATCTTGGGATAACAAAGCCTGTTTTCTTGTGATTAGAAGATCCTTTTCTAGAGATCTAGAAAACAAAACAATAGGCTGGTCATTTTGAATGGACAGACCACCACATGCCATGCTGCCTTTGCTATCTTATGACTTTAAGTAAGCCTATTACTATCTCATATTACAAGTCATTATTAAGTTGAGAGCTCAGAAATTACTTTCTATAAAATAAATAGGAGTAAATTAAATGCATAGATGAATGTCCAATTAGGGCTTCCATACTGTACATTCACTGAGGATATCGTTTTCGTGATATAATTATTGTGTTTGTATTGTGGATGTCAAAGGTTCACCTGTAGTACGTGCGAATGGTATCCAGAATATACTGGACGCCATACTTCCTCTTAACGCGCTGCTTTCCCTTGTTGATCACAGAGGACAGGTACTGCACATGAGCTTTGGGAGAAATAAAACACTGTCATCATCTCCTTTTAGTTTGACATTTACAAATATCAAACCACTACGCACGCTTATATCAAAAGAGTGCATGACAAGAAAAAGGTACTAAAGTGCAGCTTCAGGCACAGAATTACTTTTAACCTCTGCCACAGCCTGAACTGGAAGCATTAATGTATTCTATCTGTGCTCCACGGTGCTTTTAAGCTGTATATACAAATCAAAGGGACACAAACAGCTCTGGCACACATGAAAAGGTTCACAGGTGTAGTACTCAACAACAAAAAGGGCCGCTTATGCCTTACCCAGACAGACGGCAAAATGGCTTTTAGTCCAGATGCGGAAATCAAAGAGCAGGTGCTGGTAGAGCTGCTGTAGGAGTAAACTGTTGCCCTCGTTGAAAACCTGCTCGAGCAGCAGCTGACATGCCATTAAAACGTTCATGTCCATCATACTGCCAGGAACCTGCAGCAGAGGGAGCACAGAGGGAGGGGGGTTAAGTGTGTTAGTGTTAAATTGTGTTGAAGTATGTTTCCATTTACTTAAATTAATCTCAAGGGTTTCTCATCTGAGTAATACTTAAAGGCTGTTGAAGTGTTTGTGTCCAGATACTACTGTAGGACTGTTTCAGTCGTTGCCACTGCAAAAGCTGGCAACCCCACGTGATTATTAAGACATGATTTCCTTTCAGGATGCTCCACCTTACTGTCATGTATTTCAACATATCCTTTACACGTTAAGAACGCCTGTGTTGCACCAACGTGAAACCTGATAGGCTAAGAACTTTAAAGATTCACATCTATTCCAGCAGCGTGACAATGTTGACTTGTGAACTCAAATAGAGGTTGTCCTTAATCAATCAGGCCCCCTGCATGTTTGCCCAGTATACTGTAGCATTAGCGCTTAAACCAAAATGACAAAAAAATAAAACTTTTAGCTGACAACATAGCCAGTTTTGCTTGCAGTCTGCCACAATATGTCAGTAAAATATGATACAAAGAGCTGAGCAGCACAAGTGCACCACAACTTACTGGATCTTATATGATAGGTGAGTTATAATTTTGTTTGGATCTACATTTAATTTGCAAGATTTCCAACAAGATTTTGTAGCTGGTATTGTTTTTTCTTAGTCCCAGAGACCTTACAGTCTGGCCAACTCTGCATTAATTCCCCCCACACAAGCACGTGATCCCGTCATTCTGAAAGAATCTGTGCCACCAACATTGTACCCATTCATTACACAGCAATTACACAGCATTAATACAATGGAAAAGGTTAACTAGTCACTTTCAGATGCTAATTAGTTCTACCCGCACAAAGTTCCCACTTGTTGGAGCAAACTGATCTGTGGGCCACTCACTTTGCTGAGCATTGCTCCAATGATGCTCGGCCCGTGGCAGTGCAGCAAGCTCTCCTGATTGACGGGGTGATGATGAATCAGGTTTTTTACCATCAACAGGAAGGCAGCGACGCTGTTTCTCTCCAGTCTGCCCTCTGAGAGAGAAGTAATTGGGGCAAAACAACATTTCAGATTTCCTGTATACTCATGGTGGCTTTTTTTTTACATGACACAGCACTTGTCTCAAGATGAATCATAAGTCATCTGACGAGGTGTTTGTCTAACTTTTGTTGGACACTTTGTTCTTTTATTCTCTCACTGCAGACGTCAGTGCACAAGGCCAGAAATACTGAATGCGACTGTTTTGACTGTTTGCCTACGCTACTGCTGACATTTAACCCATTAGCATTTATCATACAGTCTTTGCTATGTTTTTATGAAGAGTATAGTATATGCTTCACATCTAGTATTGTCAGATACTTCATGTTAGTTCTTGCATAATGCACGATGTGCAGGTTCTGACTCACTGCTATTCAAAACAAGTCTGAACTTCACAGATAATCATTTTTAGAAATTGGCACATTAACAACTGAACAAACCAAGAGCTACATCTAAATTAGTTCTCGTGGAAAAATGTACTCATGATACTTCAACGTTGAATTAGTAAAGAGACACTATCAGTGCATGTAACATAATATGCAAGAAAAGGAGAATATCTGAACTAAACAGGATCTGACCTGCAGACTTGTTTAGTGGCAGCAGCATGGCAGCCCGGCCTCTGGGGGAAGTGAGCTCTGGTCCCAGCAGGTCTGAGATCTCCCGACCGCCGTTATAAGCCTGCTCGGCCTCACAAACCTGCTCGAGCAGGGGCAGCAAAACCCCCATACCTCCCACCACGTTCACAACATCCTGCAGGGGAAAAAATTGATAGACTTTTAACTTTTCACATTCTTCCACACGAGCTCTATTTCATCAGAAATGTCATTAATAAAAGGGACCAGCCAAAAACAAGCTACATACACTTCAAAAGCATTTAATATTGCTGCATCTCATATTTCAGGACCTTTTTGGTCATATACGGTCTGATATCTAACCTTAATGTCCCAGTTGACTACCCGGTGTCCTGTAAGCCTTCCATCATATTGGTGATTGGGTGACAAGTCCAGACAAATCTGGCTCTTGAAGGCCTGAAAAAATATATCATAAAAGAAAATGAAAAAAGTCATGTTAATAATGACAATCAAAGCAGTGATATAAATCATGTACGTTTACGTTTTATTGGTTCACCTGTGGAGTGTAGTAGAGCAGAAGCCTGCTGTTTATATCAGACAACTCTCCATCCGCTTTGAATAGGGACACGTGATTTGGGCCTGTGATAGAGAACAGGAACCAATGTAGGTCAGAAACTATGCAAACACACCTTGGAGTACATCCAAATCATAATGGTTGGAGTATTCTTTCAACAGATTGTCTTTCACTCTGTTTCTTGTGCCTTGAATGAGAAAGTTACCCACCTGCAGCGTGCAGAGCTCTGGTCTGAGTTTGCTGCAGAGCCTCGTGGCAGATAAAGGCTGTGCCCAGCAGCCCGTCCAAAGATGTAGGTGTTCCCCACTCTGTGTCCTGTCGTCCTGCTGAGATGGTGTGCACTGGGGCGTCTCCCAGAGACCCCCAGCGGCCTCCTGCAAAAGAGGCTGGGAAGGACTGGGAACGGATAAGGGCAGGGGCATGGGCGGGGAAGGAAAACTCTGATGTTGATGCATTGGAGGAGGAGGACGTGGGCAGGTTGGGCGAGGTGGTGGTGATAGTGGTACGGTGGCCTGCAGAGCCGATGCAGCAGGAAGTAAAAGGCTTCAGGAAGGGGAAGAAAAAAGGAAAGACAAAAAAAGGAAGTTAGATTGAAAGCGAGGAACTACTCTGATATAATAAAAAGTTCTCCAAGGAACATTAGAAAACAGCTTCACTTACCTCACTGAAAGATGGAAAGCGAAGCTGAGCAGTTTTGCGCTGCTCACCATCAATGTATATGGTTACAAGGTTCTGACCAAATGGGCGGCGACCTGGTATGTGGACTATATCCACCGAATGCTGTGGTGAGGATAAAAGTAAGGAATACTTCACTACTTCAAATAGATTTTTTTTCTTACTTTACAATCATTTTTTGGCAACGACAAAGTCAAGAAAACAGTCTCACAGTGAAAATTCACAGCTGCAATTCAACCACACTAACCTCTTAAAACTACTATACTTTAAGAGGTACTCTCAATTTCCTACAATAATTATTCTTCAGCGTCACACGCCCAGACATCTTTGCATAGAAGAACAATGTATTGTAGTTAAACCAATCTGTGATTGAGTCAGTTCTAATTTGGGACAGGCTAAATGAGGACAAATATTGGCAAACACTGTAGGTATCCTCACCCAACATGAGTCAGCCAGTGGGTGCTCAGGGAGTGTGACAGCCATGTAGTCTTTTTTAGTGCAAACAGCCACAACAAGTACACCCCCCATGGTGAAAAAGGCTTCCAGCCCAGTTCCACTTGCAGTGAAGAAGCTTTACAAAAGAAGAAAAAACATTTAATTGAAATATTGGCAAGACACCCTAAGAGCTTATGACTTAGCTTCTTTTTTTTACCTG
Source organism: Labrus mixtus (assembly GCF_963584025.1). Classification (NCBI taxonomy): domain Eukaryota; kingdom Metazoa; phylum Chordata; class Actinopteri; order Labriformes; family Labridae; genus Labrus; species Labrus mixtus. Next base: position 18,307,636 of record NC_083622.1, on the reverse strand, counting down.
TAGAGCTGTTTTCTGCGTGGACCTTTTCCCATGTCATGCTGGGTCCCGTTGCCAGAGTTTGCAGAAGGCTTCCGGTTGTTTGAGAACTCTGAGGGGAATTCCTTGTTGAGGCAGAGCCAGGCATGAAAGGCAAAGCCGCTACCTGGCCAGCGTTGGATTGTGGGTACCATAATGCCAGCCACAGGGCATGTAAGGTCAAAGTACTGTAGGGCACTGTCCTGGCCTTCTCTGGCAGCCATGGCAGAGAGCACTCGGATGATGGGGGTACAGTAGGGGTGCACCTTCCCCACTGCTGCACCATTGTCCTGATCCACCCTCAGCAGTTTGAGCAGGCTCTTCAGCTCCTCTGGCCTCAGGCACAGGGAGCCCAGGTCCTGCAGGAGACCAAGAAGGGCGTCTGCACACTGCCTGTCCAGATTCTGTGGCTGGGAAAGAACCTGCAGCAGAGCCCCCATCATGCCCGCCTCTACCGCCACAGTGCGACAGGATAAAGAGCCACCACAGATGGCAGCCAGCCACTGGGCCACCAGCAGCTGAAGGTCCCTTTGGCCTGACAGGTCAGGCAGCCACTGCAGGAGCAGCAGCAAAGGCTGGTCGTTACTTATGCCAAGGTGATGGGCGTGGGCGTGCTCACCCTCCACTGCCTGGAGACGAAAACAATGAAGACATAGAATGAAGATAAGAAATAGACATGGGCCATAACTTCAGGTTAACAGGCAACCCAATTAAAGGAGGAACAAGGTCATTAAAGAGAGGAAATTGGCTTCTACAGTCTCTGCACTCAGTATGGATGATAAGTAAATATGAGTTTCACCATGTTCATCAGTTCCTGCAGCAGCCTTTTAGTGGGTTGACCTTGACTCTTCAGCACATCAAACAGCTGGGGGTAACCAATCCTCTCTTTGAAAACCTCCTGAGGTGGAAGAAAGACAGAAATAGTCTGAAGAAAGCTCCTCCATTGGGATCTTTAGTTGGCACACTTCCATCCATTGGAAGATAATAGGATGAAATGTCTTTTCTGAACAGAAAATAGCTTTCCTAATCAGACAGTAACTGTGGACATGAACAGTATTACAGATATATGATCTTAAGTGATCACAAGCGGCCTTACCTTAGCCGAGGGAGAGTTGCTCATTATAGCAGTGAGGACACCTAGGGCATGAACTGTAATACTGTCGGGTCCTCTCTCCAAGACCTAAATAAAAAAAATATTTACAGTTGATAGTACCATAACAGAAATAAAATTGAGCATCATCATGTGTGGACACCAAGAACCACAGAAAGCACATATTGTACAGATCTAAAAAAGTGCAAGAGAAAGCACACTACATTTTCCCAAATGACAATTATTGCAGCAGAGTAGGTCAAAGTAAGTGAACTGCTGTACCAGTCTCTAAACAATCCCTTCTTTGTTTATTACTGTTAGGTCAAAGCATGCAAAAACTGAACTAAAGCCTTCCACCAAAAACACTGAAGAAACCCCCAACTAATACTGGAAATTAGGCCATATCAAATCCAGGGTCATGCAAGGACTCAAGCCAGGTCTTCTGCACAAGTACAAGCATGACCGTAGAACAGCCAAAAACCAGGAAAAGAAGAAAAGAAAATTGAAAAATCTGCAATTTCATGCACTGTGGACACACAACTGAAATTCTTCTCGCCCAGTGTTGTCAACAGGGAACTCAGCCTGAAACTATGAGTGATATAAATCAATCCATTAAAATCTAATACTGCTTACAATATACAATATACAATACAATACAAACACATAATAAATTAACCCCCTATTATCAGGTATAGCTGTTCAAACTACTTCACGCTACCAGCATTATTTACAAGCGAGCGTAAGCCAGACTTCCTGCCTCAAGCTTCCTGTTTAAATAGTTCAGAGCAGTTAACAGGTGTAAAGGAGGCTGAGTTTCCTGCTGACAGACCAAGTCCACACACCAAGCAGGGGGAAGTACCTGGTCCACTTCAACCTCTGTGAGCAAACACGTAGTGAGGTCACTCACAACCTCAAGCTCCAGTTTACACCTTTTGCTCTGAAAGAGCTGCAGGGCGTACACATGCAGGCACACACAACACAAAAATACAGACAATTAGACAAAAAAGGTAATCTATGTGGTAACAGTAATTATTCAGACAGCGGCCATTGTCCTCTGACCTCATACTCTGGCAGAGAAGCTGAGATGCTGTTATATTGTTACAGGTTGTAAATTGCATAAATGAAGATCATCTGACAAAAAAAACAAGCGGCAACCTCCTCTGTTGAAAATTAAATCCAATGCTAAGATGGCCATACGAATCCCCATTAAGGCCAATATTAAAATGCCCATTTTAACAGCAGAAGTAAACATGTTTACAGCCTGGTTCAAAAAAATATTTGGTCTAGACAGACCTTTTTTTCTTTTTTGGTAAAGACTGTACAAATGGCTGATTTTTAAAATAACTCATCTATTTAGAATCATGATGTCTAATAGTTATGCATACATTTGCATAACTATGTCTCTGTTGAGTTGGCCAGCAGGCAGGAGGGCACGTATTAGCCATTTGCCAGGAGGCTTGAGGCCTGCCTCAACTCTGCCTCTTTGCCTGTTTCTAGATTGATCAAAAGTAAGGTTAAGATAGTATTTTCAATATAGGGACCACTGGTTGACGTCACTGAGTCTATATCTGTATGTATACAGTCTATAGACAAACCATTATCATTTCATCCCATCTTGCGAGCAGGTAATAGCATGAATGAGAATATGAATTCAATATAAGGATGTAAAATGTTCACATATTTTGATTAATTCATGTTTTACTTATGAAATTACCCCTTTCACAAGATGAATTGAGCAAAGCAAACCTGAAGAATCCAAAGAGAAGCTGTATGTGATACTACAACAACCCCCGCGTTTCTACTTTACTCTTTTTATCAAGTTATCCCTTCTTAATTGATCTGCAACTACACATACAATGACAAGCAAAAAGTCCACATGTATTTCTATCCACATTTTAAGTTAAGACAAGATATTTAATACCCATTTGCTATGTTCAGACAATGGGTAACGTTAGCATTTAGCTAATTCTAGATAATATCACTGTGAGCTTATGGCTGACATAGCTAACATTATTGTTTTGCAGGGAAGTATAATACAATACAAAGGGCATCAATTTCCTGCTAACGTTACATTAGAACATCAATATTTTCTGCCGAGCTAATCAACTATAAGCTAGGAGCGAGTTTCATGCTAACATTTAGCTTCCCACCTTAAGCTTGACCTGAGAGGAAAAAGCATGGCAGCCTTATGAATATGGAGACAGGTTTGGCCCTAGTCTCTTTAAACTGCAGGGTGACCTATGCATTGTAATAGCCATGAGGTTAAATTATGAGCTGTGCATGTACATTTTTTTGATATTTCAGATTGACCAAATAGAAAGTGGCTGTGGCAAAAGGGGGAGCAGACAGGCAAATTGACAGAAGGACAGAGCAAATAGAGACATTTCATTCCGACGGGGCTCTGACCTTGCTGTTCTGAACAAGCCTGAGGATGTGCTCAAAGCAGTTGTTGTTGAGGAACACAGCCTGCAGCACTGGTCTGTCAGGGCACTGCAGGATTTCAGGAACAGCGGCTAAAAGTGTCAACAAACAAGAATGCTGACTGAGTGCTTTATTGACATTTGACATGACACAAGAAAATCAATTTGATCAATGTATCAATTTTGATAGATAGAGATTTAGGTAGACTTGCTCGATTTGAGACCCGGTGGGCATGTTCTTACTTAGCATTTGGCTCTGCAAGGAGATCAGACTGTCCTCCCAAGTCTGCCTGTCTTGCTCCTTGCTGCTTGGCAGACGGTTCCAGTTGAGGAGCTGGAAGAAGCTCTCCAGTATCGTCCTGATCTCCACCTGTCGCTCTGCAGGGCTGCTGGAGTGCAGGAGATGGATCATTGTGGTCAGGCACTGCAGGGTCAGCCTTGGTAGACCTGTGTCTTTTGGTTCAGCGGAGGTCCGGCAGCACCACGCTCGCAGGACAGAGAACATATCCTCAACAGACTGAGGGGTGATGGAGAGAAGGCCATTCTTCTGGGGGAGAAAAGACAGTTAATTGTTAGTAATCCCTTTTAGGTAGCAGGAGTTGTGTTTTCAGACTGTAAAATAATCAATGAAGAAGAGGACAGATATAGGGTGAATGACCTTTGCTCCACTGATGACAGCACCCTGGAGATGAACCAATCTGAGGGTTAGGAGCTCCGGGATCTGCTCGCTTTCCTGGAGACTTTCTGTGAGCATGGATACATGAGACAATGTCATCCAACACAAGCAATCATTTAGCAACAATGCAGAAAAACACATTAACACATTGCTAGCTAAATAGCGTTCTAATAAATTGGAGTTTTGTCCTATTCCAGTCTCTGCAGGTTTATTATTTCCTATTTATGAATACGAAAAATAGATAAAAGAAAATCAGTTAAATCAAATTCAGATCTAAATAAAAGAAACAAACTATTACCCCTTTGTGGGAAGTGACAAAAGCTTGATCCATGCTAATTAGCCTGGTATTTCACGATCAGTTCTTAACAAACACAGCTTGTGTTACAGAATAATCCTCCAGAATTTGGACATACTGAAGCTTGCCCAAAACTGAGATTAACCTGTTGGTTTACAAATTAAATATTTCTGATCAAATAGGCTTCTGTGATTTGAAATGCCAGCTTCTGGGTAGTCAAACCTTGACAAACCAGGAGCTGAATATTTAGGTTTTTAGAGCAAACCTTAAGTTCCCACAGACTAATATGACTTGTTTGTTCTTTTTCATTACAGGAAACAATAAAAGAATGATTTAAAATGAGGTGTAGAGAAAATGAAAGGTCAACATTTTTTGAGTCAAGCCTGACTGATCTGAGTTGTGTTTGATTCTTGAGGTATATGAGGTCTGACAGAGATCAGAGAGGTGAAGGGAGTGTCTCACCATGGAAGAGAGCAGGCAACTCCTCTGGCAGGGTGAGCGGGGAGAACTTATACTTGTTCCTCTCCAGCAAGCTCACCTCCTCCCTAAAACACACAAAGCCCAAAGGTTGGGCAAGATGTTAAATGCATAACATAGTCTGTCAGTCTTCGTGGTTATTTTCCACCTCCCACACATTCACGCAGGCGATCTGCAGGGTTAAGCAGCGCACACTCACCCTTCCAGGTGTCTCCTCCACGTCTGATAAGGGTCAAATAGACTCTCACATAGCACAAGTCCGTACTGCACAACCAGCTCCAAGGACGACTGCTCCCCTTGTCCCTTTTTCAGCTGAGGAACAAAATTAAAGTTTGGAACACGTTCGTTCAGCACAGATTCATCTGGTTTTAATATTCAACAAAAACAAATAATGTGAGAAGAAAGGTCAGCTACACAACTAGCTCTCAGTTAAAAGTACTAAGGATGACACAAACTATAAGCATATATACTGTGTAAAACATTTCTGCATAGTTTGGCTAAAATGGAACAAGATAATCTTTGCACTGGGAAAGCTGTGGAGCCGAACACAAACATGAATCACTAAGCTCTGTGTTTGGTATTAGCTTCAATTTATCATGACCTTACCTGGTCCAAACAGAAATTCAGAAGCTTAATGGTTTCAAAAACAAAACCAGGGGTCTTCTCTGGGTCAATGTTCTCCATGTTCCTAGAGACGGAGAAAAAAAAGCAGGGTTCAGAAAATATGCAGGATGACCTTCTTGGGAAGAACACAGAACACATAAATCTCATTAATGCACAGAAAGCACAGGACAACTTCATGAGAAAGCCTTGCAGGCACAATTTAGTCATCACATATTTAACTTCTGAAAATTAAAAAAAAAAAAAACTATTTTAAGAATGTTTCCCTTTAAACGACTAAAATATCTAGCACAGAAGAAGACAAATAGACCCAGTTTGGACATTATGTCAACAAAATGTGTATTCAGAAACCTCCTTAATATTGTTTATTTCTTATTTAGCCACATTATAAAAACTTTTACATATTGTGTTATTGATTTAGGATTATTGTTATTATTAGCACAAGTAGCAGTAGTAGTAGTAGTAGATGCATTCACAAAAATATTGGTATTATCATTATTATCATCATTATTATCATTATCATTGGTATAATTTCCAAAGAAGAATTACTACATGTTTCAGCTGGAGATTTGGTACTTCATCTACTTCTACTTAACAACAATTATCTGCTGGTTATTGTGATGGTAACATCATCTATACTTTATTTCAGGAGCCCACCACTCCTATGTGTTGCATGGTTACAGTTAAGTGTATTTGCAGCACCTGGGCCCTCACCTGCACACAATGATGAAGAACTTGATGAGGAGCAGGGGGTGAGGGGTGCTGCTGTTTTGCTCGGAGCCGGCGGTGAGGTGTACCGCGCTGTGCCATAGCTGGGTGCTGAGGAACAGCAGGACCTCCCTGGGGAGCAGGGGCACCTCGGCGCTGCACTCCTCCAGCCTGGGATGACAGAGTGGAGGAGGAGGAGGAGGAGGAGGGAAGATGGAGGAGGGAGAGACGGGAAGATGGAGGAGGGGAGCCAGTAGCAAAGAGGTAGAGCGTTGTAATAGGGACTGCATATACACATAACATAAACATGCCAAAATGGTATCTCTACAGGAGGTCAAAAGTCCTCCTGCTTTATGGAATGAAAGCTGGTGGGAGTCTCTTGCTATGTGGTGTTTGTAAAATAAATAACTGTTACTACTAACCTCCGTGGCTCCAGTGATTGCACATCAATGAGCTTCTCAAAGGACGACACGAATGCCTCCAGCCACTGCTGCAGATAACCCACATCTTTCTGTGTGGGGGCGAAAGAACATGTACATTCACAACTCCTTCTTTGTGCACAGTGTTAGTTAACTTTACTTGAGGAAAAATAATGTGTTCCTGTGAACATGACCTTTGGTTGAGCTAAGTTCTCGTAAAAGTATCTAAAAAGGTTGAGCATTTTACTGTGACACACTGTGGCTTAAAAAACATTGCAACAACTAAACCATGTGATCTGTTTTTTTGAAACAGGATGTTGCATAGAGATGTAACATACAGAGAGGAACACATGAGCCAAAAAACAGGTAGGTTAAAATCTACATATTCCCTTTTTTTTTTTAACCTACATTTCATTCTAAAATTCAAAATCAAGTTCTACAACTTTGAATGCAGCACACAAGAAAAAAAGAAAGTATAAGACATCCCTGCATTACAGGATGCTTTATGAAATGATTTAAGAGAGTTTCAATTGTGCGAGGATGTTTACATACAACAGCCATTATCTCGGCTGAAATCAGCCTCCACAGAGCAACATATCCTGCCACTCTTCCCCCTTTACGTCACTCTCTCTACCTCACATAGACTAAAGAACAAGATTGAATAACATAGGTCACCCCCAGAGAAACAGCTCTTAACTTAATTCCTTTTCCCCCCTCAAAGCATTCCTTTTAAATAAAGCCAAAAATAATTTCTATGGCCCCTGATTATTCAAGTAGTGCAAAACACCGGACATTTAGAACTGCTCCCTCATGAAGTTGAATATTTACATTCGCAGTGTGCTAAAAGCAGTTGTTTCTGATTTTGCCACACAGCTTGGTAAAGCAGACACTTTGAAGGAGGACACGAGTTGTTCCAGACTGACTGACTCATTACACACAAATAACATCCAGCAGCGTAAACAGCACATGGTACAACAATCGGTCAGGTACTTCCTCTCTGCAAACAAATGAGCGATAAATGGGGTGATGCAGTTGATGTACGTAGGTAACTTTCAAAGCTGCACAGGGACAAACAATGCAAGCACAGAACTTTAACATGCATACTGTAACTTCATGCTCCAGCTCATTGCATGTCTAACGTGAAGCTAATTGTAACAGTCCCTGCACTTAGAGAATTTGAAATGTAATGCAGTAAGTTAACTCTAAAAATGCTGTGTAGTACAACCATGTTTTCTCTAATCCTGCATTAAATGTTAAATGTACATTACCAACTGGCAATGACTTGTGGACCAGTCCATCTCTCATTGTACGAGGCTGAGCAGGGTACCAGGCTCCCGTGAACCCGGTCTCAGATGAAACTTTCCGCGTTGTTTCTCAACCAGCAACTCAGGAGCTGCACCTCAGCCTCTGCTCTGACACGCTCCTTTCTTGTCTTCCAACACCAAGTGAGCAACCAGGAAATGACATGTCACTTTAACAGAAGTTTATTTCCTTCATACTAGGCCTGCATGTCAAACCCTTTCCTCCTTTGGTACAAGTTTTCAGCAGACATAAAAGAGGCCTTTATAAAAAACTTCCCACACCAAGAAAAAACGGAAGCAACAGATAGATGTTGCAGGGGAAATAATACAATTCTTTTTTCTATGTCAGTCCATGTTTCACTGACTAACTTTAGAGACTACAGTAGGACTACAAATGAATGTGGCTGCTGCTGATGCATTAAAGTAGGAGAAAGGGGACATGTATATTATTAAAAATAAACAACAGAATGACAGTCATCACACACTTGCTGTGAGAAATCTATGCATGTTTTTGTCCATGCAGAATGTCAGGGACATCCAATGTCTCTGACAATCCCATATTTGAGAATGAGTACAGAAAGCGAGGTGAAGTGGTAGATCCAGAGGACCGTGGCCACGGATTGCCATGGCCACCCTGGAAATTGGATTTGCCACCACAGAAGCCACTCCAAAATCCAAACAATGATGGACTATGTGCCGTTTCAGAGACAGTGCTCGTGTTAAAATCTTCAGGCCACCCTTGCAAGTCAGAAACCAAGTTGGGCAACGCCAGTCAAAAGAAGTCTGGCTCTGCCACTGATGAGGATTGACAAAAAAAATGTTGTTTTTGCTACGCCCTTTAAGCTTTGTTTTACTGTACTTTATGATATAAGATAGCTGAATGACTGGAACCTCCCAAACATTACTGAAGATAACAATAGCTTTATATGACGACACTAAGTGTGCCATGGTGTTGTAGATGATGATGCCCACAGTTAGGTCATTACATCTGTCTACTGAAGTTCACGATGTACGAGGAAACACATTAATGAGGGTTAATTAAGTGACAGATATTGGAATTTACAACTATGTGTGACGACAGCCTTTAGATTTAAACCAAGCATGACTCAATGAAGCCAGTGTACTCCCTTTTACGTTTTTTTTGTGGAATAGGAAGTGGAATCTTTCTGTTCCTTGTCGAGAAAAAAAGTCAGGTATTTAGCATGTCATAAAAAAAAGAGTGAGATCACAAATGGGAAGTGAATCTTGGGAAGTGTATCTGCACTCAAATTAGTTGCAACACCTGGTATACCCTGCTTTAAGTCTGTCCTTCGAACATCATTTTAAAAACTACAATTACACGTTCATACACATTCTTTGCTCAACTTTTCCCTCAACATCACTGAAGGATTTCTTCAAAAAAAAAAAAAAAAAAAGGTAAAGCGCTAGATGACACTTAGATAAGAACAGATGTCAAACCAACCGTGAGGCGCTGATCTCTATAAACTGTGTCATTTATCTCTGTTCTCTCTGCACATGGCCAGGCAGCTGTGCCGCTCTCTACTGCTTGGCATTCTGCTTTGCTCCAGCTTCCTGCACAAGTGAAAGCAAAGAGCACTTTGATTTTTCCTGGTTGGCCCTTCTGTTGGTAAACAGGGGAGATGGAGGCGCACCAGGGAATTCAATCACGGGGCTCATAGGAGAGTCACAGTGAGATGACGGGATGATGTTGTTGTCATTAGATCTCTCAGTGCAGATTATGAAAATCTAATTAATCCTAGCATGAGCGTAATTGAGACACATAAACAGCACAGTGCCTGATGGAATGGAAACAAAAAGGAGCTAAATGTGACTTGTTCTGACTCCACTGCAAGCAGAAGAGTTGGTTTCACAGCTGTGTGTATCGGTGGCAGTGAGGTTGTCACTGTGGTCCGTTTCTTCCTCTATAAGCTCAAATTAGTGGCTCCAACAGTCTCTCAAGCTAATGATCACAGTTTATTTCCCTGCCAGCCTGACAGAGTGCTGAATAAACACTGTAGTTAAGCAGCTGAGAGAGATGCTTCTTTTATTCTCACTTTCATCCTGAACCATGACATCCAGGAGATTTGCTCAAGTGTTTTGGCTCAGTTTTCACAGCACAGTCGACTCTGTGTTTTGAGCAAATGTGCCAAGTGTACATTCCAGCTTTGTCATTATAAGAGGTCAATCGTAGTCACTTAAAAACTGTATAAAATCAGCAAAAACGGCCACGGTTGATGTATTTAACGAGCTTGTTTTGTCTGACTAAATGTGCTAATTTTTCAGTTTCACAAAACTTTGAAAAATTTTGAAAAGTCTCTAAATTAAGAAGCTGAAACCATGGTGTTGTTTGATCTATTTTTGGCTGAAAATGTACTTCAAATGTTCAATAAGCTAGCAAAGTTTTTCAATGTTGACAAATGTTTATTTTTTTCATTAAACTGTTTAAACTGGATTTTACTGGTTTTGTTTGAGGTTGTTCATCTCTCATTCACTTCTGTAAATGGAGTATTAGTGGATTCTAATTTTAGGACGTTGGGCTTCTGTAACTTGTTGACAACATTTGCCATTTGCCAAGTCAAACACTTAGATTGTAATCAACTATTAAATAGCTGTAATCATTTCTGAATTGATTGTCAAAGTGAAGACTTGCTGCAGCTCCATGCTTGTGATATGAAGAACTGATGTAAATATATACAAAGTTCAGTCTATCTGTATGAATGTTTTATCAGAAAAGAACAAGCACAGCCAAAAAATGATAGACAAGATGAGACAGGACACGATACTCTTTCAGTGACTACATCAGAGTCCTCAGTGTGTGTCCATATCTGTCAGGCCTGAGTGCTTCATGAGGGTCTCAAAAACTTTCTCCATATCTCAGATGTGAGATATGGAGGCAGAAAGATGAATTTAAAGAGCAGCAGAAACAAAAGACAGCCTTGATGTTTAGACTGTCAGTTTGCTCTGAGCTGTGCTTGGATTTACATACTCTCAAAGTGAGTTACATACTGAGTGACTTAACATTATATGTGTAGCATTTCAACACAGGTGCTTATAGATCTATGTGATGAAATAAATGCATATCTGTAGAAATAGAATATCACATATGCTGCTGTTTTGATGAAATCAAATAATCTATTCGCTGGTCTAACCAAATAGGGACAATTCTCCATTTCTCTATCCCTGCCTGCCTGTTGGACTGGTCATTTGAACAGAAAATGTCTCGCTTTTATCTGACAATGGCTTTTAAACATCATACACCAGTCCTGAACCTCAGCAGATCTAAGAATCTTGCACGAGGTGTGTGATTTCTTGCACAATAAGAGGAAGCTGAGCTCTTTTATCACTGGCAAGCCTGAGCAAGTTTTGCTTTCTTGCAGCAAGAACGATTGCTGAGATATGTTATGTACCACAAACATGTTGGAATCAGTTGTTAGGATTCATCATTACACTGTAAACTCACGTGTATATAAAAAGGATATTTACAGGATTTTGCACTGATACTGTGAGGTTAAAGATTCTGGGAAAAAAATGTAAATAGCCATGAACAGTAATGAAAAAGTCTGATGATAAACTATAACCAGCCGAGACACTCAAGACTGAAATATTTACAGACTTCAATTCAGATGTGCTGGGTGTTAAGACAGCTGCCTGGGTGTGTTAGTTGTGAGTCAAACCGAAGGAGTCAGGCCTTTGCCACAAGTAAGTAAAGGCTTGTTTACAGCACTAACAAAAAGCTGATTAAATAAAGCTCAGATCTTTGCTCGAGTTTGACTCTTTTGGAATCCAAAAACTTAATACATGATGCAGGGTCAGAAAAACCCGTGAGTCCAAGATGTGATGTGAGAAGTTAAAAAAAGGTTACTGTTTGTCAACTTGACTAACAGGCAGACCACAAAAACAGTGCACACAGTGGCATGTTGATGTGTATAGGAGAGGCAGGTTATTGTTCTCTGAAGTGGTTCTGCTGCCTTTTGTGCTCCTCTGAGTCACATCAGGTGGTGACGTTTAATACTAGGCTCAATTCAATCCCTTCCCTCCGCAATCCTTCATCGCTGCTTGGCAATTCGGGCAGGTCACTTGCACACAGGCAAATTCTCCTCGCAATTAAATTTGGAAATCGGTTTGCTAGTCTTTGCTGGGAAACGTGTAGAAATGTGTTTCTTAAGTTTTGAGAGTAAAAACTAAGAGTCATTAGGAAGCTTGATGAGGAAGTGCTCTCACACGTGGAGATGCTTGACAGCTGTCACAGTCAGATTTAAAACACACACACTCCTAAACACACACACACTCAAAGTCTCTTTCTAGCTGTAGATACAATTAGTTTTGTTATTTACCAAAAGACTTTGGCAAAAGCATGAAGGTTAAGGTCTTCAACAACCGTTTATGCAGCGACAGCATCCCAGAGGAAAAGTAACAGGGTCAGACCATTAACCACAATGACTGCAGTGATGGGAAATGCTCTAAGATGTGATACTCTTATTGTTCACTTGTGTCACTGTTGCACTAATGGCATTTCTGCAGGAATGTAAGCATTTCCCCCAGCCCTGTTTTTAGTATTTTGTAAAGTTTTTCAATGGTTAATAATCTTCATTTGAATTAAAACATAATCAAATACAGATACGTGATGAAATATGTCCTAATAACATATTCTTGGTAAATCCAACACTGTTCATCTTCAGACAGACTTTATGTCTTTATGCCACACAGTGAACACAGCGCATGCAACGTTGGAAAGACATCATCTTGTCTTGTTTTCTCTGTCCTCAGGCATGGAAGCAGATTGCACACACATTAAATAGTAATACTTAATTTATTCTCAGACATCATTCCATCCTTCTTGATGAGGCAAACATAACCCTAAACCCTTTCATAATGAATTTGTTTAATGGTTATTACCGAGATATTGAGCCTTCATGAATAGTAAAACACATGAGATGCAATCACAACCACAAAGGAGTCATGTTTCACACCTAAATACTGACAAAGCAATTTGATAATTAGATTAGAATATGAACTAATTAGGTTTGGTTTTAACACCACAGAGAAATGTGTTGTTTTTTTTCGTTTAGTTGTGCTTTAAGTAATTAAAAAGGTTCAGGGTGGTAAGAGGGAAAACAGTTCCTTTCTGAATACAAAACAGGCTGTATGACAATATTAACCCTACTATGGTTTAAATGTGAGTCGCTTTAAGAAGGAAGAGCGACATAGAGGAACAGGAAGTAGCTTCAACACCACCTGCATCGCAGGTACAATATCAAACACACTCCAATAAGTGTGTAACTAAGCCCTAACCACCGATATTGATTAAATATTTCCGTTCAGTGAAGAATTGACTAAGTGACACGTTAGGTATAGGCTAATAGGATATGACACCTTAGCACGCGCAGATCACTCTCCACCATAAGGTAGCCTAAATAAACAGCTCGTGCACAAACAGGAAAAAAATAACCTACTTCCTCGTTAACCGTTTCAAACAAACGCCACAGGATTCAGTACAGCCCACACAGACCTTTATCATGAGTTTATCGCCTCATGTTATAAACTTCAGACAGAGGACCTGCTGCCACAACAGGTGTCACCGTCAGCCCTCAACTCTTCCGCACTCACCTTTGTGTAGTATAACATCCACAGCTCGTACAGCCTCTCCTTCGATGCCATCCCACCACCCTTGTGGTTGCTCATTTTCTCCCTTATTATGTCTTAATAAATCATGAAACTGGTTAGCGTGAAAGCCAGCTGAAGTTGTTTCCTAAAGGCAGCAGCAGGACGCGGCACGCTCCCGTGAACCATTCCTGCAAATAATCCACACAAAAGTGTTTTCTGTCGCCACACGCAAACTTATTAGAAAGGCGTGAAAAAAGCAAAACATGCCGATGAGACCGTGGCAACGTTGCGATTACTGTCGGAATTGTAAAACCAGGAAAAGAAATGCGTGGAAATGCATGTCTGGAGAAACACCCATGTCCGCGTTTACAGGGAGCTTGAAGCTGACTGATTCCTATTGGAGAGAGTTCCCACGGAAGCGACACATGCCATCCGCTCAGAAAGCAAGAAGTGACTGCGCTGCCTCACATTCTCAAAGTGGAGGTGTGCTGTCAATGTGCGTGTAAGTAATCATCCACTAGTGTCTGGCTGTGTTACAAGGCAAGAAACAGAAGTTGATTTGTAGATCATGTTCACAGGTAGGCTGGTATTCTTAAAGATACACACACACACACACACACACACACACACACACACACACACACACACAAATGCTGGTGTCTAACAAAGCAAAGATGATCTTTGTGGATTCATTAAAAAGGTAGACATCATACAGGCTTTTACTTTATTATAGGCCTAATAACAAAAATAAAGTTGCTGAACACTACATAAGTGCAACTGGTCATAGTTTACTGGTGTTTCATTTCTGTAGAGGGTGAAGCTCTCACTTTGCAAAGCAAGCAACATTCAGCTTTAATAAGATGAAGGAAGAGAACTCAACTTCAGAATCTGACAGATAGGCTACATTTGGGCAACAGCTTAGTAGTTTACCTGACTACAGTTGCCAAGTATTGGTTATGTTTGTATATTGATTTTTTTTTTTTTTTTTAGCTTTTTCAGATTTGGAAAAAACTAACACTGCTTGCAAGATGAGTTGGGTTAATGTGCCTATCTTTTAAATGTTTCAGTGTCAAACATCTTATAAAGCGTAATTCGCTCTCAATTAACTCTCAAGCTGATGCCAAATGATGTGTCTATTGTACTGAATTGATGGTTCACATTATAGACAGCTTGATAGGTTATGTAGCAGTGTAGGTTATATGTAAAGATCTACAAACTAAAGCGTTAATTAATGACTTATTTGTGATTTCTCTTTGTAGTTTATGATCTGTTAACCTTTTGAGCATCGTCAATAAAACCAGGTTGATGTGATTACACGTAAAATTGGTCAGTAATGACAAAGGACGATTCGAGGCAGCTATATTACCATGGCAATGGCCTACATTCCTAATCAGGACTTGACAGTGGGACTATCAACAGGCGGGTATTGTGCAAGTCTGTATGTATTCCCCATGATGTAAAGGTCAGTTATTAGACCATAAGTAGGTCTGAATAGGCCAATCAGATCAATAAGTCAGTCAAAAAAACAACAACAACAACCTTAAACAACCAAAGGTGAAATATACTGTTGCAGTCAATCACATATAAATGAGTTTGTAGCCTATGTGCTCAGAATCAAATTTTACAAAGTAGGAATTTAATTTTAAATAACAATGCTTAAAATTAAATAAAGCTATATAAATGATTTTCAACTAATTGTAAACAAAACACAACAATATCACATGATCAGGAAACAGGCCAATGCAATCGATGTGCTCGACAGTCGTTTTTACTCCCTCAGTTAGGACGGGTAATGGATCGCAGAGAAAAGTGAGCGGCGTGTGGTGTAGACTAAACATGGAGAGAAATGTTGGTTCACTGCAGGAGCAGGCTCTGAAGAGGAAAGAGAGACTAAAGGCACTTAGAGAAAAACAACTCCATGTAAGTTCCTTGTCTGTGTATGTGTGGTTTGAAGTAAATTAAAACTAATAACAAGTAGCAAACTTTGTGTTTGTGAGTGAGGCGACGGCAGCTAGCTTAGCTGGATGCTAACGTTAGCAAAGTAGTGGAGTTAGATAAATAATCAAAACATTTGTTCGTGGTTTGTTTTTCTGCTGCTGGATGATGTACCGTATGTCTCGATGTGGGAAAAGACAAAGTTAAGATCAAGATACGTTTTGTTTCTGTGTTTTTAAAGGTTATCCGGTTTTCTTGTGTTTCTTAATACAAAAGCTTTCTTCATCTTTCTACAACACAACTGTGATCTCAGCTGCATCGATTTAAAGTTTTTATAAAAGTGTGTCTCTTTTTTTTTAGTATTTAATGACTCAAAAACTTTTCATATATATGGTAACCTCTGTTTGTAAAAGTCTTAGAATATAACAGAGTATGTGGACACGATTTTCATTTTGGGAAATAAACACAAAAAATCATTAAGTCCTGTAATTTCAGAGGATTAGAAGAATCTAAAAACTGTTTAAAAGTTATTTCAAACACTGGACGTATTTAAAAAAACACTTTTCAGCTGAGTTCTCCACAAACCCAAATTTGTTTGGATGTGTTTCAACTTCTGAACCATATACTAATTGTATCTATACATTTATAATACAGTTCAGTATAATCTCTATAAAACAATGATGATCTACATCAGGGGTGGGCAGCTGGCGGCCCCCATTAACCCTCAATGTGGCCCTCAGTTCAATTTTTACATATCAATTCATTGGAAACATGAAGAAAACATGACAAAGTCTGCCATGAAAACCAGAAATATGTCCATAATAATATTTGATCACTGGTATATGTTGAGTTAAATTTGAGACATAATTGACTGTAATCGTTTTTTTGTATTCTACAATTTGGCCCCCTGGCAGTCAGAATTAAATGAATGTGGCCCTCGCTGTGACCAAAGTTGCCCATCCCTGATGTAGAGCTAAACTCAGTAAAGCACTCGCACTCGATTATAGTCACAAAAAAGAGCATGAATTGTACAAGAGTCCACGAAGTACAACTGACTTTATTCATTATTGATCAACTTTTTAAAAAAAAAGAAGAATCATTAATCATTGTGGTCAACATCTGTTTTAGCCAATTACTTTGAATCAACTCACGGAATAATTTTGAATATAACTCTCTGTGTAAAATGTACTTGATTCAAACTTTAAAAATCATAGGTTAGTTAAAGGATAGTCTCAGTTTCTCCTTAGCGCTTACTCGTGCTGCTCAATAATAATAATAATAAATAATAATACATTTATTTATAAAGCGCTTTAAATCAAAGTGCTGTACAAAAACATACAGAGAAATCATGACTCATACTCAACAGTAAACAGATGGGTCTTTAACTTTGCTTTAAAAACCTCAACAGAACAAGCCTGCCTGATGTCCGGAGGTAACCTGTTCCAAAGTGTCGGTGCACGGAAAGAAAAAGCCCGCTCACCAACTGTCTTCTTGACAATGATGGAAATAATGCTGATCATGATTATTATGATTGATATTGAGATCACAATTACGAAAAAAATGATTACTCATTAATATTTCAACATCTGGATCAAATGCATTTACCGAACTTGAACACGCTTAACACTTTGAAAAAACAAACAATAGATGACAATATATAATTAGATAAATATGTGAAAATGATAAAATGGAATAATTTTTTTTAAAAACGTGGGTTTTTGAGGTATCGGTTATGTTCTCTTGTGGCCAAAATATACCAACAAACACTTTTATACATTTGCTACAAATGATGAAGCCTTCAGACAAAACGAACGCAACACAGCATGCGGCACAAAAATCATTTAAACTTGATTTTTTTTTCTTAGAAGGGAAAAACCCAAGAAGATGTATGAAAACTGAGAATCATGGAAATCTGTTCCTAGTCAACATTGCCCACTGTAATTTATAGTCATAATTCCACATAGATGCACATCTTTAGCTTGGACCCCTACAAAGTTGTGCACAGTTTAGTATTTTTGCAGCGGAGTTTCAGCTGTTTCTCAGTAGAGCCTCTCTCTGTGTCGTGCAACATTAAACATTACAGTCATTGTGCCCCAATCGTAGTGTTTAAAATCTTTGTTCAACAGGAAAGCCTGTTCAGCGAGCATGTCTCTGTTTTCACAGTAAGACCAGAATGTGTTTTACGAAGCTGGTGTCAAACAGAGACAAACTGGCTTTGCTAACCATTTTTGATAAACGACTGTTGACATTCCTGAAGCCCTGGGTTGTTTCCCTTTTGTTCCACGCTTCAGAGTGAGTCAGTCGACTGAATTGTTCTAGCAGGTGGACAGGAAGCCTCTTCAGGAAAATGCAACATGGGAGGGATTCGATTTTCATTGTCTTGGGATCTTTTTTTGAATTTCTACAAGGCTATTTCATAATGAGTTTGCTCCATTGCTGAGGTGAGAATAGTTTAGTGAAAGTTTAAGTCTGAAATGGTTTGTTGTTGTTACAGACAGTTAGTCATGGAGCTATTTTTTTTAGTAATACAGCTAAAGCACATTTTGATTGTGTTTTTCTTATTTAAATGTTTGTCTTGTGCATAAACCTTTACTGTCCCATTCGCTGAAATGGGCTCATGCACATGTTTGCATTTCAAAACTGTTTTCAGTTCTCCTCTTTTTTTTTGCCTTTATCTTGTTTCAATTTCAGTGTTCATAGACATCATGTAAAGATTCAGTAAGTCATTATAACAGAACACAAAACTGTGTGGTCAACAAGTTATGTTTTGTGATATCTTGACAGGGGCAAGATGAGGATGGGGAACCAGAAAGGAAAAAGGCTTCACTCGAGGAGGAGACTTCAGAGAGGCACAGGTTTGTTCACCACACACAAAGAAATGTCTTACTACCTTCAATAATCACTCACTGTTCTTCCCCCTTACAGAAACAGAACTGAAACTGATCTGGAAGCACATCATCACAACATCAGATCATGTTTCTGCCCTTTATCTGGACACCATCTTCTTGTAGAACAGTGCCTGTCTCAGTTCAGGTTGTGACACTGTGTGAGTGTTTACACTGTGCTGGATCACAGCCCTGTGTTAATAGCTGCTCAAATATCCTACAGTTCACTCCACTTGGTGTGCTAGTCAGTAGGAAGGAGCAGCCATCTTTCCTGTCCTACAGGACCTTTCTTTCCATTGTTTATATTTAATGACTTTGAACTGACGGCACTGAGGGAGTGCCGCTGTTTTTCCTCCAGTCCAACAGGATAGATCTCTCTCATGAGCTCCAAAATAGATTCAGAGTTCATTTAGACATTTGTCAGTGAAGATAAAGGCCAGTGTTGATGACTGTACTTTTTGTTTAGTCTGTGGTCTGTTCAGTCAAGACACACATTTGTAGCAGGGTGTGAGTGTCGAGTGTCTTGGGAAGGATATTCAAATTTCATGGGTGATCAAATTGCCAAACCAAGGCGTGAGGCAAAACGACAATCAACGTATTTTCCTTTCAGTTGCTTCAGTTCAAATGACAGATTCACAGGATCAAGATGTCAAAACAGTAAAAAAAAAAACCGGGGCAGCCCCACTTTCCTTAAAGCATATTCCAAAAACATGCACCAAACACACCATGATGCTCTCCCTGTACACATCTTTATGTCTGTTTCTTATGGCTGCTGTCTTTTATTAGACACTAAGGAAAGTTTTTGTTTTTATTTATTTGTAAGGGGAAGTAACAAGTGAAATACTGACCTCTTGAATGTTATCTTTAGCGATCTCTGTGACCCTTGTAAAGGTTGATCGTTGTCTGAAGTTATTTTTGCTCGGGTAAAAGAGGCAGGTAGCTTGATGTCAGTGTAAACATTCAAACACTCTGCTGCACCTCCTCCTCCGCCACAGGTCACTATAAACATTTTGAGAACACTTTTGTCAGCCCTCTGAATTTATCACTGGCTCTCTTTGATGCAACAGTTTGCTCGAAGTGGAAATGTGTAAACACACTCTAGTGGTTTGGCAGCATCCAATGAACAGACGGCTAAGAAAAAAAGAGTGATGTCAAACTTTGAAGGCAGAAAATGTACATGAGCAGGCTGTTTACCCTCTGCGGTCAGTGGTGATACTTAAGATGGCTATGTTAACTTTATCTGCATTCCCTTTAACTTGTTATTCAAAGATTAATAACTTGTCATTTGCAAGCAGCATCGGCATGAAATGAAGCTTTGATATTCATGTTCCTCAGGTTGATTTCTAATGATGTTGATGCATCTGCTAACTATTTGTTTAGCGCCCCCATCAGGTTCAAAATTCCTTTCACCACCCCCACTTTTCTATGCTAATAGGTCTTAAATATGTCTTTTAACATCCTTTTGATTTATTGTAATATATATGGTCCTCGTGTGATGTACATTTAAGTTTTGGCAACACATTGACATTTCCTTTGTGCCTCTTTTTCTGCACAAGAAAAAAAATGATGTGCTGAGACTGCATGAAAAGTTGTCTCCCAGATTACCAGCTTTGGATGAAAATGTCAATTCAGCATAAAATATATTCAATGGAAAGTTTACAATGGCATGTTTCTGCCTCATTACCTTTTTTTTTTTTTGCAATTTCCATTTGCTTCCAGTATATAGTATAATCCAGCCCAAGATGACACTTATTGAGAATGGGCTGACATAGTGACATTAATGCTTTTTTAATTGTCCCCAAGTACAATGTTGTTACACAGAAACAACAGGTGACACAACTTGGTAACATGTACTTATGCTTAATGTACAACATTCTTAAAGTACATTAGACCAAGATGAAAGCCTTAGCCTTACAACTGTTGATATAGCCTCAATGACTTCATTTTTAAAGGCTACTACTGAGCTACTATATAAAGAGCCATAAACTAATTATATACATACAAAAGAAAGGAAGGAATATTAGAGTCTTTTCTGTGGCTATCTTTGATGCAACAGTTTGCTTGAAGTGCAAATTATAAACACACAGCTAAGAAAATAGAGTGATGTCAAACTCTGAAGGAGGAACATCGCCGTATATAGTCCATAATATACAGAGAGACGTGTATATATAGTTATCTATGTTAAGGGTTTAAAGCAGCCTATATGACCCACAGTTAATCTTTCTTCCTTTCTAAGTAGGTGGGGTCTCTACTTTTTTCAGTGCACAGTTGTATGTGGTTAGTAACACAGATATTAGTTCCTTTTCTAAAAGCTCAGTATCACTCAGTTTGGTAGTCGTCACTTCCTGATAGCTTATTTGATTTAAGTCCATTAATTGTCTGTATTAGTTCTTGTTCGTCTGGTTTCCTCCACAGTCCAAAGACGTGCTCATTATGTCAGTTGGTGACTCTAAATTGCGTGTAGGTGTGAGTGTGTCTGGTTGTCTGTCTCTATATGTCTGCCCTGTGATTGACTGGTGTACAGTCCAGGGTGTACCTCACCCATCGCCCAATGTAAGCTGGGATTGGCCCTGCGAACCGAACAGCAAAAGCTGGTAGAGAAAATGGATGGATTGAGTTCTTGTTCAGCCATTTCTGAAACAAGGACTCGATTTTGATCTTCGGTCATAACTGGGAACTTGAGCCTCCAAAAAAGAGTCAGTCTGGTCCTCTTCCACGGTTGGACTAGGGTGGAGCTGTTTATAAAAAGATTCAAAGTCCCCGTGGATCTGATCTTGTTTGCTCTCTGATATTTCTGTTGAAATCTCATATTTGATGTATCATTTCTGCTTTTTTATTCTAGTTTTGTTACAGTTGTAAATTCCGATGATTTGCAGAAGTCAAGTGTTTAAAAATACATATTGTGTTTGATTCATTATGACTCGTGTAGACTAGACTGGCTAAAAAGTATCAACATATTCTCATGCAGACATTTTCAGGAGTAAAATAAGTGGCGCACAAATTCTATTTAAGGATGACCGAACAGCATATTTAAGATTCAGGAGGAAGAGATGTGTGAACTAGGAGTGGACCTCGGTCGGCAGACAGAACATGACTAGCATTCCTGCCCATACCCATACAAGGCATGGGTCTGTCTGTTGGCAGCAGGGGTATGATGAATGTATCAGCCGTGTATTCCCTCTTCATCACAAATGCATGCTAAGCTCACAACAGTTGATAACCGTCTCGCTCCGTGCTTGGTCAGACAATAGTTTACCTCTGACTCTGGACTCTGCTGTGTAATCTGTTGAGATGTCAACCGAAGCTCGCCAGGAATTCCTCTGTGCGGAGATGTGATGAAAGACAGCGTAATTCAACATCAAGGAAAGCATTCCTCAGCTGTTTGCTGCAAGTCTGTGCCCAGGCACAGGTGGAACATGTTAATCACACGTGTTCATAGGGAATAAAGAGGGACATTATATCGCCCTAGACATTCGATGTGCAGCTGTGTAGGGTGTGCAGATGGTTTTCAATGCTGCTTGATCGCTGGTGGAATATATTTGCCCACATTGCCACCTCCTGGACATTTACAAGAGTGTGGGGAAAGTGACACTCATTGCTCTTTACTTCTTTCCTCAGAGAGCTGAAGCTGAGGAATTACACCCCAGAGGATGAAGAGCTGAAGGAGAGACAGGTGCCCAAAGCCAAACCTGCATCAGGTTAGAGCTCTTTCATCAGAAAATATTCAGAAAATAAAAATCTTGGGTGATATTTACCTCGCTGCTCCCTGCTGTTTGAATGTATTTGATATCACACTTTCATGACGTTACAAAAGCCCTACAATCAAATGACTGATAAGTACTTTGCTTTGTTTGTAGTGGAGGATAAAGTTAAAGACCAGTTAGAAGCAGCTAATCCTGAGCCTATTATCGAGGAAGTGGTGAGTACTCCTTTCTGCTTAAGTGACATTTTCTGTGATGAAGAAGTGTCCCGGTCGTAGAGTTTGTATTACTCTTGTGTTTTCTTTCTTAGGATTTGGCCAATCTTGCCCCAAGAAAACCAGACTGGTAAGCCTTTTATTTTTATTTTTTCTTTAAATATAATTTTTGAACCTGTGTGATGCTTGAAATGTATCTTATTAAAAAGATTATTTAATTTTGACTTCATTATTTTCTTGTCATTCTGAATGTAGGGATCTAAAGCGTGACGTGGCAAAGAAACTAGAGAAGCTGGAGAGGAGAACACAGAGAGCCATCGCTGAGCTCATCCGTCAGTATTTCCTCTTTTTTTCTTCTTCATTTTTTATCGCCGCTTGTTCCTGTCACCACAGGGACAAGCAAGTCTGAGCTGGGCGTGAATTATTAGGCTAATTGCTTTGAGGTCTCCAGACTCCACTGAGGCTTGACGCCATCTGATAACATCTGTGGGTGTGATTTCTGCTCTGATGTGTAATACACGTGCTAAAAATAGCTGCGAAGCTGTCAGGCAGAACACAACACATTTTTTTTTTTTTTTACTGTAAGGGTTTTCCACTGTTTTAATGTATGATAGTTTGTTACAATTTACACATTTACATAGTTGATCAAAATACACAAACATTACACAAAATACATCTCATATACAGTAAGTAGAAGTTAAAACATAGTAAGAAAAACTCTAAGCACACTGACATTACCAAGGCTCCGATTCAATCTATATCTAAAAGATAAACATGTAAGCTTAAATTAGAGATCATACATGTGAGCAGATACTTTATTTATCTATGTAATAGAGACATGTTAATATCAACCAACAGTAACTCTTTACATTTCCATTAAGCCTTCTGTTTTGACTCAGACATTATTGTATCTGTATGTTGAAGTAAATGAAGTCATGTCGGTAGGATGTGTTTTCTATTACTTTTAGAAAACGTGATTATTTATTTGCCAGTATCCTGTCGACAGGGAACATGGTTAACCAGAATCTAAATTATGTATTACATCCACTCAGACTGAATTAACCTTAACCAGGGTCGTAACTAGAGGTGGGGAGAGAAATCGATACATCTTAGTATTGCGATATTTTCCATGGCGATATTATATCAATTCATGGACGTCAAGTATCAATATTTTTATTATATTAATAGCAAATATGCTGTTTTATTTTTTTTTATTACTAAAGGGGTTGCACTATTCATTTTGAACAAGTTGTATTGTTAAAAATGACTGCAGTTGTACAGTCGTCCATTCATGTTTGTGTCAAGTTAAGTTTGATTACACTGAAATACTAACAGTTCAGATCGAGAGGTGCATGCAGCCTTTTACAGAGTTTAACTTTTATAACAGTGTTGGTCAGTCTGTGGGCTTGCTGATGCGAGATGAGTAGACTGAGAATTTGATCCTATTTGACAAAGAGTTCTTGATTTAGTTTAATTTTGTGGACATAATATGCTGTTAAAAAAGTTCAATCACAATATATATCACAATATATTTTATCACAATTCTCAGCAAATCGAAACAAATTTAAAATCGCAATAATATCATATCATGACTCAAGTGTCGTGATAATATCGGATCGTGGGGCCTCTGGTGATTCCCACCCCTAGTCATGGTCAATATACAGCATGGAAGTTCAAAGTGTAACTAGTGATTGAAGTATTCATTGAATGATTGACCAGAGAATGTTTGTTTTTGTTTCCAGGGGATCGTCTGCGAGGCAGTGAGGAGGAGCTGGCTGGTGTGGTGGGCGCAGTGGGAGTGGAGGAAGGAGACTCTGATTGATTATAAGATGTGACAGTTTTAAAACACAAATATGGCCTCAGTTTATAAGGACTGTACTGTCACACCTCTGTTGTGCTCAAAGAGAAGGCTGCTTTCATCGCTGCAGGCAGTAAAGGAATGTTTTCTTTCAGGATTTCATATCCACTTTGTGTCACTCTGTATTATTACAGATGGAGATGTAACAGTGCACTCTGCTCTTGTGCTCAATCGATGATGTAGCTATCAATGTTTTGTTGTATTTTTTATATTTTCAAGTAAACTAATGTGAAATGTGTCAAATTTGAGTTTTTCTTTAGATGCTGTTTGCCTTCATTTGTGGAAATATACTTCATATATGTGAGGAGAAATCAGATTTTTTTTTCCATTCCTTATAAAGGTTACTGTTAAAAAATGAAAATATTTACATGCAGCAGCCCCACTCAGATGTTTGTCAACAACACATCCATAAATGTTCAAATGATATCTAAAATGTATCAACATTTTGTTGTTACATGATTCAACCCTTCTGAAGGCTGGGTTGGTCATTTTCTACAGATACACATTTTAAGATATTAGTTCAAATTGTCTTTAGGTCCTGACAGAAATTAATTTTTCATGTGCTCTGAAAAAGGGACGAAGAAAATCCATTATCTGTAGAAGTTGTAAGCCTGTAAAAACTTTGACTAATGTCTGCCACGAGGTACCAATTTGATGAACCAATCACGTCTCCCTGCTTGTATTTAACCCCTTAGTGCACTAGCCCACACTCAAAGCGCACCACCGATGACAGAATTTATACTGTGAGTTTACTTACCACTGAATGAGACATGAGAAGATGTAGTTTCTACACAATGCAAGCGATGAGCTGAGGTCCGCTTCTGGAGCAACAGTACTCATACATGTGAGTGAGGGGCGGGGCTTTTGAGGGAGCACAAAGGGGAGGGGGTCGGTGTAGACGGAGAATGCGACATCCAAAGTCATGCTAGTTTATGGAAATTACTAACCCTACCTTTAAAATACTACACAAGTGATCAAACAGGAAATGTAAGGAACAAGGTGAGGAACCCAGGGATGTATGTATGTGGTATTCAAATATTCATGTGTTTTTTTAAGTCACAGTGTTTCCAATAAGACAAAAAGACCGTTGTTAAATACATCATATTTATTCAGAAAATTCTCTTCAAACTCACTCTAATCATCTAATGTGACATCTAGAATGGTTTCTGCAACATAAATGTCTTGCTACACTAGAATCAAAAACGTTTTGATTCATTGGGTGATAGAGGAACGATGATGTACAGATAACAATGAACTGGTTTTGGTGATTTCTATTGCGAGCACCTACACACCTGTTCTCAACTGAAACCCTCGTTTCACCATAAAGTGCATCTTTTGTCCATGTAGGCCCAAACTGTCTCCTCCATAGGAGCATATTGCACTGTTTGTTATTTCACCCACTCTTCAAATCAAGGCCACCTGATCCATTCCACAGTGTTCCTCTTTCCCTCAAAAGACAAATCATTGAGGCTCTAAAAAGAGACTAAAAGCATTTTGAAGTTCACAAAATACTACACGAGTATGTGATTAAAGTGTCATTGAAATGGTAAATAGCCCAAACTCTTCTACAAAACAGATTCTCCTACACATTACAACTTTTAAAAAATATACAACACTGTAGATGAAGCTCACAAGATACAGACATTTAAAGCTAGATGTTTTAATACTGCATAAAAGGCAAGGGTTGATATTGTGGCTCTGGAAGCTGAACAGAAGCTTGTAAATACTGCGAGGAAAAGCCTCAAGAGGCTGATAAGAAGACTCCTGGATTTTGGTATTTCATGAAAAAGAAACTTGAGATATTGTAGTTCAAGGAAGCGTCAAAGCCTGGATGTTGGGGGAGTCAGAGGTGGATTCTGGCACTCAGAGTGAAACAATCAACCCTCCTGCATGCAGGTTATCTAATGATAAAGGGTTGTTAGAGGCAGAACATGGCAAGGAGGAGGCCAATATCCTCAATACCTAAACTGAAGGTTTGGTGCCTGTCCTCCACAGATTTAGCCCTTAAGCAGGATTGCTGTTGTTCTTTATGATACTGTGGGGTATGACTTGTTAGGGGGAACTTGATAAACTGTCTGGTGCAATTAATGGTTTCCTGGTGATCCCTGGGAATAGAAGTGGCTGAGTCAGTCACACTGTCCACCACCAGATTCGATCTTCCTGGCTGCAGGGCCCAGCTCCACCTTGCACACCCTCTGGGCAAACTTCAGTGAGCACAGCGTTTCTCCCACATTACTCTCCAGAGCAGACACCTTTAGGACAAAAGAGAAAACAAGGCTTAAAACTATTATCTATAACAAATACATCAACCCTCTGAATATCAATCTCACCTGCACCACCATGACAGTCTTGCTGCCTTTGCCGAGGGAGTCTTGTAGTAAGTAGGTAAGACGTGAGTTCCTGAAGGGGATGTGAGTCTGCCGAGCTCTCAGTGCCTGAATGACGTCCCCCAGTGCCAGCAGGGAGCGGTTTATATTCTGGGCCTCCTTCAGCCTCTCTCCTTCTGCACCAGACTTCCAGACCCGCTCAGAGCCAGCCAGGTCCACCAGGTTCAATTTGCCTGAGGATAGAGAAGTTTATTCAGATTTAAGGTAAGATGATGAACGTAATCACCTTTAGACCCACATGTGTCTGACTGAATCCTGATGAGAACCAATCCTGCTTTATTGGCAGGAAATATCAGTAGGGAAGATTTAGCCAGAGTGTCCAAACACAATCTGATCAAGTCATTAGACGTTATCTCTTAACGCTATTTCTCAACCTGCCTTCTACATAAGAAAAAAAATATTTGTCATTAACTTTTTTTGAAGCCTGTGAGGAACCTTTTAGTTTGAGTTGAATTTGGTGCCTCCTGTGGGCAAAGTGACTTACTCTTTGTTTATTTTGTCATGTAAATGTGTAGGTAGTATTTTTAGCAAAACATCTCATCCTGCTTTCCTTCAACAGCCAACTGTACAAAGCATCAAAATCTTTGCAATGGAAAATGTAAACAAGGGATCGTCAGATAGCCTAATGGTTGTGATGCACGCCCCATAAACAGAGGCTATAGTCCTCATCGCAGCGCCCGTGGGTTGGAATCTGACCTCGGCCCTTTACTGCATGTCATCCCCTGCTCGCTCCACATTTACTTTCTCCAGCCGTCCTATCAAATACGACAAAAAAGGCCCAAAATAATAACTTTTAAAAAGAAAATCTAAACTAAAGCTGTTTCGGCAGCATGCTGTTATTAACTTTATCTAATAACTACCCTTTGGCAGCAGTTTCAGGCATTAATGATAACAATATAGAAATAATCAAACTTGTTGCTGGAGGTCCGAATTGCTTTTTTAGGTCCTAATGAGATATTGGTTTAATTTTTTTTTTGTTGATAAGTTAATATGCTCTGTTGTTCTTTTGCTCTCTTTTTATTTTATTCTTTAATTTTATTTTTTCCCTTCATTTTTGCTCACTCTTCCTCTCTGTCGTATAGAATGAGCTAACAGAAATATTTATCCATGCCTGTATAGATGATGCACTTATGGTTAGATCTTCTATACAAACCATATACAAATGTATATATGCTCATTCTGACAGTTTATGTTGTTTTTCTTCAAAACTATCAAATAAAAAGTATTAAAAAAATAAAGAGATATTGGTAATGATTTCAGTCTGCTTCATAACCAGCTTAAAACTCGTCACTGGAGCTTTAACAAAAATAAAGACGCATTTATTTGAATATTCAGTTTTATAAGGAGCCTTTACACACTTTGCCTGTAAAAGGAGAAATGCATTAGTGACTGACCGGTGGTCTTGGACCCGGAGGCGAGGTCGGTGCCCTGAACAGTGATACAGAGCAGAGCGTGGGAGCGGGAGCTGTGCTGGTTCATCTGAGTACCAAAGGTGATCCTGTTCCTTCTGGCTTGGGCTAAAATCTGGATAAATACAAGAAAGGTGAGCATCAGTGAACAGCATCTCTTATCCAATCAGCATGTATGGTTTGAAACACCTTGTATCACCTTCTTGATGTGCTGAAAGCTCTTAACCTCGATGACCCTGAGGCCCGGCACATGAAGCTGTCCTGTTCCGTCCGGGTTGATCTTTATGTCCAGTTTCTCTCCATCCTTACTCAGCAGGTCTCTTAAGAACACAAAGAAAAAATCGACCAAAAAATAAGACAACCTCTGTCTCGATGCTGTTAATAAAGCTGAGGTAGGAGAAGTGCAGTAAACTGTACCTTAGCACCTCGTTGTAGATCTCCACAGAGCTGACAGTAATGTTGTAGGACCACATGTCCTTCCTCTCCTCGATCACATTGAAGAGTTGCTTCAGGGCTCGCTGGTTGATGCCTGGGTTCTCCACACTGCCCTGAAATCAAAAAGATTCGATCAATCACAGGGTCCAAACTATATCATTTTCATCATGGTGTGAATCTCTGCTGCTACATATGTAAATGAGGCCTTCCTTTGTCCCATGTTCTTGACACTTCCCAGTCTTTAAAAAATTCTGGAGGGGGGGAAACCTTATTTTAAATCCTTAACATGGTCTCCCAGTCTAACCCTCTGGTGGCCTTGTTTGGCATGGAGAAGAGACAGTACACCTGACCTCACTTAAATGCCTCTCCTATTTTTGAATTTACTCTGTGTCTTTGTTTAAAACTATCAATCATGTCATCCACATAATTTGGTTTTCTTTATTCAACATGCCACTATCTTCTTTGTCCTTCATTGTTGTTGTTGTTATTTTTTACAGTTTTTCTCTTGTGACTGTTAGATGGGGATTAAAAGGGGAAGCAGGAATGGGATATGGATGTGTGTTGTTTCTTATTTAAGTACATTTTAAAGATGTTCTAAATAGTATAAAAAATATTCTTGAAGAGAAAAGAGTACAAAAAGGATATTGAGTCTGCAGCCTAATTTTTGGATCAACAACTATAGCTAGTTCTTTAAACTTTTTAATTACCTCCATTGTGTATGTTTTTCCAGAACCAGTCTGTCCATAGGCAAATATGCAGACTTGGTAGCCATCGATACAAGACGTCACAAGAGGTTCAATCTCCTGAAAGACCTGATGACGACAATAAAAGGGTTAGAGTTGTTGCTATGAATGTATTTTCTGCGTATGTTTTTGAATGTGCATACCTCTTCCTGTGTGGCCTGAGGATGGAAGACCTTGTCCAGTTCAAAGATGCGACCCTTTCCTTTGTTGAGCACATTGAGCGAGGACTCGTTGTTGGAGTCCGTGGTCACCACCACAGACTGACCCTCCTCATGCTGGTCCTCCTTCAGCACAGGCTTCACACGACACAGCACGCGGATGTTACCTGTAATAAATGGCCAAGTTAACAAGAGCGATTCTGTTTCATGGGCCGATTTTTAAATTGTGTTCCCTCTGCATACCTTTGAGCTCCACCAGCTGCTCGTGGTACTTTCTGCGCAGTGCTACCTCCTTCCTGTATTTCTCCAGGAGATCCTTGTTGGCTTCAGACATCTCACTGATAACTGCTGAAATCTAGCAGAGACAAAAAAAAAAGAGTATAAAACTCTACTTAGCTTGATGGTGTTGTTGGATTCATAATTTCTAATAAATACAGGGAATGTCAAGATATGATGTGTCTTTACAGACCTGCTTTTTTGCGTCATTAATAGCTGATCCGTAAAAGTCTGAGAAGTTTCTAATTTGGCTCCTCAGGCTGGTGTAGTCTGTCTTCATGGAGCGGAGAGTTGGAGGAAGTGATGTCAGACGCTTCTGTAAGCCTGACAAAAAAGAAATACTTTGTGTTGCTTATTTTATTTTTTTTAAAGATTTATTTTTGGGCTTTTTGTGCCTTTAATGGAGAGCTGGGACAGTGGATAGTGTCGAAAATCAGGGAGAGAGAGAGAGAGAGAGAGAGAGTGGGGAATGACATGCGGGAAGGGAGCCACAGGTAGGATTCGAGCCTGGGCCGCCCGCTTAGAGGATCACAGCCTCCATACATGGGGCGCACACACTAACCACTGGGCTACCAGCGCCCCATGTATGGAGGCTTATTTAGATATTTGTGCTAACAGATTATTTAAAGGGAAAGTTTTACATTTAGCTAAAAATGCTGATTTGTTTTCTTGCCAAGAGTGTCATGAAGAGATTGATGCTGCTCACATATCTGTTGAATACAGTCTACAGCAAGCAGCCAGTCAGTCTAGCTTAGCATAAAGTGAATAGAAAAGGTAGTCCAGGAAGCCACTGAGTTTGTCCTGCACAAACTCCCAGTAAAATTCCATCCAATTGTTCTTACACTTTGGTTTCTGTGTTCTTCTGATCAAACAAACAAGATATAACATAGGAACTACTGTGAGTGCTGATTGGTGGATTTTATGCTCGCCATCCAACTCTTCCCAGTCTTCATTCCAAACTAAACATGCAAGCTGTTGGCTGTAGCTTTATGTTTTGGTTCGTCTTCTAATGTTTGTAAGAAAACAAATAGGCCTATTTCCCCAAATATCTCTTTAAATAATTGTTTTCTTTTATTCTGGTTGTGTATACACATTTTACGTTTTTTGCTGTAACTCACTGAAGAACTGTTCCTGCAGGTCCTGAAAGTGCTCGGCGGAGCAGTTGGCAGCAGCCTTCACAGCTTCCTCCTTCTTCTCCTCCAGGTGTCCGATCTCTTTCAGCAGCTCCTCTCTCAGCTTACTGATTTCTCTTTCATACGCTGCAATCTGTAAAAGGGTTCAAATCAGCAATTTGTCAACCTGTCACCTCGACTGGTGCAATCTGTGCAGGCTCGGCTCTTTAATGAGTTTATCTGTCAATGAAATTGATCCAGGGCGTGGATCTGTGATTCTGCAGGGAAGTGGAGATTTCCACTTTTAGTCTTTTTAGATTTTCTCTCCTTTGATCCTCTGTTTTCTACACGGTGTGGATTACTTTTTCCCTTTGGGTTTTCTGTGCCTTTAACTTCTAAAATAAACAAAATTAAATGAGCATCTGGAATTTGTAGACAATTGACTTTGCTCTAAGCTCATTACTAATTACTAACTTCATGGCCAGCAGCCAACAGTAATAATCTATTAAATGATGAATATTTAGTCTTATTATGAAGCATCATTGTCAACAAAAAAACAAGACTCAAACTGCTAATGTGAGTGTAGTAAATGTGTCTGCTCACTACAAAGCAGACCTGATGGATTAGGCTTCAACATTATGCAGTCGTTGTTACCTTGTGCTGCAGGTTACAGCTGTATTCATCAGACTTCCTGATATGTTCCTCCAGCTGTTTGCATCGCTCATTCTGATTGGACAGCTTTTCAGACAGCAGTTCGTTCCTCTGTTTGGCTTTAGTCAAATGCTTTAATGTGGCTGGTGATTCTACCTCCACTGTCTTGGTGACATACTGAGATGGGGGAGAAAAAATAAACATCTGATTAGGGGTCTCTACTTTAAAAACATGAAATCGTACAGAGGCAGATTTCACTCCTGTCATGTGAGTTTTACCTTCACCACTGGCTCCTTCCCTCTCTCTCTGTCTAACTCTAGCTGCAGCTCCCTCACTCGGTCCTCTCGTTTCCTCAGCTCTTCTCCTCTCCTCCATTCGCTCTGTTCACTCTGTCGCTCCAGTTGTGACAGCTGCTCGGCACGCTGTTGTAGAGACATCTCCAGCTGCTGCACTCTGCAGCGGAGGTTTTCATTCTCCTAGCAGAGCACATCAAATACATTTTTAAAAAATGTGTAAATGCAGTTGCTAGTGGTTGCAGTATTTGTGGTAGTTCTCAGCAACGTTTGTGTTTTTACCTTGATGAGCATGCTGCTAGACTGGGACGGGATGGTCGACAGCTGCTGGAGGAGGCCCTGGGTCACGCCCAGACTCTGCTTCAGACTATCGTTCTCTGCTGTCAGACACATCACCCGCTTCTCTGAGTCGGTGGCCCCCTGAGGAAAACATAAAACATGAGGCTCAGCACAAAACTGAGAAATGTATCAAAACCAGAATATCTCACAAATATACCCTCATAGATTACTGTTAATACATATTGGAGTTAATTCAAGATTCAAGATTCAAGATTCAAGATTCAAGATTTTTATTTGTCACATGCTCATACAGATGTGCAGTGAAATGTAAGGACTGTTCCGCAAGGCCATGCAATAACACTCAAATTACTAATACACATAAATACAGTAAAATAAAATATAATGTAAAAAATAAAAATAAAAATTATTTGAATGTACAAAATATAATATAATATATAATAATATATATAATATATAATATAATATAATAACAATTAAGGTGTCACTAAAGACATGTTGAGTTGTATGGTGTTTCAATTGCAAAGTATTTCATTGAAAGGGTGTTGGAACACATTAGGAAAGCTTTGCTGACGTCTTGGAAAGTGTCAAACACTTGACAAATGATTAAGCGGGTAGTTCACTTACGGTAGCTGTTCTGAGTCTGGTCAGCTCCTCCTCGCGCTCCTCAATGCAAGTCTTGAGCTCATCGATCTGTGCAAGAAACATTTTCAAAGTTACAAATGCAGGTTGGACTTGAGGAAATAACCCAGTTTCCTGACATCTTTTAAAGTTATATCATTTATTTTTTTTAATAAACCCTTCTTTTAAAGAAGCATCATGAGTTGCAATATCCCTTTTGCTAGAAGGACTTTGGCCTTTATGGCAGAGTAGGGTAGATTACATGGAGTCACATAAAACATTAAAAACGTTCTCATATATGCACAGTGATATGGGACCTGAGAGCCATTCTACATTTATGAGGGTATGCATGAACAATTATTGTTTCTCTAAGTTGTTACTATGGTACCTCATCAACCCTTTACACATAAAATTAGGCAAAATGTTTAAATACATCTGAAGTTACAATTATGTTTGAAGACTAGTAATAAAGAAATTCTGTAAAATCAGTTTTGACAGAATTTCTTTTTTGGGGGGTATTATGGGATTTGGCTTATTTTCTATTTTCGATATAGAATGTGAGATACCTTCAACAGGCAGCTCCTTACCTGCTGTTGAAAGGCTTGTATGCGTGAGTGTCTGTCTTTGTCCTGTTGTTCCAGCTGTGAGTGCAGCAGATGCAGTTCACCTCTCAGCTTACTCCTCTCACCCTGCAGACCGTACAGAGACTCCACCAGCCTGTGCACCCCGGCCCCTCCATGACTGCTGGACTCACCTGAGAGATGTTAAGAAAAACATAATCCGCCTCTTCATCAGCATCATCATCACCATCATTCATATTAGTTTGAGTACTGATGGCAGAAACAAGTAAAATCACCTCAATCCTTTCCTTTGAACTTCTTCTGACCTGTTTTCAATATGAAATCTGTTTAGTTATGACTAATCTCTGCAGCATGCTTGAATGCTTGCGTGTCTGTAATATTAATGAACATAAAGTATGCATTTAAAGTTATTTTACACTCCGCATTGCGCTGGAGTTAACACTATCAATGCTGGGTTTCCACTCTCAATTCTCCAGGGAAACTTCACAGACCAATATGGGATCACTGCAGCGTCTCATGTGGAAGCTGCATTATGTGCAGAATCAAGATTCACATTTCTTTTGTTTATCAGGAACCTGAGCAGCATGCCCAACAGCATTTGAATCTATTATATTTCTCGTAAAAGATGTATCGGGACTCTGTCACCTCTGATTTTCATTACAGGGCCTGAGGCTGATTCTATCAACACACAGTGTCAGTCAGGTTTGCTGTGTCACAATGGTGTGTAGGGAGAGGTGATGGTGCTAGGAAAAAAAAACAAAAAAAAAAAAACATTCAGGACACGCTACAGTGGTGCATCAGGGAGGTTGGCGGAAACGTGCTTGCAAGAAATGTGAAAAGATCTGGTCTGTAGAGGCAAAGAGTTAGCTTTGTTATACATAAAACAGCGGCTAGAGAATATGCAAGAAAATACATTTCCTCAAATCAAGAGGAAGAAGAGACTATTGAATGGAGCACCAGCCATTCATTCAAATGAATATGCTAACTCAGCCAAAATGCACAAGCAGGGGAAATTCTGCACATCAAAAGGACACAGCATCACTCCTCCACTTAGCCCTGCACATTGCCTTACAGTAAACAAACATGCTAAACAGCCTTCGAACACTGGGACGAGGACTCCGGGATATTTTTAGTCCAACACAAGTACACGTGGCGCCTTGCATGTGCCAGGTCTTGTAAGTGCATTTGCGGGGGAATAAAACAGCACTCTCAGGCATGTTTTATTCATGACAGCCACAGAGTCACTATCCAAGTACCAAACACACTCGCCTCATAATCGTGTATCTCCTCCCTGTGACTAATGAGAGTCAGTGCGCATGAGGTCCTCGGCTTAAACAAGCCTACACACTAGGAGTCATACATAAAACGGTCTGATTTTTATACATATACGAAAATGTTTCTCAGAGTCTGGTAAAAGTCCGCCTAAGGACAAGAGTCTGAACCATCGTCAGGATACATGCACTTGTTAAGAAGCTGTACATGTGCACAGAAAAGTGATGTGCAGTCAGTAGGTCTGGTCTAGCCTCCTGCTCTGAGGTCACAGAGCCATATGGTCACATCTGAAACATAGCAGACACAGACATCCAAAGCTACACACACACACACACACACAAGTCTAATCAGTCTGCTCCTCTGATGTGTTTAAAATGTTTTAATTTTGTTTGAACCAGCCAGGAGGAAAAAAAAAACAAGTGAACTCCACTGACACTGTTTGAAGAATTGATGACTTCTGGGAAGTCGGAAAGATTTTTTCGAAGATTTTGATGCCGAAATAGAGACATACTAGATTATACATGCTGTGAATAAGAGCACAAAACATTTCATCTGTATTGTGTGTACCTATGGATAGACACCTGTTTTTGACAAGCATGTGAAATTGGCTGTTTTAATTTATAGTACTCCCAATCCATCTTCCTCCATTAGATGATCTCATCCAACCTCAGGTCTCACAATGATTTAAATCAAAGTCCCCTGCAGCCTTTCTGCTTCTATTTTCACACCAGGTCATCCATTTATCAGCTGGGTTATTAAAACAGTCACACCACCTCTGCTTCTCTCTGTTTTTCATCATCCTCTCAGCCACCACATGGTCATGCAAACCCATCATTCATGCATCTTAATTTCACCCTTCAGCCCCTCCTTTCTTCTTTCCTCCCCGTCTTCTTCTTTCCCATTCTCCCTCACCTTCACTGAGTGGACTGGGGGTTTGCTGCTGGTTGATGGCCTCCTCTAGGCTGCTGATGATGCTGTTCTTGTCCATGAGGCGCTGGCGGTAGGACGCTCGCAGGGCCTTCATCTGCCGGCGGTGCTGGACACGGTGCCTCTTCAGCTGGACGCGGTACTGGTCGACCTGCTGCTGCAGCTGCTGGAAGTGAGAGTACTGCTCCAGAAAACTCAGCAAGTGGGACATCACGGCCACCAGGGGAGACTCCGAGAGCTGGTCAGAACAGACAGACACACACACACACACACACACACACACACACACACACACACAAACACACAGACACACACACAACATTTAGAAACACTGCAGATACTATTTAGGGGACTGCTCAGGTGAGTCAGGTGAGCAGCTCACTCAAGGCAATGAGGTCTGCTACCTTTCCTGTTGTCTCCACCTGAACCTGTGAGGCCCTCCTCCTCTCAGACTCCTGCTTGAAGGACAAAAAGGCAGCCAGAGGAGTGCATGCTGGGATGTCGGGGCCATCCTCCCCATCTTCATCACTCAGAGACATCTCATCACTGTCGCTGCTGCTGCCTGGATGACAACAATGAAATCAACAATAAAGAGAGAAGGAATGTTTGCACTGATTAATCCATCATTTAGAAAGTCTTCTTATATTGATTGTTATTTTTCTCCTGTCAGAAATAAAACAGCTTTTATGTTGGACAATAAAGATTATGAACACTCACTCGATTCACCATGCCGAACAGAGGCCTTTTTTCCCATTTTGGGGGTGTGGCCATTTCTTCTCCTGCTCCCAGTTTCCATGGAAACAGCTCCTCGCTCCTAAGCAGAGAAGCATAAGGGTCAGGTAAAAACAAACAGGACAAATATGTAAACTTTCCATACACTGAATGCATACAGAAAGAACAATGAAAGCACCAATTTCTACATCATTTGTGCGAGAGGCTATTTTATTTCGCTGTCAGGGGCTCAGTGATGCACGCATCATATTATTATATATTATAAAAAAAAGAAAAGGTTTTGCCAACAGAGAACCCCCGAGGCTGGACATTGTGTGGCTAGACATACATCTGAGGAAGCTCCATACGCCCCCTCCAAGGCCTCCTCCTCCTCCTCCTCCTTTTTGAAGACAGTGTAGAAGATGTAGACTAAAAGGGAGTAGAAGGCGTACATCTCCACGCCATCCAAGAACCCCTGTAAATAACAGCTGAACTCAATAATCACATACAGCATCAGACATGGAGATAGAGTCCTATTTCCTACCCTGATGTGGATAAAATAAGTAAAAAATAAGGAATATCAACAAACAATATTGATGATATTGGTCTCGTCTTCCCCAAAGGTTAAACATTTTTTTCTCTCAACCGTCAGCCCATTCCATCATGCATAATCTTCTTTACCTTATTTCATATCGTCTCCTCCTTTTTGATGGTGATCTAACCCTCCAGACATCAGTGTCCCTCTTTCGCGCTCCATCTGCGTGTGTTAAAATGACACATCTCCTCATGCAGCCTTTCTTCTCAGAGCTGCAACAGCATCCCAGCTCTGTGTGCAGCTCCTGTGTGACTCCCTCCCTGCCCTTCTCTCTCTCCTCCCCTTGCTCCTCCTTCTCCACCTCCTCTCCACTTTGCTCAATCTACAGGCTGCAGCTGTGGTG
Organism: Labrus mixtus; assembly: GCF_963584025.1. Lineage (NCBI taxonomy): Eukaryota > Metazoa > Chordata > Actinopteri > Labriformes > Labridae > Labrus > Labrus mixtus. Next base: position 18,270,605 of record NC_083622.1, on the reverse strand, counting down.
AGCATGCTCAGTGCAGATTGGGGATCCGCTGCAGTGCTGGAGTGAGCTTACAAGAATGGAGACAGATTGAGAAGGGGAAGGAGGGATGATGACGGCAACAGCAGCCAGAGACAGTGGTGGATTATATGTCGGATCCAAGGTAGAAAATGGAGCATAACGTACAAGATGTTTTAAAATTCAATCAATAATCTTACAGCTGGGATCATCTTTTTAAATTGTTTATTTGATGATTGTTAGAGAACATTTCCTGGGAACAAAAAACAAATCAACAAAAGTACAACACATAACCTATTTTAAAACACTTCTCCCTCTTGCCAAAAAAAACACACATTAGCTGAATTCAAATCATTTACAAAAAAGCACAGGGAGCTCAACAATCAGTCATTTTTGGCACCACACACTCAGAAGTGTTCACTAAATAAAGCATCCCTACAAACCTGCGTACCCTGAGGTGGGACAAAGGCACTGTCCCACACACAGGTATGCAGCAAGCTGGTCGAACACTGCAGCAAAAAGTGCTGCTGCAGCCGCGCAACACTCTGAAATCCTGAGAGAGAAGTTGCAGCGTCCACTATGAATGTTAATGTATTTTATAATGAACACTTTGGACAAACAGAATAATACAGAACTTGTTTAAGTGGCAGTGACTTCAACAGTCACTGCAACACACGCTAAAAGCCAAAAAAGTAGTTTTAAAAAAAGTGCATCGATAAGTGTGGGCATGGTGAGGTAAGAGCAGGGCAGCGTCGACCACTGCAGATATTTAAACTGTGATACTGCTGAGTCTGCAAAGCAAACAGGAGCGAGAGTCGGAGGCGGCTGCATGATTTTAGATTCTGCAACACTGAAAGTGTCAGCAGAGATGTGTGGCGCATATCGATGACCTGAGAGTGAGCGCAGCCTGCTTGAAATTCTTGTAAATAATCAAAAAGAAAATTAAAGTGCTAACATGTTGACATTAATAATATTAAGAGCTTGTGCATGTGAACCAGGCACCTGTAGTGTAAAAAGTCTGGATGTGTTTTTGTATGATCATCACTTAATAATTAAACAAACATTGCTTGGTTAGTCTATTACAAAGTTTTGCCTTTTTTTCTGTTAATTGATTTGTGGATTAATCAGCACCTAAATGCTGCACTTTTACAAATGGATTCAATAAGTTTGATATTTCTTAAGTGTTTTGTATAAGATGGTTTTCTTTCGTAGTGTTGAGTCTTATTCTGTCAGTTGAATTATGAGGAGGTCAACTCTTAACTTAGTTTGTTGTAATGGCAATAAAGTTAACTCAGCCCACTCAAATCTTTACCAAAAATCTCCTTGCAAAGGCTTTTAAGTTGGCACTTTATGATTTGCATAGGTCCACTTAGTACCTCAATACATCTTTATGTTAGTGAATGCCTGTTGTATATCTTTCAGTAACATCCAACAGAAAAATGTGAAGGGCGTTTGTGGAGGCCCAACAACCAACAGACATGAATCCTTTCAAAATACACCTTATGAGTCCTTCGGTGGCTCCTGGATAAATGAGTGGCAAAAAAGTGTTTTCTGCACCTGGTGGAGCTACCAGCAATGGGAGGCTGAGGGCAACACCACCCAGGGCTCCTAAAGCATTACCCGCAAACAGACACACAGTCAGGCAGCAGGACAGGGAGGACAGGCCCAGGCAACGTGTCATCAAAGTGAGAGCTTCGACCGACAGCCAGTCACATAGTCCCAGCAGAATGCAGGAGCCACACAGGAGAATATGTGCCGTGTTGTGATCTTCACTGAGCCACAGGAAGTCAAAGGAAACCAGAGCTGGAGCCAGAACTTCACTGGCCCACTGTGCTTCCCTCTGGATAGACGTGAGGTGTGAGCTGGAGGGATGCAAGAGGCAAAGTGCTGCAGAGAGTCCAAGAAGGAAGAGGCCTACTGATGGAGCCCTGTGATCCTGCAGAGAAATGTGGAGGCGGAGGAAGAAGAAAATGACAAAGGGAGACATTTTATACATTAATGCATTCATTATCTCATTCCCAACTAAGGAAAAGTCTGCTTTGGTACATCTAAAAAACAAAAGTATTTGATATGTAAAAGGAAAATGATCTTCAATATATCAAATGCACTAATATAAAACTTAAACCAATAAGTGAAAGAAGCTTAATAAACATGCTAATACAACTATAATGAATTATTTTAAATATCAGTGATCATGGTAGATACAAGCTGTTTTCTCAACAACAAAAAGTTGTCGTGCCCATCACGATTTTCCTGAATCAAGAGCGACACACTGGAACTTTTCATCTTTTCCAACCGACAGAACAATATTCAAAGTTATCAAATTAACTTTACTTAAAGAAGACATGGCTGGAAAAACAAACGAAACAACACTGTAAAGCTATCTATTATGAAAAAAAGGAGAAGCATGTTTGGAATTTGTGCCTGAAAATGACTTCTTCAGTAATCAAAATAGTTGTAGGTATTTATCTGGGTACCTTTATTTCTTTGCACATCATGTCCTGTATGCATAAGTGTGGTGTTTTTTTACTTCTTCTGTAAATTGTCTTTTCTCACACCTACCCTCTTGCAGTGGTTTAAGGCGTTAAAAATAACAATGTAAAAATATTGAATCATGTTGCTGATGGTCAAGTTGGCTTTTGTGGGTAATATAGAGCCATCAGTCAGTATCAATGTTTCATAACAGCAAAAACTCCTCACAGTGACTTCAAATCAGGCCAGCTACAGAAATACTTATTCATACTGCTGTAAATTAGACCTACCTTAAAGAGTGTGTAAGAAGAGTGAAGTGCTGTGGCAGATAAAATAATGTTTGTACAGGACGTCATCCACTCACAGGACGCCATTGATCCTGAGTACGAGGGACACCACTTGGTGACACCTCCACGCAACCGTTGCTAACGGCAACACAATTTATTTTTCCCCACTAAACGCCTCTAAGGGAACTAATATATCTGACGTATGTGTCTTAAAGATTGGCCAGTGTTTACTGAAGTCACTGCACTACCTGACACAGACCCCCAAACCAAACTTAAAGCACAAACACAGGCGCGTTTGTTTGGACACGTGACAAGTCCGGATATGGACAGTGCGCATGCCACAAAGAGATGCATTCACTGTTGCTCGTAAAGTCTGTCACTGTACCCTGAAGGAAAGACGTGTAGGCTGCTACTGACGGAAGGAAATTATTTTTTGTTTCTAATGCCACTAATATTTTTTTCTTCTGTAAATGCGTACACCGTGTATCATTCTGGAGACGTTATTTTGTGTTTTTACGAGACAATGCTGTACAATTAACATTCAAAATAAATACCGAGTTACAGTTCAATCTGCTAACATAATGGTTAAACAGAAGAAGATCCTGACTTTTATGACAGTCCCTGAAGGCAGCTTAAGTTCGAAAAGTATGGCCGCGGAGTGTTTGACAACAGTAACAGAGCAATGGATACGGGACAGATTACAACTACATCATCCATGTCTCGGTAAAAAAAAAAAAAAAATCTCATGCTGATACAAACTCTTCAATTCAACAAATACTAGCTTATACTGAGGCCCAAACCGATGCGTTTATTATTTGTTAAGCAGTGTAAGCATCGAGGGCTAAGCTAACCAGAATGAGCCGAGCTGCGAGATTCAAAAACTACAGTTCAGTCTTATTTTGTTAAACAGGTGATGTCCGCTCATTGAGCCTCCCGGGGACGAATGAAGAGAAGATCAGACACCTGGGACATTCACTGAATAACTTTGTCCGTTTAAAGTCTCTGGATCTCTCATGCAACGCGCTCCTGTCTGTTCAGGTAGGTTATTAACTATTAACACTTTATTTCAATTTAAAACACCTATGGGTTTGTTTAATGATCTTCCAAATGGCCTGACAGTCACATTATTATTATTGTGTGTGTTGCTTGTTATAACTCCTTAATGGATGCCTGCATGATTTAACTGATTCACTTTACAGATGTTTCTAATAATTATCATTTTACACACATTCAACCCAAATACAGTCATGAAACTAATTTGGTGTCTTTGAAAAGTCACGTAGAGATTGTTAATTGTCTTGACGCATGGCATGACTTTGTACGACTTGACAACTAAATGACAAACCCAGCTCTCACCACTCAGATTCATCACCTCTCTTTAGAAGTGGACTCTTTCTGAGTACACACTTGCCATCCCTCCCTTGCACAACACCATTTTTTAAAACTTAATTTGAAGATGTGGAAGGCTGATGTTGTTATAATGTGATAGTAACTGTGTCTCAATCCCGTGTTTTATCCTCCTCAGGGTATTCAACATTTAAAGTTGCTGGAGAGGCTGATTCTCTACTTTAACTTAATTCCTTCCCTTGAGGAGGTAAAGGAAGTGTTTAAGCTGCCAGCTTTGAGAGAACTTGACCTCAGGCTTAACCCTGTGACCAAACGTTACCCAAACTACCGCCCCTATCTGGTCCATGCTATGCCCAATCTGCGCAAACTTGGTAAGATGTGGTGACTTAATGCACATTTAGTTATTCTTAGGTCAGTTTTAAGCATAACTCATGGTCCATTACTTTCCAGATAGCTGTTCAGTCAGAGACACTGAGCGAAAAGCTGCAGTAATGCAGTTCTCCTCTGATCTTCTACCTCAGCAGAAGAGCTCTGCTTTGAATCTGGCTGCTGACCAAAGGTACCATCATTGATTGTTCTAGGTCTTACTCAATGAAAATGCACAGAAATCTTATTGGATCAAATATGAGAAATGGAAAATAAATCTTTGGAAAAGTTTGGTAAATGATTCTACCACATTTCCCATCAGCCTTTACAAATGCCCATAATAACCTAGATCTATCTACTTTATCAAAATGAGTCTGCTGTTTGCTTGAGTTACACTTTTGCTGTCATTGTCTGTGTTTTCCAGACGCTGCAACAGGAGACTGGCTTTAGTTGACCGCTTAGCCAAGAGGCTCTCGCTCGTCACTGACACGGATGATATTGTTTTGAATTTTGTTGAGAAGGATCAGAGAGATCAGAGTGAAACTGGGGCCCTCTCTGCATTTAGCAAGAAAGCAAAGGGTAGGATGTCAAAGTTGAAAGATACATTTATATTCAATTACAAAACAGTAGAATTTGGTCTTTGTTTGTTTGTTTCTATGCATTTAAATCTGATTTCTCTGTCAGAACCCAGAGAGGAAGAATCAAAAGATTTTACAGGCCGGAGAAGTTCTACTCCAATAAAGGTAATACTCATTTAACTTTTGGTTAAAAAAAAATCTAACAGTCAGTACATGGAATTGGTTAAACTTTATGGATTTTTTTTTTAGGAAAATGCTAAATCCATCCTCAGGTATCCTCCCACAAAATATGGTAAGTTATTTAAGTTTCAGTAAGAAATTATGTAAATTACTCTTCAATCTCAATGTACAGTATTTTGTCATTTATCTTAAAGTTATGATGGAATTTACTCGGTGCAAAGAAATAATGATCCATGAGCAATTTATGAAAGAAAGGCATTTTTTAAACACATAAAATATGTGGTTTTGATTCAGTGATGAGAGTAGACAATCAGCTCTTTGTGGTTAGAGGATCATTTTCCTGAAATAGTGATGTTGTCCTTTGTTGTTGACTCTATATAAAACCACCACTAGGGGGCGACAGAAGGCCATTCTTCTGTATTGTGTATTTTCATTATGAACTGAATGTGTCTATCTATGGACCTTTAATATCTTTGTTTTATTATGCCATTGTCTATTGACCTGATAAAACAGAGTCCAAAGTGTCACACGTGAACCAACAGCCTCATAAAGAATGCTCCACCTCATTAAACGTGATTGAAAGACCGAAGGTGTCCTTCGGCCCGTATGTTGAGAGACACACTGATAAACAAAAGCAAAAGGACACCGCCAATCAAACCAGACGTGCAGCCAGGGGACATTTTACCCCAAACCCTGGTAAGTGCTGGACGTCTGTTCATAATAAAACATGTTGTAAGATGATACAAATAAACAATTACTAAATGTTGTTTTCTTGGCAAGTTGTTAAAGTTCTGTCCTCAACTTTTTCCAGATCAAAGTCGCCGTCATAGCTTTTCATTTACTAACATCCGGCCTCCAAGTCCACGTCGACCTGGTTTGAATCTTTCTGACCCCTCCAACCCCATCTTACACCCCCCAAGGCTGACCTACTCCAGCTTCAGTAAAACAGAAGGGGGCTGCAGCCTGCCGCAGCAGAAGGAAAGGAAACAAAGGGTGGGAAGTTCATTAATATTCCCAAACTGAATCATTATTTGTTTTTCCTCACTACTTGTAATCAACATATCTGAGATTATTTCTTTTCCCAAACCAACTAATCTCTGACTTCATCTCCCAGGGTAGTTACAGGAAACCCTTGGAGATGCTTCTCAACCTTGTGGACAAACACTGGACTGGGGAGAAGTCGCTGCATCAAAACAACAACTTCCTGTGTGAGTTTGGTTTAAGGAATGTGCTATCTGATTCCAAGAGCCTGAATGTCTTTTCATCATTTCTATTTTTGGCTCTAGCTCAGGCAGTCCAGATCCTCGCCATGATGGAAAACGATATTTCCAGTCGAGAGGCCGAGGTCAGGACCTTAAGACGGGAAGCTGATGAGCTGAGCTTTCAAAGGGCTGCAAGAGAGGAAGAACACAAAACTGAAGTCCGTAACCTCTCATCTCAGTTTGAGGAAGCTCGCAGTGCAGTCGTGAGTGGATGAGGGTTCTAACAACAACATTGAGCTTTAGGGTTGCTTTGATAAGCACCATGTATTTACTGCCTTTACTCTGACCGACTCAGGGCAAACTCAATGAGCAGCTAAGGATCGTCTTGGAGGAAAATGTCGCTCTGCAGAAACAGCTCATCAAGTTAGAGCGACAATATCTCAAGTCTATGATGAAAAGTTCTCCTATGACTCAGATTAAAGGTGGGTGTAAATCCCAGTGGGAGACACACGAGTAAGCATCTTTCTGTGTTTCTCTCACACGCTCTCACTCCTTGTGTTCACACATCCTCAGAAGCTCAGTCAGAAGTGGAGGAGCTGAGGAAAGAGATCGAGGGGTTGAGGCAGAAAGTGCAGGAGGCAGAATCGGTCAAGGAATTGTCAAACATGCTGCAAGAAAACCACAGGTAATGAGATGCAGCAACTGCATGTCGTCACTACTGTCTTTAGACACCAACAAAAATGATCCCACAACTGATTTACTTATTCTCTGTGTATGACTGTAGGTCCCTGGTGGCTACTAATGAGTGTTTGCTAGCTGAGCTGAAGAGAAGTGGGGATCTTTGAAGGAGACTTTGAATGAAGAGAAGCACACCGGGATAAAAAAAAAATATCAAAGCCCAACTACGCTGAGTCACATTAGCGTTGCATTCGCTGCATGATGCCCAGCAGCTCCAGTCTGTTTTTCATTCATTTTTTGTGCCTATTATGTCCCAAGCTATTGTGTTTATAGTTCAGTGAATATTATCTTGAAAAACCGTTGCTTTGGTTTGTGTAAAGGAGTGTCAAAGGTCTCTTATTTGAATAGATTAATTGGGGGACATATTAGCAAGACGGTTGTAATTTATTTTCTGGATCAGTGAAAAGGTTGTACCTCTACGCCATTTCCCCCCATTTTTTTTAGGTCACTCGTGTCTCCATCTGCTTTGTACGCTGTAGTGGAATGAATGCATCCAGACTCCAGCTGCACTGACTTTATTTATACCTCAGCCTTAGGGCCAGAGAGCTGCATGCTTTCCTCTCACAAACACTAATGTAAGCCATGGAAAAAGCAGGTTAGAGCATGTATGTTTCTACATAAACCCAATGTGGCTTTTTACTTTGATGTGACTGTTACAGGTCACTGGTTGGTGCTACTGCTTACTTGTACGCAACTGTGCTGCATTCCTGAAAAAGACAATGAGAATGTAAAACATTGTGTTTGGACTTGACACCCTGTGACCTACTCAGCAGAGGTTCTTAGGTGTGTGTTTTATTTTCAATAATGCACTACAAATCATGAGCATACATTAAGAGGTCTAAAGAACAAGAACAAAACACTGCATGCACTGGGGCACAATATTACATTAAAAGTTATTTAAAAACAAAATAAGTCATTATTGTTCCTCCACATGAAAGGTGCACAATATTTGGCATTAAGCACAGAAAACAGGTCATACTCGAACCACTGCAGCAGACGGGGAAAAAAAAACACGAATAGCTGCTTTTTGATGCACGATTCTTCATCAGCTGAGGCTACAGGTAGTGTGTGACAAACACTGTCACTGTTGGAAAAATATTCTACAAAAGGATTTTTAATTGTTTGCAAATGTTCCCTTTTTCTCACACAGCAATGAAGAATACAACAGTAAAAACCTGCTTTAGTTTGAAGTTGAATTTGTGCCTTGGATGACGTACCACTAATACTCCAAGTCTTCACCGAAAGAAAGCAAATATGCATTAATATGTGAAGCTGACTTTGAACATGTACAGGTCGATATACAGTATATTCATTTCAAGCAATACAAGATTTCATCATGATTGAACAGTTTGGGGTTTCTTTTTTTAGCAAGACAATATTGAAGTGTGTCCAGTAGTCTGTCCTCACAGCAGTATATCAGCATATCAGAAATGACGAATGCCTACTGTCATCTTTACGCTTCTGAATCAAATGCAATATACAGAACATGCACAAAGTACAGCAATACCAAAAAAAAAAATACGAGGCCAGTGTGATAAATTAAGCCATGTGGCTATTTTTTTTTCTTTTTAGAATATACACAATCTTACCACAAATATATTAGAACTACAGTATAGAAATCTGATGAGGAAATATAAGTAAAATGTTAAAAATACAATCTTGTACAACTGAGCTCATCTCCCCTGGTCAGAGCGTCCTTCTTCAGCTGAATTCACCAATTTCAAATTTTAAATGCATGTTAGCAAAATGGTATGTGGGTAGACATAAAATGGGACATGGATAACAACAGCCACGGAGAAAATGAGGAATTCCTGTTTCTTTTTTTTCTTCTTTTTTTCTACTTGTGTTAAAGTGGACCTATTTAAATGGTTTACACAGAAGGGCGTTTGCTTTTTGTCTGTTCAACATGTTCACAGAAGGAAGGGGAAATGGCAAAGGTCGAACATGTTCAGTCTTAACAGTGAACTACATTGTTTTTTTTAAAAAAACCTTTAAAAAATGGACAAAACACTTCATTTTTCTTGGACTGTGTTGAAGGCATATTACTGAAATGACTGAGTTTGTACAATAATAACAAATAAACAGTAGATTTTAGGAAGACTTAACAGTTTGGGATGGCAAAAAAACAATTTACACTTAAGATGAAATGACCAGTTAAAGCTTTTTAAAAGAATTAGTCATCCATTATATGTTCAAAAAAATGTGTGCCAATTACTGAAACTGCAAATCAAATTAAAATGCATCTTATTAGCTGAATACGGGAATAGAAACATTTCCATTTAAAAGTGGGATGTTGTAATTCATCAAACTGTCGTCCCACTTTTGTTTTTTCTTGGCATGTGTTCTCAATTGTGCTCAATAAATATTATAAGGCCCTATCATAACAACAAAGCTTCATTATTCATAGCATAGCAGTTTCTCTCGTTTGTTCTTTTCAGTGTTTGGCAGTAACTTAGAAATGAGACAGGAATGTACCAGCTGGTGATGACTTTGTAAAAATAGATGTAAACAGTTTTCCAGTTCTCACACTTCACAAAGAGAGGAACTTAAAAAACTCTCTCTCGGACACACACACACACACACACACACACATAAAATAAAAATAAATGGGTGGGAAAATATATGAAATCCTATTATTTTGTGCTTTCTTTGAGGACTCATTTAATAGAAAATGACCCTAGAAGTTGATCAAATGTTTATTCCTCATCCCTTGGCCTCACATGGGTTTGCCCTCTGTGGGTTTATTCACTTTCTTTTCATACGACCCTCGATGTTTGTATCCCGAGACATATCCTGAAGTGTCAACTATGTCTTCTCTTCCCGCCTTACCCTTCCCGCGCCCGGTGGGGTCAAAACGCTCCTTGTGCGACCCTGTAAACTTGCTGGTGTCCGTGAGACGGCTCACGGTTGGGGAAGCCACGGCTCTCTGTGAGGAAGTTTCAAAAATATTTGAGTTTTATTTTCTGTGATTTCCAGGAGTGAATATATTTGCTTAAACACCATTTTCAGTCAAAGGTAACATTCAGGCTGGTAGGTATAAAAGCTGTTTTCATGTTATAGTGCTGTGACTCAGGTTGTAAGAGGTATAAAGTTAGGTAAGGGGACAATACTTTAAGGTTTAACCATTTCTCCATTCATTAGCAGCTAAAAAGACAATGAACAGTGAAAATCTGCAGCAAATTCAGGTAATATTGTGAAAACAACATACTTTATGTCATAATAACCATGAAGAATGGACAGCACAAGAGCTCCCGAGAAGTGAAGCCAAAAGACTTTTCAGAGCCTTTCAGATAGGATGCAGTGAGTGCTGCTCACTTTCATTGTCTATGTGTTTTGCGGCATGAGAGCGTATATGCGCGCGAGCTGAGTGCAGTGCAAGCTCGCCATCTGTGCGCGCTGCACTGAAGTAAAGAAGAACTTGGCGCGTCTAGAAGAAGGTAAGTTCAGATCACAACAAAACAATGTCCCACTTTCCTCAGCTCTATGAAGCCGGTTTAAAGACCTACCAGGATGTCGCAAGAAAGCTCTATGTTTTGAAAAGATTTCCAACAGTTTGGGTGTACCAGACGTGTTTAAAAAAAAGAGACAGCAATGTGTGTCTGTGAAGCGGTTGTTAAAGAGCTGCAAAAAGAAGGATGTTGTGCGATGATCGACACAACAAACTCAAAACTCAAGGCATACAAATCTTGCGACGATACAAATTTGTAGTTTGCAGTCATGTACAGAACATTGAATACTGAGAATTGTCAGATGTGTTTTGTGTATTAAGGACTGACTTAATACCTACAACAAAGCCATAAAATGCAGCAATACAAGATGTAATGACGGCTGCATCTTTCTTCCAGGGGGCGATTTCGACAATGGTATTCTATTGAAACAGAGGTTGTGTTTCTTCTTGTCCATTGACATTTTCCCCCTTATATCAGGGAAATGGCCTGCTTCTCCACGTTTCTCTGCACTTGCAACTGCTGTATAGTAATTGTGACGTCTACCCCACATTGGTCCATAGGAACGGCCTAATTTCCTTGCTGATGTTATTTTAGCTGATAAGGTCATTATGTGCTAACCTCAGCTGTTGTCTAATGCTACCTTATAGGGTCATCAAATAGGTTTTTTTTACTTGACACGCGACCTGAAATCACTCCTGATTTTCAGATTCCATTGTCTACTAAGTTGCTCAATGTTGGAGAATGAGAGAATTAATAACGATTGCAAGATACCCTTCATTAATTCAACCATTCAACCTGGAACACAGCAGTACACACTGATATAAGCATTTAAGTTTCACAACATCAGAGGAAATAGGCTGCTGTGTGTATTGGTGAATTAAGTCGGTGATATTCAGGCTTTTTACCGTGACTCCAGCAATGACGGGTGCCTTCCCCTCAATCAGCTTGAAGACTTCGGCCTCAGCCTCCTCTCCTGTCTTTTCTTTGTATTTCTTCCTGGCCAGCTCTCCCAGTGCAACCTTGAACTCGTCATATGTGATGTTGCGGCTGGATTTCTTCCTGAAATGTAGGATAAAATAAAGGAGCTTAAATATTGGATACTACTTGTCACATTGCAGCGCATTCATCTACCAGAAATGTCAACTATGTTACTGTATTTAGCTGTGCTCCATCAACAGCAGCTAGTTTCTACAGCTTCTAAAGCTGGAAAAGAGAACAGACAGTAGTGTACACAGAGCCATGTGTGATCACTTCAACATGGCAGATGGAGGACACAGCATGGAGATGGTATTCCTGAAAGATAAACAATGAGAAAAACTTTTACTGTTTGGATTTAGTCTCCCAGTGTGACTCAGTACTTGAACAACTCCACACACACACATCACATATTCACCTGTAGACTGTATATTGGACTGTCTCTTTTATCATGCTTTCTATTTAAAGCTGTAAAGTTCAGCTCCAGGAGTCTGGACCCAGAGCCCTGATGTGTGTTCTTCCAGTAAAAGGACATTTAGACCTCTCTTATCACTACACGCTCATGCCAAAAAGTTGTTACCCTTGAAAAACCATAACACTCAAAATTCTGAGCAGTCTCTAATTTACTTCAGTTGTTGAACTGGACACGTGCCCAGCCACGTTAAAAGTGCATAGTAACACAAATACAAACAGCCATTGCCGTGGTGATTAATCACCTAAACAACTACCTATAAACCCTGCTATCTCCCTGGGCAACCTGCTGTCATAGCAACCAGCTACAGTTAACAGAGATGTTTGGGTTTATTATTAATTCGCCTCATCCCGTGACCCTTTTTTTTTGTTTGGGCGATCCTTCAGTGGTAAATATTTGAGAGCTTCAGTCGTGTGCGCCTGTTCCATGCTGTCTATTGTCAGGAGAAAACTGGAACTCCAGCTGCTGTTTCTATCTCAGGAAGATACCTGGGGTTTCTCTGCAGATCTCTCCAGAAGGAGTTTTTTTTTTTTTTTTTAAATCTCCAAAGTGTAAGAATGATGAAGCTGTGTAGCAAATTAGAAACAGAGGAGGCTGAAATAAGAGTTAAAACAGACAAAGGTTGGAGGGCAAGTGGAACTGAAGTTTTTTTCACGGTTCTACTGTAGCTGACCTGCTGTCTGTTTCCATTAGTTCAACCATCTGCAGTAAAGGGTCCATATGGATCTGACGCAGTAGCTGACAGTTTTTTTTTTTTCATGTAAATATGCTCCCGCCTATAATCGTGTTCAGCGGTGAGGAAACAAAACTAAAGCCTAGAAAATGAAGCCACTGTAACCATGACCGATTAATTAGCTCGCACCAGATTTCTACCTCATCCATACTTCATGCTGTGGTGTTCTGGCTCCAAGCAGACAGCACAGCATCGACTCAATGTGCTTCAGCAGACCTCCATACCCCCGATAAACAAGGATTCATTCAGCCATACTGCGATCAGTCAGTGCTCATTAGGACGTTTCATTTTTCGTGTGCAAGCAAAGAGTTTTGACACTGATTAAGGGGAAAGTGAATCTGCCTCTCTGGCATGGCAGCCCTTCCCCGCCTCAGCCATGCCAGGAGTCTGAAACTGTATGAAAATGAGCCCCTCCCCCCCAGTCTGCATCTCTCTTTAAATCTGAAATGATCACTGTCTGATTAGATTATTCTCTACTTTACTCATCAACACTGCAGCCTGGTTTGAATGCATGCTAAACTATCTTGGACCCTAATCAGAACCTGCAGGCCTCAGACGACAGAGGCTGCAAATTCACAAGCAAGTCACACATCCAAAGACAGAATGTAAAAAATATCACAACAGGTTCGCCATAAAAAAACGTGCGTGACAGGAAACATGTTTTTTTTTTTTCACCTTTAAATCCCTCATGTGGTTACAGCATTGCAAATGTCTAAATATTGCTCTGCAATGGAGCAGCATGTAAACGCGCTTTAGTCCCACAGCCAGCTTTAAGTTTCCTCTCTGTGTTTTGCCAAGAATATTTCCCCAGTGGTAAACATAAACACACATTGCCATGCCAACAGTGAAGGTGTTGATTATGGTAACTGAAAATCAAGAAAAACAAGGGAAGCTTTTAGCTTTTCAACTGCATAACCGCACGACTCTGAAGGTTGCTTTGTTGGTCAATGCCAGTCATGAAGACATGCAGGCTACAAGAAATACTTCTGTCTGCATGATGCATTCTGCATTGTTATATCCTGCAGACAAACCTTGTATTCAAACCTCTTCCTGAGTGGAAAGAATATGCAAAACAAAGACTTAAAGTTGTTATCATGCACAAATGAACCTGGGCACTGGGTTCAATCTGGGACATGGTTGGTTAAGTTGACATTTCTAAGCTCTTGTGACTTGTTTTGAGTATTTTTTTTAATCATAATTGTATTTATTTATTTCAAGTAAGCTATTATATCTTACAATTTCACACAAAATAACAAAACACGGTGCAGTTTTAGTTTTCACTTCACTAAATGTTTGTAGTAGTGGTAATCGGTATGTGCTGGATCTGCTTTTAAAATACTTTATCCTTCCGAAACATCCTTGTTAAAAAAAGACAGGATCAAACAGTCTCAAACACACAAATAACACTAAAAAACATTTTGGATTCTCCTGTGTAAACGTGTGCACACAAAGTGACTTAGATGAAACTGTGATTACACACCAGCAGAAGATGGAAAATCCAGTAAATCAACATGAGATTTCCAAGCAGACATTTTTCAGGGCTTCTCCTCTCCAGACTCGATGATGAGTGGCTTCCAGCCATACACTCTTCTATTCTGGTGCCTTGTAGCAGAACAATCTTTATTCAAAACGTTCAACCAGAATAAAGAAGGGGCTCAAAGCTGCTTTGTATTTGAAGGAAAATCTCTTTAATAACCAGTTCTCTCTTGCAGCGGCGTTATACTTTGCCTGTTATTCAACTGCGTGAACTTTTCTTATTGTATTTGGCCAAAATTATAACACTCGATGAGCCCGGCAAGACATCTACACTTCTACCAGTCCAAACAGTTTGACACTCAGTACACTGGTTTAACATAAGCACAGCTGTACAGATGAAAAGTTGTGCCTCCTCTGTGAAACAATATTGAGGTCACAGCTTCGTATTAGACTCTACTTCACTTAAATCAAGCAGTAAAGGATGAATCAAACTAGCCTGGGGAGGTACAGGATGAGCCATCTTGGCCTCTTGTTCTGGCGGCTGTTTTCTGATGGACAGCTCCAGATGAACCAACTTAATATACGAAGTCATCTTTCAAAAGGAAACTGCCTGGAAACATGGAAGTCAATAACTACAGACAATGTGACTGAGAGTTGATTCTATCGTGCCAATGGTTATTTCAGTTTGACCAACACTGTTTGCTTCATACCATATCTCTGCAGACGCTAATAAAACATGAAGCAATTGGTTGACACCTTCATTAATTCTAATCCCTTCTGGTTGACCTTTCAGCCAGCCAGAGTTCAATAATGTCTGTGCCTGTTGAGGCAATGTCTGTTGAGATGATGGATTTAATAGTCTAATAAAAAATAATAAAGTAGAACAGTGATATCCTTTGTATTTCAGTCCTACGGTTCACAGTCTGTCTCAGTATTCACCTCCTTGTTCTTACAACCACAATGCTCTGAGGTCTGCAGCACTTAAGTGACCTTTCGGGCATGCTGATCTGGGTGACTAAGCCTCTTGTCATCTCTGCTGCTGTCGTAAAAAGAACACACTCCTGTAGGGGCATGCCTGCAACAAGATCTAATCTTGTTGTAATGTTTACAGATTTATGTATGGCGCAACAGCACAGATAACCTTAAAGAATTCACCATTTCAAAGCACCAAACGTCTGCTTCGTTTCTTACTTGACTTTGCTGAAGACAATGTCCACATCAGTGAGGGTGATACTCTTGCCATCAATCACGCCACAGTCTTTGCAGAGCTTGGACCAGTTCTTGCCGTGCATCTCCTTGCCGGTAGCGCGAGTGTCACCGTGGATGGCGAAACGACGAAATGACTCTTCCAAAGCGGTCACCTCAACCGGTGTGGACGAGCCCATTCCTCCTTCACTGGTCCCGTTAGACTCGGTGGAAAGCCTTTTGGACGTGCGGTCTCTAGACTGGTCATTATGTGGCCGTAGAGGGACCGTGCTCATGTTAGGGTGCTTGGCTGTTTGAACTTTGAAGTCATCTATGTTGGCTCTGAATGGGAAAACAATCGATAGTAATCAATTTGGGGTGTACAGGGCTGTTTTTGGTTGAGGTGAAATTAGTCTTCGAAACCAAATTACCAGCTTAGTCTTACACCTGAACCACATCATTTAAGTGACAGAATGAAAAGGTTACTAAGATTTACAGGAAAGTCTCATGAAGTTAATCAAGTTCAACAGGTCCACACAAAATGCAACATTCAATTCCACTCTTATCTTCGGTTGAAATCCATCTGATCCAATTTTGTTCTGCAAGACTTACAATGGACAAACCCTCCCACAGAAGTTAAAGTGTGTCATGCCTGCATGTCAAGACACAGCTTGCAGAGTTGTCTTTTGGCTGTCCCTTTTACAGTACTTCTGTGTTACACAGCCAAGTTTAAACAGTCCACACTGAGGTGTCTTTCTGTGTTCACACTGCCTGTGAATGGGCAGATGTGTTCCGTGTTCTGGCACAGAGGTGAAGGATATTAATAGATCTCAGTGGAATTCCAAGGCACACAAATCAAGGAACCGAGGGAGCAGATGGATATTTGAAGTAAAACAGAAAATTGTGAAAGTGAAGGCTCATGGAACTAGTTTAAAACTTACTTGTGGTCTGCCATGCTCGTGCAGGAGTTTGGTTCCTTCTGAAGAGTGCTTGAATTAGCTGACTTTAGTTTTCTCTTTGTGCTGTGGAAAAATCAGAATGGAGGTGGATACTGTGAGGGGATGTGTTTGAACATTCACTGTGTGTGTGTGTGTGTATGTGTGTGTGTGTGTGTGTGTGTGGTGGATAGAAAAAGGAATAAAAATCAAAGCAATTCACTCAAAATTCCTGCCAGAAAAATATAACACACTCCTCATTATCACTCTTTTATCTTTCACAATTATCTGTGACATAACATCTATTCCAGTCTGTCACACAAACAAGGCTATACTTTAAAGGAACCCGGCAGATACCACAACTTCAACTTCCTTATCATTCAATTCCATGTTAGAAATTGTTTGTTGTGACACATCTTTTAAGGGCGGTATTCCCTAAGACACGACTTCACTTCTCTTCACCTCCATTCTCACTTAAGACGATGATTTCATTCAGTCTGAGTTCAGGGATTCCTCTCCAAGCACATCATCGTCCTCATTTGTATTTCTTTGTGCACAGCAGCAGCATTTCTCCCTCTCAGCTTAGCCTTACGCTTGAACCACATCTAAAGTGCTTATGTTAGTCACCCTTCCTAAATGAGGATGCAAGGAAATCAAATTACAGCCATACAAAAAAAGGCAAAAATACGCCTTGATGCCTTATCTACTACAATTATGTAATTCTCTGCTATATTTACAGAAAGTGTTGGTTCTCTCCTCACCTTTCAGCTGTTCCCATGCTTAGCGCAGCATCCTTAAAGGATGTGTGTTGCCGTGGCAAAGAACCCTCCAACAAACTCTCTAAAACAATCTAGTTACAGTTGCACTGAATCCAGTTTAAGGAGATAAAAACAAGACGCAAACCGCAGAGAGATGTTGTGGGCTTAACTGCCGCTCCAGCTCGGCATCTCGCAGGTCCCTCAAGTCACCAATGAAGAGTGTTCACTCACCCTAAGTGACACCATGTGAAGCAATAGGTTTTTGTTTCCACGACCCTGTGGCCAACAATCACAACTATGACCTCGCTAAGTACAGTCCACCCTTAAATTGGTACAAAAGTTCCAAGATTGACACAGCATAAAGCCATTATCATCGAGATAGGATTCTTAGGGGGGGAGGGGGGGGGGGAGAAGAGATGATTAATGTCTATGAATAATGGCATTCAGAGCAGCACACACTGGGAACCTATTGTCCAACACTAGTGGCTCCTCTGTCCGGCCCATGCCTGTTTCTTCACACATACACACATGGTGACATCGCAGAGTACCACTATTGATGGCAGGGGTTTGTAGTCATATGTCATCGAGGGCTCGGGCCAAGTCAATCCAGAAAGAGTTGTTGAAGTTGTTCAGGCCACAGCCTTTTATTCTAAGAAAATATCATAAAGTATGCATGTCATTTATTTTATATATTCATCTATAAATCCACTGAAGAGTAAGAGATGAAGATGGAGCAAGTTTGCATGTTAGTTAACTGCAGTGAGACTGTAAATGTGTGCTGCACTGATCTATTGTAATTAAATGCAATCTAATCAAGCTTCCCTCGATGCAGTCAGATGTCTAGTCTACCCGCTTCTAATGAGATCTGGAAAACCCACAAAGGAGTTCAGTTGTGTTTTTAGTGACTCCAAATCCATTTGTCGAACTAATATCTCTGAATTTCTCACTTTTGTGTTGCAAACAATTCTGAGAAAAATCCAATCTGGATTTGGTTTTGTGAAAAATAAAACCAAAATGGCAGATGTCCCAGTTCAGATGATCAAGTATATGAACTGTTTTTATTCTATGGTCATAAATTGGCACAAGAGAAAACTAGTTTGTGACAAATCAGGCACTGTTATATCATACAGTATTGTCCCTTTCTTTTTCTCTTCTAGAATCAAATAAAATCGTATTCAAACAGATAAAATTAAGAGAACAAATCCATTTGGGAGACCCTTGAATAACCCAATTGAGGAAATGGCAAACTGGTGTGACACCATTGATTACTTTCTCTAAAATGTCCAAAAATACCTCAACACTTACAACACAGTTTCAAAGAGCTTAAAATGATATCTACATGTTTGCAGAACCAACATGTTAATGCACTAATAATGTTCAATTGAGGATCATATAGATCAGGGAATCAGCAAATCAGAACATTTGAAAGCTTGAAGAAGAGAATATGTTGGGGGTTTTGCTCAGTAAAAGGCTTTTACAAAAACAAATGTTAACAAACGTACAGGTAACTTTTGTTGATGGAGTGATTCAATAAGGGGTTCAACTACAATTCCTCTGGTAGGTGTTTTTACAATCAATGGGATTATGGGTAATGCAAGAACAGTTACATGTCATTTATCTGTGTTTTCATGTGATCTATGTTTAGAAGTTCTTCTTTTCATGCAGTGGCTTCCTGCATTACCCACACTGAGGTTTCATCTGACACTTTACTTTTCTGTGGGGATGCACATCCTCTTAAAAAGATAAGCTTCTGCTGTGTGTGTGCTCCGTTGTGTTTCAATGACAGCAGCCAAATCTGAGTGAAACAAAGGAACCTTTTCATTCTCAAACACCAATTTATAGTCAGTAGTTTCAAGTGACTGAGTCCTCAGTAGAACGAGCCTCTTCAAACCACATCATGTTCAATACATGAGAGAGAGAGAGAGAGAGAGAGGTCATAATCACTGCTCTGAATTCAGAGGCCTGAAGAAGACCACATACAGAGATTGAAGGGAAAGTAGAGTTCTGACAGCTTATTTAATCATATTATTGCAGACTGTATAGACTTAAGTCTATTCAGCAATGCTAGATTACCAATATGGGAGTTTTTAAGCTAAATCGATTCTCTGAAATATTAAATAAAAAGTAAATTACAACCATCGTTTTATATCGGTTTTGTACTGTGCCTTTATTTCTGCCCCACTGCCACATAAAAAAAACGAGAAGCCATTTGGTTAAGGGCAGATCTCCAGAGACAAATCTGTGACTGGATGACAGCATGCTTACATACACTCGCCTTCTGGCAAAACACTGCACAGATGAGTGCTTTGGCTATAAATTGACCCATTTTGAACCACATCTATTCATAGCAACAATACGCTGGAACATTCTATTCATTCTCGAGGGAGGAGATCAGCCAGCAGACAACGACACGCATCCTGAAATACCAAAACGATACATTTTGTGTTTTACTGTTTGTTTGGCAGTTGGAGTAACTCGCAAAATGATGGCAGGGTGTGATGTGACTAAGAGAGCGAGAGAGAGCGAGAGAGAGAGAGAGAGCGAGAGAGAGAGTGTGTGTGTTTAACAGCAGCCTCCTCTCCTCCATCATGCCATCGTAATGCGTGGGCACAAAGAGATCCCATCTGCTTTCTATCTGGATCAGCATCGTTTCCAGGCTGCTGCTCTGGAATGTGAAGGTGTCAGTCAGTCAAAACCGTCATTAACACACTTAAGACCCCCACTCTGCTCAGGACTGACCTCCATCTAGAAAACAACATGTCCGCCAGATTTATGATACCAGTAATTACACCTCTGGGCAAAAGAACCTTGATTGTTGCCCTAAATCTAGTCAGACGTATTCATGAAGATAATTTTGAAAAAAGTGTCAAACATTTAATGGTTGGAGTTTTTCACCTTTCAGAATTTACTGCTAATCGTACAACATGGATGTTTTATGTACATTAAACAGAATTTAAAAAAACGTCACATATCTACTTCTTAAGAAAGGGGAGCAATGTGTCCATCGAAAACTTAACATGTGTTTTATTTTTTTATGTTTTATTTTTCTGTTTGACTCGTCTTTCAAAAGATGTGCAAATAAACTAAACTAAACTAAAGGTAAACTCCCGCACACTGTCTAAGTTGCAAACAAACATTTATTGGCAACGTTTCGGTACTAGGCAAATTTGCCTGATGATGGTCTAGTACCCAAGCGTTACCAATGAATGTTTTTATGAAAGTTAGACACTGTGCTGGAGTTTACCTTTATGTACGCAAAACAAGATATTAAAAACTTCAGCTCCATCCAAGGATGAAGTGACTTTTTTAAAGTGTTACTGAATCTTTACAAATAAAATGATTGATTGAAGACAATATTGATGGTGGTAAAGAATGATTGTAATAACATTAGTATCAGACCTATTGAGCCCCATTGTAGTACTGGGTGACACATACTTTACAATGAACATGGGCCTCGATTGGGCAAAAGTAAATATGTTAAACACATTTTACACCACTTTGTAAAGAGAGTAAATAAGACTCAGGAAAATAAAATAAATAGCTTCCTCTTTGGACATACAGTTTTTTTTTTTACTAAAATGCTGCCTTTTCATGGCAAGTGATCCAAGTATGTAATAATGATTTAAATGTTTGTGACGATGGGGATTTGTCTCCTTTGCTAGGTGTGTGGAATAATTCTCACATGGAAGAATAATAATAAATAGACAGCTGAGATGATGACCCTCAAGCTAAACATGACCATATTTTCATATAACGCTCATATTTTGACCCTGCTGGTGGTCTACTCACTCTTAATGTTGTAGTTCATTTTGAGTTCATCCAAATATGAGGGTTCTGCAGAGGTTTGAGATGGGTATTCTAACAGTCCAGTGGTGCTGCTTTCTTGTGTACTTCCTGTTTCCTCTCTGCATTTACAATGCAAACTATCCGATAAAGGACAATAATGTAACTATTAAATATTTCAACACCAAAGTTGTATAACTTCAACTGCTGAAAACAGTCTCAATAAATGCCCCATTCTAGGTTTTGATAAACAATACAGTGTCCTGCCGTTAAAGGAAATTATACTTAGCACTTTTTTATGATAATTTGATAGTCGGTACACACCAGCAGGTTTGGAGACAGCATGTGGAATTGACACACTGTCAGAAATGAACAAGTAGATTTTTTTGTTTTGGTTCTTTATGGCAGTTTATTGATCATTACATAAATATGGAGGGCATTTCCCTCAACATGGACTCAACACTGTGTCAGTATTCTACCACCTCACATCACTAAACCTATTAACCATTTCAAGTTTGTTCCCAGTTCCAACTCTCACTCTTCCTCTCCAAAGACACAGAAGAAAGGTGCAGCACTGAAGCACAGATCTGAGGTCACCACCTCGATGTCTCCGTCAGTAGTCCTCACCTCCCTAAACCCTTTAACCGCTCTGTGTGAGTCAAAGATCTTGGCAAGCCTTGTGCAGAAGAAAAGCAAGATGTTGGAAACAGGCTACATCGGTTATTGTTGGCAGCAGTAGCAGCAAGCCAAATAGAGGTATGAGGCAGAGTGAAGGAAGCACGGGGGTCCTTATGCAACCCCACATTTGTGAGGAATACATGATGCTAGAGACAGCAGAAGTGTCCCTGACATGGCTCAGATGGAGAAAGGGTCTGCCAGGAGCACATTCAGTCAGAATCCAGTTCAAGATTTATGAACTGTGTTGTGTTACGACACACTTAATTAAAATAACTTATTTCAGAGTCTTTATAATGTCATTGAAATGCCATCTGAAGTCTCTGATAAAGCAATGTCTTATGCATAAGCTATAAACACTGAAAATCCAAACCAGTGATAAACACAACTCCTTCCTAATGTAAAGGTCAACACAAATAAATAATCTTAGTTTGCTTTGACACTGTTTGAGACAATGAAGGCAGACTACAACACTTATTTTTTGCCGGAGAGCATTAGCTTTATTTGGTAAACCTGACCTGAGATTGAGTCATCACAAAAACAAATAGGGTAACTTACACGCTGAGGTTAATTGTTTGTGACAGAACCCGAAGGCTGCTGGGCCAGTGCAATAAAACCTACAACAGTAAAAAAAAAATCTGGGACAAACTCATTGAGTGTGTCTTCTCCTCATGCATACATAATTCAACCTATGGGGAGAAATGCAGCTACAAAACCCTTCACAGACAAAGAATACACACCATAACATAACGCAGTCTTTTCTAAATTTAAAGTCTTATTCTGTGGATTTATTTGCTGGCAGTACAAAAACATGACATCCATTTAAAATAAATCCTATTACTCCATTTGTCATCCTTCAGAGCTTAATCCACAAAGAATCAAGGAGCTAATAAGAGAGAGCATTAATCCCTTTTTTTCATACATAATTATGTAACTAGGCCTACCTACATGTAACCTAACTGTTTGGCTTGAAAGGCTGCAGCCACAGGTCTAATGAATTGTCAATCATTCTCTCTAACCAATACTGGAGCGTGATGGAGAAACCCTCACTGTGGTTCACATTGAGCCAGCGTTTAGAAGATAAACAAGAGAAGAAAAAAAGCGTCTGTTTTTCTTACTGGACGTGGCTGCAGCAGTTGGGGTGTCTGAACGAAACATGTTACATAAACTAGCAAATGCCACATTCACACAGAGCCCACGTGATCCGTTTGTTATTGTCAGACCCTGATGCATGTCTGCCAATGCAGAACAGAGCTTTACAGGTTAAAAAAAAAAAAAAATCTGTCATGTTTTCCTCGACTCTGATCAATGCATGCTGCCATGCGTCCTTACAGCACAAAATGCATTCACAGCTCAAACTATAGCCTATAGATAACCATCATGCAGAAGCTTAAGCAGGCAGGGACGTCAATCAAAATAACACAAAAATGTCAATAAAGTGAATTTGTGTAGGCTGTCATCGAATTTCTCGTTTCAGATATTGCGGGGGGGGGGGGGATAAACAGGCAAGAGAAGAAAACATAATAATGCATCTGCCATGAAAGTTATCATGCCGAATTAAATTGAATCACCTTGTGTTGTTATCCTCCACTTCCCATTCAGGTTCACAAAATCATATTTGCGCGTCGTGGTGTCTCGAAGTGTTTTTCCTCCCCGCTGCTGCCTTAAAAGCTCTGATCTGTCTGTTCTCGATGGTTCAGTCCCTCCAAGATGCTGAAGAGAAACCGGCCCGCTGATTGGCTGCCGCCTTGTGCGCGAGCTTGTTTTCTTGCAGCCTCGTTGTTGTGATGGTGCTTCAGTGCTCAGTGGAGCGCCGATAAACAATCAGTTTGAGCTCGGAGCATCTTGTTTTTTTTGGTGCTTTGGTAGGCGGAGGTGGAAGATGTAAACAGAGGACGAGGACATTTGATAAGTAGGGTCGTTGCTCGCTTCATTAATGAACAACCAATGTGAAGTCATATAGAAAGCAAACATATCAGAAAGGACAATGGTCACTGGCAGCAGCAATAAAAATATTTTTTTTAATGAACCTTGATTCTGGCTTTTTTTCAACACTAAGTCTTGAGGTTTTGATTAGACTGAGATAATTTATTAATTTGATACATACACAAAATTATCTGAATAAAATAGCTATTTTCCAACACATTCACTGATGTCCAGTGCAGGACTGTTACACAACCAGTAGTAGCCCTAATGGCTGGACATGCATGGACTGTTATGTAACCCCCTATCTTTGCTGATGGTTCAGATGATAGTGGTTCTCAGATTTACAATTGGAAGACAAGTGATAAAAGCATGCATGCCTGTGAACCGAAGAAGGAGCTGAGAATAGGGATAGGGCTCATCATGATGAAAGCATCATGGACTTGAGAGTAATCACTGGATGACATAATAGTTGCTATCAGGCTGCTTCAATTGCGCCACCTGGTGGTTAGAGGAGTCACCAGGAATTACGGGCCCGTTGAAAAGATATCACTGTGGGCCTCACCACCTCAGCTCAAGTCAACCCACACAATGACTATAACCACAACTGGAGCCTAAAGATTACAAGAACTGACATTTTGTGTTAAAGTCTAAATACAAACTTTCCTGGGAATAAATATTTTTTTTAAAAACACCAAACATTTCAAATACCAACATACATGCGTTTAGAGAAGTATTCTCTATTTCAGTCTCTCTCAGAGTGGGGAATGGTGTGCGGGAAAGGAGCCACATGTCGGATTTGAACCTGGGCTGCCCGTCGGGAGAAGAACAACCTCCGTACATGGTGCACGCACACTAACCACTTCTCCAAAGCTCCCCTATAATATATACTTTCAATTTCACTTGTCTGAATATGTATTTTTGGAGACAAATACAGTACTTCCCTTGTTTCATCCTCTTGTATTCTCTGTGCAGTAGTGTTTCCTTGAGTGTTGATCTAGAAATGTATGCATAAACATACAAGTCCAAAAAAATCCCTCTTAAATAATTTCTTCTAAACAAAGCTGTTATTGATGAATGGCTCTTCATGTAGCAGTAGTGTTTAACCTTCTGATAAAGAAACAAATTAATATACCTACGGGTTAACACTGGACTACAAAATGCCATTTACACCATTGACCTCCTGTAAATAAAACTACAACGGGCTCTGAACTCATAAGTACTCTTCAGTGTCATATGTAATGATGGATGTACACTTTCAGCTAAGCTAAGTCAGAAGTGGTGGTTGATATACTATTTAATGATGTCTGTCTCTTTCATACCCTCATTTAGCCTAAAACGTATCTCTAAAAAAAGAAAAGAAAATGCATTTATACGAATGACAAACAAAATCTAAGTAAGAATAGGAATATTGAAAACATTTATCCAACATTTTTAAAGAATTTAAACATCCAGCAGCTCCTGACATAGGTCTGAGTTCCAGGGCAATTGGACAAGAAACATGAGACACTTGCATTTGTATTCTTTAAAATGTAGCAAAAACACTTGCTTCAGACCATCAGCTTTAAAAAAAACAAGTTTATGAGAAAGAGAGAAAGAGAGCTTTCCAACTTACAAACTCATCACTGCTACACTCCTCTCAATTACTAAAATGCACTGAGCCTTACAAAGCCCGTTTTGGTTATAGGATTAAATGAGAAGGTGTTAAAAGGTCACTGTCTGTGCACTACTATGTAACCATTTGGCTAAAAAAAATGGAAGTTACTTCCAGTAACATGTTTCTGCTTTTTAGAAAGTTGCAAAAATGATCAATCCATCTTACTCAGGCCAGTGAAACAATGGCTAACCTCACAGAGGAGCTGGACTTTCACTCTTGTTAATCATCAGCGAGATAAAACAATGCTTTAAATATGTGAACTGCTGTCATAAAAAAACACAGTGGAGATAGAAAAATAGGAATAAAACACAACTACAGCTCCACAGTAATTCAGACTGAAGTAAAAAAAATATGTCCATTCTGTGTATCATACTGTTTGTATGTACAAAAGTTCTTGGTTGTGTTGCTCAGTTTCATGAAGCACATTTCCATAATAAATAGTTCCACAGAGTAAAATATCCTGATGCATCGCCACACAGGCATGGGTTATGTATCATCTGGAGTCATCACTGAGCTGCCCAGAGGATCCTGCACTACAGGGATACCGTCCACAGACTTCCCACAAATGCTCCGGGCCTCTTCATCAGGGTCAGGCTCCCAGTTTTGTACATCTCCCACAGACATATCCCCTTTAAGAGTCAGGAAACAATAAGAGAAAATTACTTACAAAAGCATGGACTAATGCATGTAGTTTGTACACACTCCCTTACAATCAGTACTTATAAACCCAACCTTAGAGTCTGTCTATAACCTGCTGTATGCAGACTTTGTCGACAATTAAACAAAAACCCAGAAACACTTCTGAAGTCTAATACTCTGTTGTATATCATGTTAACCAGTGTTATAGTCGAGTCACAAAACTTCGAGTCTGAGTAGAGTCTCAAGTCCCTAGAGCTCAAATCAGAGTCCTGGGTTGAGTATTACAACACTGATGTTAATGAATTCTGATGCAGGAGTTTGTGTAATATTTGTTTCATGGATTTTTTTATTTACTTTTTGAATTTCCAACACACCAAGCAGCAACCTCCTATCTTGAGAAAATTAAGTCAATGCAGAAGTGCAAAATCCTGCCGCTTGATGCTGGCTCCAGGAGACCCAGAAGGCACATACATACCACAGCCCAAAAAAAGCCAGTTTTTAAAGTAGAAATTCACATTTTTACAGCCTGGTACGAAAAACAAAATAGGTCTTTGATTAGTTATTGTCATCCTGGGCACACACTGTACGGGGGTGATTTTTTTTTTAAACAGCTTTGTTTTGATTTTATGAATTATACTTGTTATCCATAATTAGGAGCGTAGCTGACATGATTGACATGTGGGCGCTATGTAACCGTTTGTTTGGCTTAAAACCTGCCTCGGCTCCAGCTCTCAACTGGTCGTTAGGTTGACTGAAAGTTAGGCTGAGACAGGATTTTCTAGCATGGCGGCTGTTGCCAATGAGCCTTCTGAGCCCTCCTGCCGTAACAGATGGGTGACATCACGCAGGCTTTGTCCATTCATATTTACAATTTATGGTCAACAAAGATAAATACCATTAACAGGAGAAATGCAGTAAACTACTTACTTGTTTTCTCTGTTGGATTTTCTGTTCCGTAATGAAAACTGTTCCCCTTTTCTGCTGATTTTCTGAAGTTTTCCAACTAGACCAAAACAGATACACAGTTGCATATATATTATTATATTATTATATGTAAGCATGTTAAAACGTTCAAATGGAGGATTCAGGAAACATTTCTACCTCAGTGCATATGGACTCTGAAAGCCGGCTGGTGAGTTGTCCTCTATCTTCAAAATTGCAAGAACTGCAGAAAACACAATAATTATAAAGATAAAGATAAACTTTATTGATCCCCCATGGGGGACATTTTTTCATTACAGCAGCTCAAGAAAATAGGAAAAAGGAATACAATTATTAAAAATAAAAATTAAAAATATGTACATCAGTTAAATAAAGGCAGAAAAAATACAATAATAGAATAATACCAGGTATGTGCACTTCCACTTGTGGAAAGACTTATTATGAAAAACACACACAGTGTGTAGCATTATTGATATGAGTGGTGATGCTGTTAAAGAGTCCGATTAAACAGTCTGACGGCAGATGGGATGAACGACCTGCGGTAGTGCTCTGTCTTGCAGGGTGGGTTATATCGGCAAAAACACATGCAAGAGGAATTGTGAGGAGATTCGTTATACCTTGAAGTCTGGGATAATGCTGGCTCACAGTCAACTGAGCTCACTTGATTCTTTAAAAAAAAAGAAAAGAAACAATACTCCATTAAAAAGTTAGCAAGTGAGAATGCAGACACGTAGAGGGGAAAGTACCGTTCTCACCTGTGGAGCCCTGTTTCTGATTTTGGAGTCATGTGGGTTTCCTGCTTCAGTGTCTCTAATTCTGGCTTCTTTTTGCCTCTGGATCTTTGTGTAATCGTACGTGCTTATTCCTTTATGAACTGTCAAAACCAAGAGCAGAAACACCAGGGCAAATGGGAGAGCATTAGATACTGGGTGAGGGGGAAAAAGGCCCATTCACATGGTGTCTGTAAAAGATTGTGACTCACAGAGGTAGAAGTGGAAGCCCAGCAGTTGGGCCAGCAGTAACAGGCAGGTGATGCTCAGCATGATTGTTAGAAAGGCTAAAATAAGAAGGCCTGCTGAAGTTGTTTTTATGGGCGCCAAGGGTAAAAACATTAGCCAGGTACTATTCCCCAACATACCTATAAATAGAAGGAACCAATCAATGGTAACATGTATACAGCTGTTAATAAGGGAAATATGATGGTGACTCACTATCAAACTGTGGGGCTGTCCGTAGGCTATTTGGATCCAGGTAATGCTGAATAAATATAAATATAATGACAACAACAAGCAGGAAGACCCCAAGTGTACCGGAACACAGTGCGGCAAAGAAGCACCTAAAGACAACACACAAAGCTAGACGTTAGTTCAACTGAGTTTCACATTTCTGTGGAACATTAGACATTTACTTGTTTATGAAAACTTTGTCTTACCAATAGTTTCTGCCGCCCACGCAGGTGTTCAGCCACTTGCAGTGGTGATCAAAGTCTTCCACACACTTGTTGCAAACACCACAGTGTTTCACTTTGGGGCCCCTGCGTGAAAATGAATCATGGTCACAAAAGCTTTCATCAAATTAGAGATCACATGAGAGAATACTGCTTCCAAAACTTACACCTTGATATCACATAAACAACACTGCAGGTCCTGGATGACATGTGGTTGCTTTGCTCGGTCAAAAAGTGGCATTGGGCTGGAATAACTCTGCTTGGCTCTCACACTGGCATCCGCAGGGTCTATGGTCAAAGTAGCAATATGTGTGAAGAAGTGCACAATAAAAGGTATTCCTGTAAGCTGAACACAGCAAGAGTCAAGGAAATTGACAATCATAAGTGTAAAAAACAAGGCTGCATAATGAATAGCAATTTTATCATCATTATTATTATTATTATTATTAATAAGAAAACTGTTAAATGTAAAAGCACAGTGTATTCTGACTTCGTTTACAAACTTTTGACCTACTGAGTACTGGACACATGGGTCAATATTTGGGTATCTAGGTTGCCACCATGACAGGCAACCTAAGAACCTGCTGGTGTATACAGCCTGAAGAAGAAGGCGTTTTGAGCTTGGTTAGCCCAGGGGTCTCCGGACGCAGCAGACAGGTACCGACGGCTGGGAGGGCTGTGGCTTCTGTAGTTGCTGAAGCAAAAACCCAGGTATGCGAGGAGTTGGGGGAGGCTCAGGAGAAGGACTTTATGTTGTCCCTAAGGATGTTCTGTAAAACCATCAGACGTCTCAAGAGTGGAAGCAGAGGTTGTTATAAAGCTGTTCTCGGCAAGAGGGGAGAACTGCCGTCCCAGACCGGGGATTTTGTCAGACGGTGGAAAGAACACTTTGAGGAACTCCTTTATCCAACTAACACATCCTCCAATGAGGAGGTAGAGTCTGACAATCCATGGGAAGCCTTGCCTACATACTTAGCAGAGGTTGCTGAGGTAGTTAACAAGCTCCTCAGTGGAAGTGCGCCATGTGTAGATGACTGATCCCATTTTTTAAAGACCTGAGGCTGAGCTCTTACTATTGGGGTACTCAGCCTCTCGGGCAAAGTTTATGCGGGTGCTGGAAAGGAGACTCAAGTCAAACATCAAACCTCGGACACAGATGGAACAATGAGGCAGTGGGACAGTGAACCACCCGTTTACCCATGCAGGGCCTCTGGGGGGAGCATGGGAGTTTATTCATCCAGTCTACGTGTATTTTTGTGGACTTGGAGAATGCCAATCATCATGTTCTTCAGGAGTTATGAAGGGGGTACTAAAGGAAAATTTGGTACCAAAGTAAGAGCTGTATCTGCATCTTCAGCCGACATGTTCCCAGTGCTTGTTGACTTCCGTTTGGGTTGTCCAGTTTCCCATGGTTTTCTGCTGGCAAATGGTGGATTGCTGATAGTGAGTCTCTGCCACAAGTGGGGTTCAAGTATCTCAGGATCTTGTTCACGAGTAAGAAGGGTAAAGTGGATCTTGAGATTGACAGACTGGTTTGGTGCAGCGTCAGTAATAATACAGGCTATATACCGGACCATACTGGTGAAGAGGAAGCTTAGCCAAAGAGCAAAGCTTTCGATATACTAGTCAATATATACCTTCTAACGCTCACTTATGGTCTTGAGCTCTAGGTGGTGACAGACAGAATTAGATTGCTGATACAGGTGGCTGAAATGGGTTTCCTCCTAAGGGTGGCCACTGCACCTTTGCATGAAAAGGAGCCAGTTAGGATGGTTCGGATATCTGATTAGGATGCCTCCTGGGAGGCTTCCTTTAGAGGTCTACCGGGCACATCCCACCGGGAGGAGCCCCCAGGGTAAACCCAGAACTTGAGGAATTACAAATCCCATCTGACCTAAGAAAACCTGGGAATCCCCCAGGAGTTTGGAAACGTTGCTGAAGAGGGATGTCTAGGTCAACTTGCTTAGCCTGCTGCAATTATGACCCGGCCCAGATAAGAAGACATTGGATGGATATTGTTACTACAGTATTGAACTATTTCATTGCACATGCCTGATTTTACTTCGAAAGTTAAGGCCTAAAAAATATAGCATCATGTGATAAAGTTAATAAACAGTGCAGAATAGTAGGTGGTACAAGTTCAGACACACAAGTAGACTCTTATGTGTGAGACTTCTGAAGCCATCAACTTTTCTATGAGTCTGAGTAAAGCTTCAATCAAATAAACCAGTGTTGACATGATGCAGCATTCAACATGTGACAAACACCCCAATGATTATGTCTTTTGGCTTCATAAAGAGCACAGAAACAGAGACAGAGTCATGTCTGGTGCAACCAGACCCGTGCACGCAGCTCACACAAATGATCCCTTGTCTCATCCAGCAGCATAAAGAAAAGAGACAGAATGACTATAATGTTTGCTCCATATTCAAATCTGAAAGACTCATTGAGTCACACTTAAGCAGTCAGCTACAAAGAGGTTTCAGCTGTGTGTTTAGGATACGGAGTACAGCACATGGTTCCACGGTGAAGGAAGAAGAGGGATGTAGACGCCGAAGCTGACTATGGCGAGGTAGCTGTACACCAGCCAGGTGGCCACTTGGAAAGCCTGCGGGGGCCACGACCATCCGTTCACCCTGGGAGGCTTGGAGGGGACCAGCTCATTTCTGCTGCTGCCACGCATGGGAGCTGTGCGCCTCAGCCTTTGACTGAAGCAGTTCATCTAGACAGCACAGGAGAGAAATGGACACACTCAGGACGGAATAACGCTTCAAACATCTATCCACACTCTACAGATACTACACTCAAGTCTACCTAAGGCAGATGGTGTGGCTGCATTTGGTGGGGAAATGAGTAGGGAAATGAGTTGAGTATAAAGATAGTGACTGTTCAGCCATTACGAACCTAAACTGAGGCTGTATTTGAGTTTGAGCTTACACAGAAAAACAGGGAACTAATATAACCTTTGTGTAAGTAGAGCCTCAAAGCTGGCTATCAAGAACCAATACGTTTGATCAAAATATAATCTTTAAAATGTGTACAAAAGGTAGGATTGATTTATTATTACTAATACTGTTGCATTAGTTTAAGAAAGAATCAGTAATAAAAGAGGCATCTCTGTGTTCTGTATGATAGAGGTAATAGTAGGCGTCTAATCTTTCTTTAAAAAACGACAAAGGTATTGCTGCATTTACAAACAATGAGTATATTGTCACATATCTTGCAGGAAACAGAGGATCCAGGGTAAATGAGATTATCGAATTGCAGTATCGCTTTCTTTGGAAAAGGCTGACACCACAATTAACTCTGTCAAAGGTTCTATGAATGAGATAAAAACCTGGAAACAATCAACAATCAATTGTTATCATTAACAAATAAAGCTAATTTCATTGTAAGGTTGTCTGCTTTAGCTCAATCAGCATTGTGAATTTGAAAAACAACACTGTATTTTTTTAATTCAGGCCCTAAAGTAAACAAAGTCATGACAACAACAATCTGCTGGACAATATGAAGTTCAGTTGTAAAGTAAGGAAATTGAAAATTGCTTACTTTTGCTGGTAAAAAAAAAAAAAAAAAAAAAAAGCGACCACACAAAATATGCTCCTGTTTAAATACAGACGGAGATTTCCACCGCTTGATATCCCATCAGTCTGCCCGGCAGGTGCTTCAAAACCGCTTAATTCACATGATGAAAAAATATACTTTTACTGCGACATGAAAACGCGAGACAAGTTTTAAAAAGAAGAAACAACAAATAAAACGAGGAGGTATGTCTTAAAACGTCCTTGTATTTGTGTCGCCGAAAGACGCGAGTCAGGAGAAGTTGAAGAAACGACTCACTCAGCAGGTCGCAGAAGCACTATGGAAACTGATCTACTGCGCATGCTCACTACGTCTCTTAGCGATACAATGCCTTTTTATGTGGCCCTTGAAGATTGTAGCTTGCCCTCTCCTTTAATATGTCAAATACGTTGTCCTGAGAGCAGGGGGAACTGCAAATACGAGATGTTCACATGATACTTCTGCTTTGAAACAAGCTTCTCCTATCTTTATTTTTATATCACAGGGTTCTCATGTAACTTTATCGTGAATGTTAAATGTATACTACTTCATTTTCACTTCCCTATGGTGTCTTCACATCCTGAGACGTCCAATGGGAAATGTTGCTCAATTTAAGTCAGTGGGTGGAAGTTTACTGCTCCAGAAATCTGAGGTCTCAGTTGTGCAGCATATTCAATCTTGACCATGTTACATCCTATAACTAAAAAATAATGTATTACAGGTACACAGTTCCAATGTGTACAGCTGCTCCTTCAAAAGTAATGCCAACCACAAACAGTTCTAACATGCTTATCAAACCACACAAATTTAAGAATACAGGTACACATTTATTTTACAGGTGTTGCACTCATTAAAAAAACATACAGTTACACTACAAACAATCTGTACAATCATATAAAGTCATTAAAACAAGTCAGAACCTCCTGCTGACTCCAGGGTGTTTAAACAGTCCAAGGCTGATTTCCCAGTGTCGTTAACACCAGGGTAACAAAACGGCTGCATGTGTGGTCAGCTGTTGGCCGCGCTCTCTGACTCAGGAGATTGCAGGAACTCGTAGGGGTCATGAACCATTTCCGACTGGTCCCCAACGCCCAGGTGTGATGGACTCCCTGTGAGAGAAAATAAAAACTTTCAATTGATTTTTACTGGAGATGAGCAACATAGTATCATATTTGATTAGTACACCAATAATGTGATATTAAATAAACAAAAACCGTAACAAATTGCTTTAGCAGTGCTCTTTATTGTTTAGTTCCACTCCTTTCACAGGTACCTAAGTGGTGCTGGTCCCTCTCCGATGCATTGGAGAGGGAGGACAGGTTGGACGAGGGTCTGGAGCCGACTCTGTCCACCTGAGCCTCTTGAAACTCCTGCAGGAGTTTGTCTGCGTCATCAAAGTGCTGCTGGCCCTCCTCATTCCCCGGTTCTTTTTTCACCGTTTTACCTGAAGAAGAAACGATAAATGCAAGATCTTGTTGGCAAAGAAATACCCATCAAGAAGTTTTGATTCTGCCTCGCCGAGTTTTAATAGGATAAAGGTGTTTACTTTTCTATAAATCCCTTAAACACTCTGAAGGTCTTACTCTCCTCACAATGCACCAACTAATCACATTAACAGAATGCAAATGTATTATCTAAATTAGATCAAGACAGGATTGTGTGATTGCAGCCACTCAATAGTGTGCTTATTTGGTATAATCACCTAAAGTGTTCAGCATGGATATATCCAGAGACATGTCAGGATAGCTCTTCATTGACATGAAGTCCAGGACTGAGCCACTATCTCCAAGGCCAGCGCTGTCTGTCATCTGCAGAAAATGACACGGCTTAGGTCAGATTAGTCCAGCTGCTATTTAAGTGTACCGTAACTTTAAACAGCAACTACAGCTTACCTGCATGTCGTGGATGTTCGATTTGGTTTCGTCAGGTTTCAGCATCATGTTTCTTTTCTGAAATGTTAAAATGTGCATCAAACACAACACATGAACAACCTTCATCACAGAAAACTGAGATATCCTGGAGACTAGGAAGACAATGGAAGTAAAGTGTGTTATTTATGTGAATTGAATATTAGGTTAAAAAAAAAAAAAGCAAATACCTGTCGGATCTGATTGACAGATTTGGTGTGATCTCCTGCGGTCATCTTGTCGAGAAGCCCGTCGACCCAATCCTTGGTGACACTTCCACAGCCTTTCACAAACTCCTGGATGCTTAGGTTGAAAAATGAACACGTGGAAATCTGAGCATGGGGACACATTTGTTCCTCAAGATAAACTTAGCTCATATTTGAAACTATGACAGAATGGTCCCCCTACCTGAGAGCACATTGGACACCGGTGTCGTCTCCATATGCTGAATAAAGCATGTCCACCTCATCAGACAGCAGGTCGGGAAAGACGGAGTTCTTCTGAAGGCTCTGGACATTATAGGCACTGCTGAGAAATGTAACTACACAGAGAACACAGAGAGAATAATCTTCAATAAAAACAGATTATTAGGCAAATCGCATAAATCAGATGAGACAATCACTATGACTAAATAAATGATAATACCAAAGGGCACTTTATACCTTTGTGTCTCCTGTCATCTTTGAAACCCAGAGTCGTTAAGCCAGGCAGAAGCTTATTAGACAGAGAACTCAGGTCTACTTTATGAGTCTCCTCTTCTGTGAAAAATGAAAAATGCTTACATGTTGCAGACCTTAACATGAACAAAACGTTGAGTAGGATGTTAAAAAGACAATCGTAACAAACCTTCTGCGTCAGGGTCCATCTGATTGACAACAGTGTATAGAAGAGAACTGTCGGCCTCTTTACGCAGGTAGCCCATCTGAAAACACACACCAGAGACACCATGTTGTTAAAGAAACAACACAAACATGAAGTTCAACCTTAATCACTCCAACATAATACCCAAGACACCAGCAACCTGCTGTATAAAGTGTGTTGTTATCATATTATGTGAAAAGCTATGAAAACATTAAGAAGGAAAACACAAACCTTGGAGTTGGGCATGTATCTGTTGATCCGATCTCGAGCTTCATCAGCAGAATGCTCAACGAGAGCCATAACATGCTCCTCTGCTGTACTGTCGGTCAAGCTGCAAGCGTTTCCCTCCGGCTCGTACAGATAACTGAACAAACAGAGGTGCGAGGTAAGTGGTCCATAATACTGGCGGTATGATGTTCACAGAACATTAATACACACAAACTCCCGACTGGCCTTTCTTTCATTTAATGTAGAAAAAAAAAAATCTCTATTTTGAAGATATAATGCATTTCAGAACCCTTTGGGAGTTATCTAAAAAATGATTCAGCTTTAATTCATTTCTTTAAACAGATATCTGGGGAGGAGCCGGTAGACTAGTGGTTAGTGTGTGTGCACTTCATGTACGGAGGATATAGACCTCCAAGTGGGTGGGTTCGAATCCGACCTGTGGCTCTTTTCCTGCATGTCTTTCCTCACTCTATCTCTCCCTCATTTCTGACTCTATCCACTGTCCTATCTCTACAATAAAGCCCAAAAATAACCCTAAAAAACAACAGATATCTGCATACATGTGCAGCTAACAATCTGCTCTCCTGAAGTTTCCAGTCAGATTGTAAATAAATTCCTACATTGCTAACTGCTGGCTAAAGAGTTGTCAATCACTCCCGGAGGCGATGACATCATCAGACGACAGTTGGTGGGTCTGTGCTCGATCTTAGATACAACAAGGAATACTGAAGACTACCTGATGACCTCCTTCATGTCTTTGACTGGTTGCTTCTTGGTCTTTTTCGCTGATTCCACCGGCATAGGAATGATTTCTGTAGGAGGTATATCAGTGGTCAGGTCTTCATCTCCCAAAATGGCCGCCTGCTGAGTGTAGTCCATTTCCTGCATGAAAGACACGCTGCGCTTCAGAGCCAAAAGCCGGTCCTGCACACGGGGCACAGGGGAAAGCAGGCAACATTGAACTCTGTTTGACTGGAAATGTTTTGATGAGAGCAGAAACGTCAAAGAGAGGGACAGTGGTTAAAAGTCTTTAGATGACTACAGGGATGTTTTAAAGGAATAACCCGCTCAAAGTAGAACGTCTAACATGGTGTTTCAGGTATTCAGCAGAACAGTCATATCATTGCATCGAGACTTGAATTTGTGATGACAGTCTCAGGACATTGTCATTGAAATAGCGACGGGCTTGGGTGTACTTTGTTTGGTTTGCCTCATCCAAAGTAGTTTTATTTATCGATGGGGCGTTGGGAAAAAACAACATCCTCCTGCTTTGAATATATTTCATTACTTAGTGTTTTTCTAGCAGAGCCCTGTTTAAACTCGAGGTGACATAATTACTTCATCCTGTCTGTCATTCACTTCAATCTTATCTAAACACACACATTTAAACACAACACCTCTCGTTTGGAAATATAGATAGAGATACATGAGCAAGAGTTAAAAACAAGAGAAATGAAGCATTAATAAAGGTGTTTCAGTAAATATCACGCGACAGCTAACATGGACTGAGACAGACAGATTTATTTTCTTCCATTTGAGTTTATTACCTTGCTCATCATCTTGAAGCCCGTATGCAGCAGTTTCTTGGCAGCCTTGTAGTAAACAGTCTCTGGTCGGTTGTACACCATGGCATTGTCACACATCAGCTTAAAGTCCGCCTGAAGGCCAAGATGTTGTTCAAACACGCAAATGAAGGTAGGCTTTGTTTTATGAGAACTTTCTAATCAACTCTAAATGGATTAACACACACCTTCAAAGCACTCTCTTTGTGTTGTTTTCTTACCTTAAATTCCGTTACTGTTTTGTAGTCATTGTTTTCTATCTTGTCTTTCATGGTGCTGAAGTCCATGGGATGCTTGATGATCATTGAGTAACCAGGAGCGATCGCATCTGTTACTGGGAATGAGAAGAATCCGTGGGGGTCTTTTCTGGAAAGATTAGTGACACACCATCAATGTTATTAGTAGAGCACCAATAAACTAGTATTTAAGGGCACACTCAAACTCTAGGCCCATTGCTCCGTACCACGCTGAAGCACGATTGTCCCACCTCCCCATTCCCCCGCTGGCCTATACTCACACTGCTCGAGGACTAACCGGGCCCGAGCATGGCGGCTACCTCTTGTACATAACGCATGCATGGCTTTATGGGATCATGAAGCGTGCTTACAAGAAAGTAAAAGCGGACTCGAAAATAAATAAAGCCAGAGTCCGCACATTGGAGAACAACACATAAAATATGACAGCCCCTTTACTGACTTTGTGGCTTATTTTGAGTCATATTAATCAGATAAAGCCATAACACATATTTCTGGATAATGGAGGCAGGGATCGATTACTTCATGTCCACGTTGTGTACCCGTGCTTAGCAACTGTACCGTGCCGAAGCACACCTCTTCCAACTGCGCCAGGGCCAAGGAAGTGTACCGTGTCTGAGCATGTAACGCTAGAATCTACATTAGCAATACAAATTGAATCTGCATATGCTGTGATTTGTTCAACCAGACAAGGCCATACGTATGTTCTGTCAGATGTTGTCCAAGTGTTTATACCATACTAGGTAAAAATACTGTTTCAACTTTTCTGCCACAGCAGGACTCACCCTTCACTCTGTTAAAGAACAGTTTTTTTAAACCTGTTACACTTAAAATATCGATTGCCCAAAGAGACATATCCAGAGGGATGATCAAGGCCTGCAATCAGAGAGAGAGCAATGTTCCTTCCACTTTACAATGTCCATCATATGAGCGTGGAACAACAGTAAAAGCGTATGTTGCTTTTCCTAAGATAGTAAAGGTGGTTAAAAGTGACAAAAACCAAACTGGTTGGTCTCCTCCAAGGGCAATGTACAGGTATGTACTGAGTACGACTGTTTGATAAGTGACTAAAGTACCTGAGAGCTTGGCAAGAATGAAAATAAAAGAAAGGTATCTGTTGTTGGAGTGTAATTTGATTAGGTAAATTGAATTCATTTAGGATATTTAATGCATGTGTGCTAGACTGTGCTTGCTGTTGTGGATGCTTTCCATCATCACTGTAGTCAAGCTTGTTTTTGTAAATGGGGCTCGGCCTGTTCTGTCTTTGAATCTCAACATTACATGAGGATAGGAAGTAGACTCATTCAGAGTTTCTCACCTCTGCAACTGACGTAAGAAATGCTCCAGCAACTGTTGGCGAGGAGTTGACTCGCTCTCTGCATTTGGCAAACATAAAAAATACCAATATGAACAACACATTCAGTACAGAACAATTAAATAAATAACATTTGCAGGAAAATATAATTGATGTAATGTTCATAGGCAGGCCCTCTTACCGTGTTGTGTCCTACATGCTCTAACTGGTCTGTCTCCTTGTTGTTCCAACTCCATCTTCACATGGGGGTGAAACTCCTCCAACTCGGGCTCTATCTCAAACCTCTCTTTCTTCTTCTTCTTCTCCTCTGGCTGATAAGATACATCCATGATGTGCGACTTTTAAACAAAGACGTTAAGAATGCAATGCAGGCTGGAATCAAGTCTACTCACCTCTATCTTAATAGTTATACTTTTTGACAATGTGAAAGGTTCAACAGGAACACTAGCACTTGCAGCAGTCGCAGTCGCTGCCACTGGTTCATTCTGCTCTCGCTCTCTCTTCTTCCTCTTTTCTTCCTGTAGGACGGGATCAATCAAGTGGATCAATCCAACTGTTGTAAAACACACATAGGCAATAAGATGGAACATTGTTGTGAAAGC